>NC_047662.1:19140519-19440519 GCF_011762505.2 Arvicanthis niloticus
CTTGGGCCCTACTCCAACTTTCCACAGAGACCCGCCCTATCTCCAGCAAGCCTGTCCCCTGTGGCTCTCCATGGAGTCTCTCTCCCACCACCTCTAACCCCCATCAAAAGCCCCTCCTCCCTTGGGAGGCATCAATCATGTAAAGTGAATAAGAAAAAAAGCCCCTTCTCAAGGACTCGCCACAGCCCTTCCAGTGACCCAGAGAACTTCTGAATGCTGACCACATGGAATGCAGACAGCCCAGAGAAGGCTCTCCATTCCTCATCCAGCCCTTCCTCTCCCCACCCGCCAGCACAAAGGCTCCACTATACCTTTGGTAGGTCACAAAATAGGTCACGTTTGGGGGGCTACCAAGGCCTGGGAGCCATGTCAGGTAAACTGTGAAGTTCTGGGAGAGCAGTGTCACATTTCTAGGTGGGGCTAGACGGGACCTTCCTGTGGGAGAGAAAGAGGTCATAAAGCCTGGAGCTCTTGGCCAAGCTTGGCATGGGTACAAATAGCTGAAGAATGAGAGGCATGACAGGTGTTCACTTCCTTGGCAACTGTGAGGAAACAGCATCTGCCAGCTGCTGTATGGGAGCCCCTTCCTGTCCCCAGGCCTCAGTGTCCCACCTGTGCCACGGGAGCAGGTTCTATGAACTCTGAACCTGAGGGTGGGTTCCATCTGATTGCCATGGGCCAGGAGCCAATGAATGGCCCCATACTGTTCTTGGATTCCAGAAGATTCTTGGAGCAAGCATTGTTTTCCTTGCTATGTTTTTAAACTTTGAATTTATTATTAGTGTACTGTGTGTGCATGTACATGCGTGTTTATGCATGTGTGACATGTATGTGTGTGTGTGCATGCCATGGCACAGGTATAGAGAGGTCTTCCCTATGACCCCTGTGCCTGTCAGTCAGACGAGAGTCACAGAAGACTTACCAGGTTAAACAGATTTCTTCTGTAAGGAGCACCTGGTTATGGACTGGACAACTGGGTCCTAGGCACTCTGCCAGGCACAACAAGTGTCCTGTGTGTCCTGGTTTCAACTTGAAATGCCTCCCACAGGCTCATGTTTTGAATGGTTGGTCTGCAGCTCTGAGTGCCATTTTGAAAGTTGTGGAGCCTGTAGGAGGTGGGACCTGACTGGTGGGATGGGGGTGAGCCTTTGAGCATTACATACAAGCCCTTGTTCCAGTCCATCTCTCCGCTTTGGGTCCTGCCCAGGCGAGCAACCTTTACCGTACACTCCGGCTTCTGTAGAGTAAAGCCACTCTGCCTTGCCTTTCTCAGCACACTGGCCCTAGACCCTCTGAAACCCTGAGTCCCAACCCATCTTTCCTCCTTTAGGTTGCTTCTACCAGAATTTTGGCATAACAACAAAAAGGGAATTAGTTCACCATGAAAACCACATTAGAACCACCATGGTCAGCTCCCTTGTGGCACCTGCTGAGGACCTGGACCAGGATGGGTTGACAGGCTAGTGCTGGAATCCTAGGTTACCTGTGGGTTCTGGGTCCACCCTCTGCACAAAGGCAAGGGTTAAAGTGAAAGTTACACTTTCTGTGTCTGTCTCCTGCTTAACCCTTTCCAGGTTTCCATTTTTCCTACTCCAAGGAAACTCCAAAGCCTTTACCAGAACTTCCAAAAGGCTTCCCAGTATGGCTCCTCCCTCCTCCCTGTCCCTCCTTCTTTCCAGCCATACTGGCCGGTGGCTCTTTGGGGAGCACTGTGGTTTGCTCCCTGCTCTGAGCCTTTACACATGATGTTCTCAACATCTGGCCATCCCCTTGGTTTCCCTCACATTCCTTTGATGGCACTGTCTCTCTGTGACATGTTCCTTGGCTATCCTTGCTTGGTCTCTGTCCATTGCTTCTTTCACAGAGAACTAGCTATACTACTAATTACCTCAGCTGTTTGCTCCATGCCCAGTCTTCCTGTCCTCTCTTTGCCTTAAAGAATAAAGTTCATACTCCTCACCCAGGTGTCTGATAACCTGTCTGGGTGGCCTGACCACGTGTCTGACATCTCTGGCATCTCCCCATGGTCTGGCAAAGCTGTGGGTACCATCGTTTAGATGTCTTTGAACCTGGGTGTCTTAGGTTGCCTGGAGTTCACCATCTAATCTTCGAAAGAGTCTACTCAAATGCCATTTCTCCAGGTAGCCTTGCTACCTCTATCAAGAGGCTACACTCATGATGGCAACAAAGTAACATCAGACCCTTTGTATCTGGTTGTAACTTCCGGTTAGCTGAGCACTTTGTGAGTGTTCATGGGGCTTCCCAGGACAGGTGGGGAAACCAAGGCCCTCTTAGATACTCAAATCTAGATCAAGCCAACTCTCGGGTCTGAGCTCTAGGCTGATCTCCTCTTCCAGTTTCTCCTGGGGCTCAGTTTTATTCTATTTTTAAAAACAGGTTTTTCCTTTTGTTTTGTTTTGTTTATCTCTGTGTAGTTCTGGCCTCGAACTCAGAGATCCACCTGCTTCTGCCTCCCTAGTGCTGGATTAAAGGCATGCGCCACCACCACCTGGCCTGATCACCTTTTACATCCATCTATTGTGTGTCTGATACATGCTATGGTGTACATGTGGAGGTGAAAGGTCAATTTGCAGACATTGATTCTCTCCTTCTAATATGTAGATTCTGGCGAATGAATGTCAGGAACGCTTACTCTCAGAGCCATCTTGTCAATCCCCTTTTGACTATGGTAGAGACAAACAGCTCGCTCTGTTCTAGGCTAGCTCAAATATGCAGTGATCCTCCTGACTCAACCTCTTGGGTACTAGGATTACAGCATGAACAACCACACCTGACCACTTTTAAACTATGCTTTCTATGTTCCTCCGTGTACCAGGGAACAGAAGAAAATGGTTCCATTTCCTGCCCCATGCGAGCTCATGGTCACAGGGAGAATTCAGTCACCTGGGTCACCATGAAGACACATACATTTTAGGCACCAGGCAAGATAAACCCAGGTCTACATGATGTCTCTCAGTTCAAGCCCACGCCAGGGCTGCCTCCTCACCTCAGGGATTTTTGACCTAGATGTGGGTGTCTATTTCTATCCTGTCCTGTGCCCTGAAGGAGCATGATGGAGACACTGTCCGTTAAAGCCAGCTCCCAGTTTGCCTAGCAAGAGGCCACTCTGTGCACAAGCCCCTTAGTTCTAAGCCATCCATGAGAAGGGCAGGCCCAAAATTTGAGCTTGGCCACGTGGGAAAAGTCGGTTTAGAGGAGCCACACTTCACAGAGTCTTCAAGGGTTCCAGGGAGTGGTGTAGCACTGTCTAAATGTCATTCAGTCCTCAGGATGTCATTCAGTCCTCAGGACAATCTACCCCTCAGGGCAGGTGTCACCCACACCCATCAAGGAAGAGACACTGAGCTCAGAGATCAATGGTAACTAACCAGTTTGTGTAGGGGATGGAACAGAACCCCTGACTCCACCCCCAAGACCCTCATTAACTCAAAAACACTGCTACAGAGTTCTTTGTGAGGTTGCTTGAGTCAAGCAAGGTTTAGCCTTGCTCCTCTGCCCTGTGTGTGCCCCTCTGGGGTACTTTTGTTTGTTTGTTTGTTTGTTTTCGAGACAGGGTTTTTCTGTGTAGCCCTGGCTGTCCTGGAACTCACTCTGTAGACCAGGCTGGCCTCGAACTCAGAAATCCTCTTTCCTCTGCCTCTCAAGTGCTGGGATTAAAGTCATGCGCCACCACCGCCCGGCTTCTGAGGTACTTCTTAGACAATCTCTGAAGTGCTCTGAACCTCAGTTTCCCTCACCTAAAAAATGATGACTGTCTGCCTCTTAGGGCAACTGGGCTGAAAACCTCAATGAGAACACAGTACCCAGGACAAAGAAGCAATCCAAAATAATATGGGCTTTTATGATTCTTTATCCAGTCTGAGAATCCTTCCAGCCCCCTAGACTGCGGCTAAGAATCTGAAGTATTCCCATGGCTCTCTAGAGTGGGTCTCCTCCCTGAGGCAGTTGATGAATGGAAAGTTGGGATTCCCTGCTTGGGTCCTGGCCTCTGGTATTTTGTGCCCCGCTGTCTTATTTACCAGATGAGAGACACAGAATAACGCCCCTTTAAAGAGTCTCCTAGCAAGGACCAGATCAACCAGAGCTGGGTCCGGGGTAGCTCCTGAATGTCCCCTACTTATAAGGGTCAATCGGGTATGCACTCTGGGATTCAGTCAACAAGCTTCCCAGTGTCTGTGCCTCGGTCTCCCGGCCCTGCCTGGAATAAGGAAACCTAGATCCTTTCGTCCAGGAAAGGCAGTCCAAGCTCAGGATTGTTTCACTCTGGGACCAAACAAACCCGCGGCGAGCGCATAGGGTCCCTGAGGCCCAGCACCAAGTCCCCTCTCGGGACTTTGGGTGGGTGGCACACCTTCGCGGTCCCCGCGGTCCGTGCTTACCTAGGGAGCTCTGCAGCAGAAACAGGAGTAGAGGCGCCCACCGGCCGGCCCGCCACATCTCGGTCCCGGGAGTTCCCGCCGCCCGCCGCAGGCCGCCAGGCCCCTGGGCGGCAGGTGACAAGGGCGGCGGCCCAGAGAGGCGGAGCCTCCGGCGGTGCCACCGGCGGGGATTTACCTAGGGCCGCCCCGCGTAGCCTGCCTTGGGTGGGGGCGGGGCTCTCAGTAACATTTTCGGTAAATCAAACAAGAAATCCAATTCTGGGGTTCCGATGAGGAGTAAGTAATCAGCACCCAGGGTAGAGATCGAGGTCACCGGCAAGTCTCCCGTTTTGCAGGCGGAGTGGGGATGGCACCAAGCCTGTCTTTCGAGTTTCTTACTGAAGTTTCTGCAGGAATTCCGGGCAGGCTTGTTACTCCCCGCCTACTTCGCGGTAGATGGCTGGGGGAGGCTGTCCTAAGCTGCGACGAACACTGTGCAGCTACTAACCAGAAGGGACATCGCTTCAGGCTTTGTTTTCTATCCGCGATCAGGGGACACTTCATTCCACCACACAAAATATTCTAACTAGCCGAGCGGGAGGACGCTGGTTTTGTAAACAGAGAATAGCCGAAACCTGCGGAACCACGGAAGGGGAAACTGGTTCTTTCTAAGTTACTCTCACTATAGATAGAGTCGGGGCAAGACTAGGACAACGACGCGTGTGCGTGCGTGTGTGTGCGTGTGTGTGTGTGTGTGTGTGTGTGTGTGTGTGTGTGTGTGTGCCCTTTTGTGTATAAGGATTAAGGGTCATGAACTTCACTTCATTTTCTGCCATTTGCCTGCAGGGAGTGCGAATGGGGAGTTGCGGTGGATACCACACAGATACACTGATATCTATATGAAATTGTTGCAGAATTCATTCAACATAGAAAAAGAACAAAAGCTGGCCTTTGGCTCAGGTTTCTCTTGATTTCCTAGGAGGTCAAGAGACAGCTTAGTTTCTGTCTAGGAACCAAAATTTAACACGAGTGGATCTATTTTGACTGGTTTGTTGTTGTTGTTGTTGTTGTTGTTTTATTTTGGTTTTTTGACTCTGCTTTGTTCAGGCCCAGCACAACAAGGGGCGTGTGGGATTTTTATTTAACTACATTCGAGAAGCAGAAAAACACATCCTAAAATTATGAGCCTTTTAAGGTGCACACCTGTAATCCCAGCCCTGGGTCGATAGAGGAAGGGGGACCAGGAGTTCAAAGTCAACCTTAGCTATGGAAGAAATCAATCATTACGGTTCATTTTTCAGAGTGAGGTGTGTTTACGGCTCACCAGAGATGGCGGAGGGGCACTGGGCCCGGTTTTCTCTGCCTGGCGGCTGGTGTCTGCTTCCCTAGGCATCTTCAGTGTGTTCTAGGGTTGAAAAGTTACAGGTAGTCTGCCTGCCTGACTGAGCTCACGCATCAGAAAAGGAGGGGTTTGTGTCCTGTATCATTTAGATAAGGAATTCGGGAAGGGGACAATACAGATAGATTGTAACTTCCTGAAGAATTCAGCCAATGAGAATGAAAGAGGGCGGAGAAACGTGATTAGGGGCATAAAAAAAACCAGTTTTGCGTCACATTTGGTGCGCCAAACATGTTTGCCTTTTCTCTAGGCTTACTTCTACTTTGCAAGTTCACAAAACAAACTGATTCTCTGCTGCATCTGCGCTCTTATTCTGAAGTGAAGACCAAACGTATGCTGAGTCTTCAGGACTCTTATTTTGAAGTGAAGACCATTGCGTGTGTGTCTCTCAGCTTTCTAAGGAGTTGAAGCTAGTCTGATCTACTCAAGACTTTGTTCCAATCAAAAACAAAACAAACAAAAAACTGGATAAAGCTGTGTCTTCATAGACATCATAGGGAGAAATATCTGGACATTTCCCTTTTACAGTTGTTAGTATTCTGTCTATACTCCACCTCCACAGTTACCTGGCAACAGCCAGGTAGGCTCCGCCCCACAGTTACCTAGCAACAGCCAGGTAGGCCTGGTCCACTATAAAAGGTGCTACTTGCCCCCCTCCTCACTCTCTTACTCTCTTACCCTCTCTCTCTTAATCTCTTATTCTCCTACTCTTACCCTCTTACTCTCTTTCCTCTCTGTCCTCTCCCCCCTCTTCCTCTCTCTCCACGTGGTCATGGCCGGCTTCTACCTCTCTCTCTCTCTCTCTCTCTCTCTCTCTCTCTCTCTCTCTCTCTCTCTCTCTCTCTCTCTCTCTCTCTCTGCCTCTACTACCCTCCTGACTCCCCTCCCCATGCCCTCAATAAACTGTATTCTACACTATACTGGTATGTGACTGGTCCCTCATGGGAAGAGATGCCTCTACACGGGCCCGCTGAGACATCCCTTCCCCATACCTCTCCACACACTCACAGAACATACTCTCTTTATCTCTTTATCTTTTTATAAACACTTCAACAGTAATGCCGGTTATTTTTGGAGTACCGAGGACTCGTTCTTCACATTTTCTCCCCAGGTAATAACTGTTTAATATGAGCAGGTTAATGACGAAGTAAACAAAAGGCTAATTATAGCGATAAGAAGCCGATTCCTTTCTCATCATCCTATAGCGCTGTGCTGTACAGCGAGTGTACACTTGTGAGTACATATGGTGTTTATCATTCTGGGTCTGGGTTACCTCACTCAGTATGATTGTTTTTCTAGTTCCATCCATTTGCCTGCAAATTTCATGATGTTATTAAAAAAAAAAAAAACAGCTGAGTAGTACTCCATTGTGTAAATGCACCACATTTTCTTCATCCATTCTTCTGTTGAGGAACATCTAGGTGATTTCCAGTTTCTGGCTATTATGAATAAAGCTGTTATGAACATAGCTGAGCAAGTGTCCTTGTGGTGGGATGGAGTGTCTTTTGGGTGTATGCCCAGGAGTGGGATAACTGGATTTTGAGGTAGATCAATTCCCAGTTTTCTGAGAAACCACCATATTGATTGCTAGAGCGGCTGTACGTGTTTGCACTCCCACCAGCAATGGAGGAGTGTCCCCTTGTGCCACATCCTTGTCAGCGTGAGCTGTCACTTGTGTTCTTGATCTCAGCCATTCTGACCGGTGTGAGAAGGACCTCAGAATCATTGTAATTTGCATGTCCCTGATAATTAAGGATGTTGAACATTTCTTTAAGTGTTTCTCAGCTATTAGAGATTCTTCTGTTGAAAATTCTCAGTTTAGATCTGTATCCTGTTTTTTAATTGGTTTGTTGATGTTTAGTTTCATGAGCTCTTTATGTATTTTGGATATTATTGCTCTGTCAGATGTGGAGTTGGTGAAAATCTTTTCCCATTCTATGGGCTGCCATTTTGTCCTATTGGCAGTGTCCTTTGCCTTACGGAATAAGCTTTTCAGTTTCATGAGGTCCCGTGTAAAAGTCTCTCTCTCTCTCTCTCTCTCTCTCTCTCTTTGGTTTTTGGGTTTTTTTGGTTTTTTTTTTTTTCGAGACAGGGTTTCTCTGTGTAGCCCTGGCTGTTCTGAAACTCACTCTGTAGACCAGGCTGGCCTTGAACTCAGAAATCCGCCTGCCTCTGCCTCCCAAGTGCTGGGATTAAAGGCGTGCGCCACCACCGCCCAGCTAAAAGTGTCTTTTATCTGTCTGATGTAATTGTCATCTCCAAGGCTTCTGGCTGCTAACCTAGGCCTAGTCCTGGAAGCTTTAGTCTCCATACAATCTTTTCTAGGCCTAGATTGTTTGCAGCCTCTGAGACTTGCTGCTAAATAAGCTTTACCCTTTCTAACTCTTTCTCAACTCTGGTTGAACCCAACTGTCCTGGCTCAAACTCATCTCCACACTGGCTGATTCAAACTGGCTTCTTTCAGCTTCTGACTGAATTGCTCTTCTTGGCTTTATACTAACTTTGGTGATCTGTTCTAATCTTCTGGTTCCTTCTCATTCTCTAGTTGGTTCTGTCTTCACCTGTGTCTAGCTTGTTCTCTCTCTGCAGCCTGTCTGTATAACTGTCCCTATAAAATTGTCCTCTCTCCTCTCCTCTCTCCCTTCTCTCCCCCTCCTCTCTCTCCTTTCTCTCCTCTCTCTCTCCCCTCCCCTTTTCCCCCTCTCCTCTCTCCAGGAGCTGCTCTCTCTTAGGTAGCCTCTCTTTCCTCTCTGTTCTCGTGAGAGTTGGGCATATCCTATTCTGTCAAATCTTTCTCTGATTTGCCTTTCTATTAGACATCACTTTCAAACACGAGTGCTCCCTTCTTCAAACTAACTGTACCTTGATTGTTCGGGATTAAATGTGTGTACAAAGGGCATGTCTGTATTCCAGCCACGTTGCTGGATTCAAATCCCTCTACAGTACCATTTATTAACTGCTGATCTTGGTGCCTGTGCTACTGGTGTTCTCTCCAGGAAGTTGTCAATGTAGTCAAGGTTTCTCCCCACTTTCTTTTTTAATCAGGTTCAGTGTTTCTGGTTTGTAGAGGTCTGTGATCCACTTGGACTTGAATTGTGTGTATATGTTCTGCCTGCATGCACACCTATGTACCGCATGCATCCAGCACCTACGGACTTCAGGTCCCCTGGAACTGGAGTTACAGACGGTTGTGAGCCGCCAAGTGGATGAACCCCGAGTCCTCTGTATAAAAGCATCCAATGTTCTTAACCCCTGAGCCACCTCTCCAGTCCCAACAGGATTTTTATAAAAAACAAATTATTTATTAAAAAAAGTTTTATTTTTTATTTTTATTTTTTTATGGTTTCTTTGACAGTGCCGGGGCATGAATCAAAGGCCTGAGG
Source organism: Arvicanthis niloticus (assembly GCF_011762505.2). NCBI lineage: Eukaryota > Metazoa > Chordata > Mammalia > Rodentia > Muridae > Arvicanthis > Arvicanthis niloticus. The sequence goes on from NC_047662.1 coordinate 19,149,681, forward strand.
CATGCTATAGGCAAGTACTCTGCCACCCAGCTGTACATCCAGACCCCCTGGAGATCATGTCTAAGTAGCCCAGGTTAGCCCTGAACTCACTCAGACAGACACTTTCACTTGCCTTGTCAGCCTGTGTCAGCACCTCAAGCAGGATTTTCTTTTAAAAAGCCTCTGGTCTCTGATCATGTTTTAAAATTTTAATTAAAAACAAACTAAATCTGTATGCAAAGGGCAGCTCTGCTCGGTTCTGTCTGAAGCTATTCCCATTCCTTCCCTTCTCTTTCCGGCCCATCTCATGGTCCTCGTCATGATGTAGGAATCATCATTTTCTCTTCCTTTCTCTTTCCCTCCACTCCCCTCCGATCCTGTCCTCTCTTCCTCTTCCCTCTCCCTTAATCCCTTCCTTTCTCTCCCCCACTCATCCTCTCCCCTCTACAGATGTAGAAACTTTCTTCTGAGTGACCAGTGAGCTGACACAGCTGGAAGGTGCAAGACTCAGACTCAGTCCCATTCAGAACCTGGCCTGTTTGACACACTGCCCCTGGGTCACTACTTTGTTCCCTGCCTGGGTATTGGTGACAGCTGGTCAGGTGGGACAGAACCTGACCAGGCAGGACAGAGGAAGGAACTCTTGAACTTCAACCCTGACCCAGAGCTGGCTCTCAGCCTGAGACACACCTGGCTCTTGGTTCAGGTTTCACCAGCTCCTGGAAGAGATGCCTTTTCACAGAATTTGCTGGATCCAAAAGTTGCCCTGAGTTCAGCCAGGGTGTCAGACATTTGGAACGTCCAAGCTGTTGTAGAAGTTGGGCCGTCAGTTCCAGCAGCCCTGCTTTGTGGGGCCTCATGGATGAGGGAGAGTTCAGGGTCTTACCCCTCCTTAGATGATCTGACTTTTTCACCTGCAAACCATTCAGACCTGGAAGCCCACCAAGCTGGGAGACTGTGGCAGAGGGGACAGAGGTATCTTTATTTGCCACTTTGAATGCCCATCACTGCCTCTGGCTCTTTCCCCAGAGAGCTGCCTGTGAGTTCTTTGGAAGGACATTTTGTGACCACAATTTTGATAAGTTAGAGTGCTCAAACAAATTTTACCTGATGGTGACCTTGAACTTCCAAATCTTCCTGCCTCCACCTCTAGAAAGCTGGGGTTACAAGCATGTGCTTGCTGGAGAGGTGTCGAGGGTCCATGCACTCTGTTAACTGAGCCACACTCCCAGCACCTCTACTGATGTCACCTTATTAATAGACATTGGTGGCACTTTTTATTGGTTCTTGTTGCCCTGAGGTGCTACAGAATGCCACAGAACAGATATTTTAACGTTTGTTCCTGTAACCTCATGCAGTGAATAGTGTTAATAGTTTCCTTTAGCTGGTGAAAACTCATGGGTTATATGTCACACAGCTAAGTATAATGAGAGCTGAATTTGGACCCTGTCTGTCTGCCCTCAAAACCTGCGGTTTTTAGACTTCTGCTATTCACCTTCTAGACGGCCAAAAGCAATCCAGAAGGAAAGCCCCAAGTCTTAACCTCTTCCTGATTTGCAAAGATCACAGTCCCTGGCTGTCACCAGCAGCCCCATGGGTACCAATACCAGACCTGTGGTTAGGTAGGGCTATTTATTAAGTGGGCAACTGTGATGAAAAGTGATCTCAGTGTCTGGGACAGGGCGGCTGGCAGGTCTCTGTGGCTGGGCCAGCGGGTCTCAGAAAATGAACAGGCAGTCTGTGGCTCCTTTGAAGCACTAGGACATGGGGCACAGGCTACCCACACACACTGCTGGGTCATAGGAAAGAACGCCTTCCATTTGTGGTGCTATCTCAGCTTGTCCATTTAGAACAGACTGTATCCTGGGCCTAGAGGTCCTTGGGGCTTACTGGGAAAGTCTTCAGTCCATAAAGAGACTCAAGATAGCCAAAAGGCTTCAGCCTACCCCACAAGTTCCCCTCTGGGTCTCTGTTCCAACCAGAATCACAAAGGTCCCCTTCTTTCTCGTGTCTTTAGTCTTGTCTAATACTAGTATCTGTGCCCAGAATTCCCTCCCTGGTCTACCCCTCCCCCGCCTTCTCATAGTCAACGCCTATTCTTGCTTCTTCCTCACGGAGCCTTCCTTGACCTTGGCTTTTGTATGCTGAGAGCAGAATCCCACAAACTAGGTGGGTTATTTCTCTAATCCCTTCAGAAGCAACCTGAAGGAAGAAGGGTTTATTTGGGCTCAGGGTCTCTGAGACCCACTTCAGTTCAGCTTAGAAGAAGGGAAGGCAGAAAAGCTCTGTCTGTGGGAGCAGGAGTCTGACAAGGGTCTTGGTGGTGAGAGCATGCGCTGTGGGCACCCGGTTCTCATGCTGGCATCCAAGGAAGAAGAGAGAATCAATCCGAACCAGGGGCCTGTAGTCTGTGAACTATTCCTTCCAGCCAGTTCTCACAGGCAAAGGCTCCACAGCCTTCAGAGTAGCACCAAATCCTGGGAGCTGAACACTCGTAACAAACCTGAAGCCTGGGAATGGGGGTCAGGCAGTAGACTGCATGCCTACCATGCATGAAGCGCTGGATTAGATTTCCCAGAATGCCACGAAACAAGCACAGTGGCTCACCGCTGTAACCCTATCAGGAGGTGAAGACAGAAGGATCAGGTATCTGTGGCTACATAGCAAGTTATAGGGCAGCCTGGGCTACATAGATCTGTGGTTTTTTTTTTTTTTGGTTTTTCGAGACAGGGTTTCTCTGTGTAGCCCTGGCTGTCCTGGAACTCACTCGGTAGACCAGGCTAGCCTCGAACTCAGAAATCCGCCTGCCTCTGCCTCCCAAGTGCTGGGATTAAAGGCGTGCGCCACCACCGCCCGGCTAGATCTGTGTTTTAACAACGGCTACCATCCCAAACCTGATCAAACCAAACTAAAAAACTGTGAGGGGCACCGGGCCATATTAGATTCAAGCTGTAATACCAGGTGACTTCTAAATAACAGAAATCGGTTTCTCAGTTCTGGAGGCCCGGAAGGCCAAGGTCAGAATGCCAGCATCTTGCTTTAAGGCACACTCTACTTTCAGGTGGAGAAGAGCAGAGAAGAATCCCCACAAAATCCATTTTTATGGTGACTTGAAAGCTGTTTGTGAGGGCTGAGCCCACACAACCTGGACACCCCCATTTAACCTCATTTCCCAGAGCTGTTGCATTCGGGGCTATGTGGACTTGGGGGGATAAACTGTAACATAACAGAAATTACTTTTGTGTATGCTTTTAATAATTCCCTTTCTTAATGCGGCTTCAATGACAAGGCCTGTCACATAGCAGCAGTCCTTTGAGCAGCGAACAAGAAAACTTTTATTGTCTGGGGCTCAGTCAGGAACATTCCATACACCCCAAACGACTCAGACCTCCTGGCTCCTAGCTGGCTCGTGCACCACTCAGTATTTACTGAGCTGAACTTGGCTTGTGACTCATTCTTATTAAACCTCAGTATCTGAAAGTATGACTTCGAGCCATGCCTCCTTCCCCGGCTGGGATCTCTCCTTTGATATCAGGTAGGTAAGGGATTATACACGAGCGATCCAGGAAACCGTAGCCAGGTCAGAAGCCCTGTAGTGGATAAATATCCTTGAAGTTGCAGTTTGGCTGTCCCTGCTATATCAGACACTATGGCACCAGGGTAGTTTTTTGCTTTTTGCCCCCCCCCCCCCCCGTCCCTCTTCCCCCCAACTGCTGCACATGCGCACTAATGCCAAGTCAGTACCATCGTTTCTTTTCCTCTTTCCCAGGTGATACAACACTCTGATAAAAGCACTGGCTTGGGGAGGAGAGGGGGAAGTCCAGGAAGGGGGTCCGCAGTAGAGCCTCCCTTCGGGGTGTCAGAGTGCCTCTGTACGCCAGGCCAGAAGAGGAGATCCAGCCCCAAGACAAGTAAGATCCCGGTCTGGTTAGGAGTGAATGCTAAGTACCTGAGCAATGGGAGAAGAGAGAAGGCCTTCTTTGCTCTGGAGGCTTAGTGTTTCAGCTAGCTCAGGGGAAGGCCTTCCCAATTGCAATCTTTAATGAAGCAGCTCTCTGAGACAATCTTAGCTTGTTCATATATGTATATATTTAAGATTTTTTAAAAATTTTATTTATATGAATACACTGTCGCTGCCTTCAGACACACCAGAAGAGGGCATCGGACCCCATTACAGATGGTTGTGAGCCGCCAAGTGGTTGCTAGGAATTGAACTCAGGACCTCTAGAAGAGCAGTTAGTGCTCTTAACTGCTTGAGCCATCTCTCCAGCCTCTTGTTCTTATTTCTTTATTGGGGGTGGATGTGAATGCATGGGCTTTATTCGGAGTGAACCAGGAATTATATAATTTTGGGGACGAGCATGAGAATATCCAGGAAGAAGAGGTCACTTGCTGAAAGCTAAAGCTATTGAGATGCGTCATTAGCAGGAGGAGGTGTTCCAAGTGCTGTGTTATTTGACTGACTGTGATTACCGTAGTTGAAGGTCGTGGTTATGTGCTCCATAGCAGGCATGGAGGCAGAGCGGAAGCAGCTCTGCTCCCGCCATCTTAAATCTCTGAGATTCCTGGGGTTTGAGCATGCTCCACCTCACCAATCCAATACCCATCTGGTGGCACAATCCACGTACCCTCCAAAGGTTGATTTTGGCTCACAGTTGCAGGTAAGTCAGTTCTGTCAGGAAAGTCAAAGAGCTTACAGCAGCAGGTCACTGCATCGGCAGGCAGGAAGCAGAGAGTGATAGACGCATCCACACTAGCACCGGATTCCCTTACTCCATCTTATACAGTCCAGGATCCTGGTCCCCTAAGCCATCCAGGATCCTGGTCCCCTAAGCCATCCCACACTCAATAAAGGTAGGACTTCTCACATTAATTACTGTAATCAAAAGAACCCTCTATAGGAATGCCCAGAGGCACTAAAATCTCCTAGGAGATTTCTGGATTGTTAGGTTGACAGCCCCAGACATTACCCTCTGTGTCCTACATAATACATTGTTACATCGATACATGATACAATGTTGTTTCGACCCCTCCCACCTGTGCACTTTTCCAGAGGATCATGGGAAGATACTGTAACAGAAGGATCTGGACCACTTTACGCCATGAATATACCTCCCACCTCATAATCAGTCATAGAAACTTCTTTACTTAAATCGTCTCTGTCTCTTGGCCAGTCTAGCCAAATCAGTCCAGGCTAGCCAATCAGTGAGCTCCAGGTTCAGTGACAGACTCTCGTCTCAGAACATGAAGTGGAAAACCATTGAGGATGACATCGGACCTCGACATTTGGCCTCCATGTGCACTCCCACAAGCACATACGGCATTGCACATATGAACACATATACCGCACACACTCCACATACAAAGGGCTTTGGCAACGAGCAAGTTCTAAAGCTAGTGAGTTACATGAAAAAAGGTGTACCCCAAACCAGCTTGGGCAAAACATATTCTACAGTCCCCGACACTGGGAATTTCAAAGGTGGATGTGGCCAAGATAGAGGTCATGGAGGGGGTTCTGGCAGAGAAGATTTCTGATTGGCTGATTTGGATCACATGCCTCTGTGTGGCCAGAAGGATGGGCTGCCTTGATTGGTCAGTCTGGGTAGTGGGTACACTGCGCTGGAAGATGCTGTGTAGACAAACAACAATTGTCTTAGAGGAGACCTCCCGTGACTGTCCACACCAACCTTGTCCTCAGAAGTCTCCTCCAGTGACCTGATGTCACCACATTCGGGGATTACCAATTCTCTCGGAAATATTCGGTAGGAGACCCGCCCTCGGCAGCCTGAGGCTAGACCAGTCCTCACACTTTGAGAACACTTTGAGAACACTTGGTATTTGATTCTGATTCCTGCTCTTATACACCGTGTGTGATGGTGTAGTTTGTGTGTGTGTGTCAGTTCCTGTGTCTGTGTGTCAGCACGCATGTCTGTGTGTGTCTGTCTGTCTCCAGGTGGCTGAAATTTTCGTCCAAAAGTAACCATCTAGAGAAATTTAGGCAAATAAGTGAGAAACATAAGAGTAGGTTCTGTTAGACCAAGAATGAGTGGACCGGAAGAGGCCCGGTGTCCTACAGATTCAGGTTCAATTCCCAGCACTGACATGGCAGCTCATAACCACCTGTAACTTCAGTTGCAGGGGATCTGACACCCTCTTCCACCTCCTCAGGCACCAGGTACACCTCGGCCAAACACTCCTACACATGTAAGTCAATACAAATTTAAGGGTGACTTGTTTGAGGTGTGAACTCTCTCAGTTAAAGAAGGCTCCTGTGGGTGTACAGTTTGTGAATGGTGGAAGTACATTTGACTTTCAGGGCACTTGGCTTCCTGAGAACGGAGCCTGGGATTTCTTACCTTGTCTCAGATCTGACCTTATGCTAGCATCTGGCATCAGCCTGCTAGTCAGTGAGGTGGGATGGAATGTTCTAGGCCCTGGGGTATGGAGGACTCTGATACTCATACAGAGATGGTGGGAGAGGAGGGGGAGAGACAGTCCCATCGGAAATTCCCTTCTGCTCTCTTTCCTGTAAGAGCAGCCAGGCTCTCCCAAACCTTATCTGTCCCTTCCAGGCTCCTGACAGAGCTCCCAGGTGTGCATGGCACAGAACAGACGTGCAGAGGCAGATACCCAAATGCCAAGACCCAGCTCAAGGCTCAAAGGTCTGCCAGAACCTTCTGGAAAATCAGAGTCTGTTCCAGAACCTACTTCCCACTGACCTCCTTAAAAGGGCTGTTGGCTGATGTTTTGGACCAGCTATTCATGGCGGCCCCTGAGGGCATTCTCTCTGCCCCAGCCCCCTGAGGACATTCTCTCTGCCCCATTTTATTCTTTCTTTCTTTACCTCCTGGTTGTACCTTTTCCAAAATGAAATTTAAGTTACACAGGGCATGCACCAATCTTAAATAACTTTAATGCCTTTAGATAACTCTGACCCAACCCTCTTTGCAGCAAGAGGGCGCTCTCCTGTGTACAGTCGTCCCTGGTTCCTGTGTGCCACAGTTGACCCATCCTCATGGATGAATAGCTGAATACAGCTAATTTTTTTTCTTCATGGCCAACATCCCAGTGATCGTTCTGCTCTTAGTCCTTGTGAACCTGGGCACGTTTTTCTCCAGGACAGATAATGCCCTGGTATGGGTCTGCTAGTTGACAGGGTGTGGACATTTAAAATTTCAACAAACACGGCAAACTGCTCTTCACTGTGGCGTAACCAACTTAATTCCCACCAATAGAACACTCAAGACCCTTTCCCCAACTTCTGTGCCAAGTCTGGAACTCATCAGATTTTAAATGTCTTGTCAATAGCTTTGTCTCAAGGCAGTGTTAATTTATATTCCCATTGGTGTTTTGTGGAGGCTCTAGTGTTGTAGAGGCTGGTGTTGCTGGAGTCAGGGGAGACCTCAGAAATTGGGGTTTGGTAATAATAAACCCAATTGTATTATGTGCCGTGTGACCTGGGGCACAATCAGTGACCTCTCTGATCCTGGATACATTCTTGTATTGTCGAGGACAGTGCAGGAGCAACGACACGTTTAGAATTTATGGAATTTGATCTACTGGTTGGTACAACCATGATGGGTGTGCCTCAGAGAGTCAGAGCTCTGAGGACTCCGTGTCCTGGGGACTTCATGCTGTTGTGGAGTTTTGCTCTGTCTGTTGCTCTTGAGTCCCTCCTAATCTAGTCGTATGAACACTAACAAGTTTCCAGCCCTGCAATGGGCAGAATCACTGACTCTCCAAAACCAGTGCTTGATCTTTTCCCAGCATTGCCTCTGGATCAGATTAACAATTCCTCTGCCCCCTCAGAAAGAACTTAGAGTTGTAGATTGTTAGCAACGATCACCACCCTGAAAGAGAATCTGGAGATATAGATTGTTGGTGAAGCCAGGTTGAGATGTTTTTGCTAGTGGCTCTGAGGTGGAAAAATCTTAGGGAACAATTTGAAGCTCAGAAGGGCATACTCTGAACAGTTGAGCTAAGGACTTTCTAAGGTCAGGGAACAAGAACAATGGCAGCACTGGCCGACTCTTGCTTGCTGAGGCTGGGCTGGTGATCAAGGTAATAAATATTTTGTACCCATTTTCCCCCTCAGCTTCCTGATATGATTTAATAAAAAATTGTTAACAAGTAGATGTGCACCCTGAGGATTTAAAATAGAAATAGCTGATTTGTATTATAAAAATCTAGGTTTGTGATTCTTTCAAGATTTTTTTTTAGATTACTTTTTAAGATAAATAATAAAATGATTGATCCCTTCTTTGCAACCACAAAGTGCTGCCTGTCAGTAAGAAAAATTGGCTGAGAAAATTACCTTGCATGCTCACACTTTGTTAATCTGTAACAAGTTGCTTAGTTACCAGTGTACATAGGTTTTGGGGAATGATTTGTTTTCTTTACCTGTACTACCTAATGTTATTTCTTGTAAAGGTATTAGGGAACATACTTTTTTTTCCATAGTCATTCACTAGAAGAAAACTAGAACATAATCACATTGTAATTCCATACTGCTTTAAAGGTTTTGCTGAAATATATAAACTATGGAGAAAAACTAAACTGGGTGGAGCTTGGCACCATCAAACATGTGAATGTGTGTCTGTCTGTCTGAATGTGTGAAGTTGTTGGCCTAAGAAACTTGGTCATGAACATTCTTTTGCCTTCTATTCAGTTCTGTTGTCTTGTTCCTCTGGCTCCCTGTGACTACAGAATGCCTGGGTAAAGTGGGGTGCTTAGAAACTCCCCTCTTGTGGCACACACACACACATACACACACACACGTGGGTATGTGCACACATGCATGCGCAGATGCATTCCCCACCCCCCTCACAAAGATAATAAAATCTAAGACCAACTACAATGAAAATGTACTGGAGCTTGCCATCCTAGCCTCTGCAAGGCTCAGATAAATCTAGTCTTCAGAGACTTCTGCCATCATTTTGTAGCTGTATTTTTCAAAGGCACGCAAAATAGATAGTACCTAGATTTTGTATGAAAATTTCACTGAGCATATATATAGCATCAGGTTACAACTCAAACTCAAAACAAAAACAAAAACCTCCCAATTTCTACATTGTTTCCAGTAGGAGTCAGGATCTATATGTTGGAGCCGCATGCCCCTCACACGCCTGGGTGCATGCTTTGTTCACTGAGGGATGGACAAGTCTAGGTCCCCACTGGCCTTTAAACGCCATTCCTTACCCAGAAGCATCTTAAATAATTGCATGTACTTCCTAATATGAACATCAGGGGGCACCATACGCCAAAGAAAATGACCCACGTAGCAAGCCTTCTAGGATCCCCTGGTCAGTTCTTTTATGGGAAGGTGAAGGGGGAATAGGACCAACATTCTTGACATCCTTCCAACCTGACCCGAAACTTTTAGATGTGCCCATAGGAAGTCTCTGGAAACCAGAGGGGCACACTAGGGAGGGAGACAGCGGGCAGCAGCACTGAAGCAAACTGGGAGGGTTTGGCATCTCCAATATTGTGCATACATTCTTTGAGCCAACAATACTATTATTCTGGGCTTCGATTCCTTCTTATCTATCAGATAAGAATAAGAACTCCCTTATCTCTCTCTCCTTCTCCGAATCCTCTCCCCCCACCTGTGTTTATTTTATGCAAAAAACCCTGAGAACACCAGGGGGACTCAAAGCTGGTGAGGCAGCCAGACTGTAACCAGCTCAGGTGGTAGCAGCTCTGGAGGTGGGAAGAAGTGGTCCTATGCAGGCTCTTACTTCTTACAGCCAGTGAGAGTGACTCTGAGCTCAGGTGTGGAGCCCGAGAGGAGAGACTCAGAGACAATACTGATACCATCTTCAGTGGACCGAGACCTTCTGTTGAGTGGGGGGAGATGTTTAGGGGTACATACAGATCAAGAGTTCCTATCTAAAGGTGATAAATCTGAAGTGCCGTTGAAGTCATTCAGCACATGAAGAAAGGCAGGAGGTGAGAGGACCAAACCTCATCCATTTCTCTGGGTCTCCTGGAGAGAACAAGGCTCTGCAAGTTGGACCACGTGAGGCCTTAAGACCAATTCGTGGCTCTGTCCCTTGGGGCACTCCTGGAAGACATTACCAGTTAATCACCTCACTCAGGATCCTCCTCAACTCAGAGCTCGAGGCAGCTGCTACCAAGACCTGAGGCAAGGATGAAGTTTTCAGTCTTCCTTGGGCTTGACAGAGTCTAAGGAGATGGTTAAAAACGGCCCTTTGAGTAAAAGGATGCTGGCTAGAGGCTAATATTGCTATCAAATTAACTAAGACCATTCAAGAAAATTGCTCAGTTCAGTGCTGAGGTCATTGCAAGCACCTAATCAGCAAAAGAAAAAGCGGCAACAAAGATGTTGAACTTTTATGCCAGCCAGAATGTTCTAGAATTAATCTCCATTGCTTGCTATTTCTGACCTTTCCAACATAGTTAGAACAGTGTAATTCTGGTAATGTCCAGAGGGAGGTGATCTTAACACTTCTTTGCCCACAGAGATCCAGAAAGTTGGTGATTTTTCCCTGGAGAAAGGTCTGTTGATGGTCCTGGCTAAGGTTAACCCTTCTGGGTACAAAGAACATAGTTTCTGGGTACCCTCAATGGGCTTGGTCCTCTCAGATACCCTTCTTGCTCTCCTTTTGTTAATAGGATCAGGCCAAGCTGTCCAATTGCCCCCAAGGTGTCCATCCCACCTGGACTTTCGTCCAGCCTCCCAAACTCTCAAACTGGCATGTCACCTGTGGGCCACCTTCCTGTGCAGGCTGGATTCTCCTCCCCGCCTTGACTCTACAGAGGCCTTCCTTCCCTGTGTCCTCCTATATGTGCCCAAGCTTGGGAAACAAGCAAGCTGAGAGGCAGTTGGGGCCCTAAGCACTCAGTCTTCTGACAGCTACAGACACTGATACTCATCCGTCACCCCCGATTGTCAGTGCCTTGCCCAGTGCTGGGCTACATGCTAATACAGGGAGGTGAGGTACTGGGCCTCGCGTCTCTTCCATTTATCCTGACACAGAGGGCAGCCAGCCAGATCACCGGTTGCAGCTTGGCTTCTGCAGGCCTTGTAGTAACTCTTGAGACCACAGCCTCAACAAATTGCAAGCCTATTATTTATTTACTTATTTTTGAAACAGTGTCTGGCTATGCAGCCCACACTAGCTTTGAACTTCCCAACTCTCTGCTTTAGCCCCCCTGCCCCCACCGAGTGTTGGGCTCGCAGGTGTGCACCACCAGGGTGCAAGCACATGTGTTATTTGCCTGCATTCTCTCACTCCCGACTATATTCCTTAGACACAAGGTCTCTCGCTGGACCTGCAGCTAAGGGGCCATCTTGGACCCAGCATGCTCCACCCCCACTGTCTGCTGATCTTCAACATGACTTTCTTAGCTAAATACCTTATTTCCTTCATCCTGTGTTCAGACACACACACACACACAAGTGCAAGTAGCTATGCACATATACATACATACACACAAATACATACACACAACCATGCATACACACACATACACACACACACACACACACGCACACACACGCACAGACATACACACACATGCACATATATGCACATCACACACACACACACACATGCACAGATATACACGCACATGCACATATATGCACATGTCCCTGATACTTGGGATGTGACTTTATGGGAAAGCCTTGGCAGAGGGCCAGTCACCTGGGGGCACAGCTCTGATGACTTCTGCTCCCCATCCCCTTCCCTATACCCCACCCTCTAGATACCCTCTTAGTTTGGTGCCCAAAGCCTGGGCACAGTCTTGACTGAAATGCTGCACTCCCCAGCCGGGTTGTATAGAATTCCAGGAGGTTTCAGCCTGCCCCCTGTGGCCTCCCTCCCTTGGCCTCCAAGGGGTGGGAGCCACACTCTCTGACGTGTGCTTCTAACACAGGGAAATGGCAGCAGCAGGTCATCTGCTGCCTGTGTGAACAAAGAGGAAGAAAATGAAAAGCAGGCCCAAACCACAGAGACACACCTGGTGGTTTGAGAGAAGGCGGCCTGGCGTCAGCCCACGCGATGGCCTGGAGACGTCACATGAGTCAGCCAAGGTGGGCAGTGGCTCCCGCTGATGTTGATACAGAGTGTCTCTTTTCCCTGAGAGCACACAGTTAGCTACAGAATGATCAGAGCAAGAAGCACAGTGTATCTCTGCCACTCGCCACCTGGAAACCTTCACTGGGGACTGTGGAGGGGCACTGAGACCAACCACGTAGCCCTTTAAAAACATATACATGCACAACATGGGCTTTACAGTGCACAGTCTTTCATAACCGGTCACACCCCTTTATTGTGGCGCTGAGGATCAAACCTCAGCCCTGAAGGATGCTGGGTAAATGCTCAGCTGCTGAGCCACATCCCAGCCCCTACCACCTGCCTTTAAATTTTTAACCTCACTCTGTCTTCTATCCCTCTCTTCATTCATTCATTTATTTTGAGATAAGGTGTCATGATGTAGTCAAGGCTAGACTCAAACTTAGGGATTCTCCTGCCTCAAACTCCCAACTGTCAAGATTACAAGTGTGTGCCTTGACACTCAACAAGCACCTTCTCTCTCTCTCTCTCTCTCTCTCTCTCTCTCTCTCTCTCTCTCTCTCTCTTCCCCCCCCCCCAGAGTCTCATGTAGTCTGTGCTGACCTCAAACTCACTATGTAGCCAAGGATGACCTTGAACTCCTGATCCTCTGTCTCTGTCTCCAAAGTGCTGGGTTTATTGTCTCAGATCACCACAGCTGGTTTCTGTGGTGCTAGGGATGGAACCCAGACTTGGTGCATGTTAGGCAAACACTTTACCAACTGAACCATGCCCCATCTCAAAGGAAACAAAACAGTACAAACCCAAACCAAAATAAATAAATAGATAGATAGTTAAATAAACAAACAAACAAAAAAAAAAAACCAGAAGTTCAAGAAATCCCCCACGTTTTTACAAGGTGCTTTCCAATATTTTTTTTTCTCCAGATGATTGAAAAAAAGAATTCCAGAAGCTGGAGAGATGGCTATGGTTAAGGGCACTGGGGGCTTTTACAAAGGACCTGCGTTCAGTTCCCAGCACCACATGACAGCTCAAAACTGCCTGCAAGTTTATTTCCAGTGTTTCTGATGCCATCTTCTGGCCTATGTGGGCACCAGGCACACACACAGTGTATACACATACATCCAGGCACTCAGGCATACACATATGCAAACATACATATACTATACACATACACAAACATACACCTACACAAACACAAACATACACATGTACAAACACACACACACACACTGGTATAGCAGCAGCAATAAAAAGCCGGGTGTTTGTCATCCTGGTGATGGCAACGGTAGGAGGACAGGCAGAGGCAGACAGGTCCACAGAGGGTTGAGGGATGGCTAGCCTGGCCTCTGCTGTGAAGAGACCAGTCTGACCCCTACACTCACCGCACGCCAACATGCACTCTCCTCAGATAGACACAAAGAAAAGATTATTCTGGCTGTAGTGACCACTTTGCTTTTAGGACTCTGACAGGCTAGGCGTGTGGCTCAGTAGCAGGGTGCGTGCCTCATATGCATAAGGCCCTGGGTCCCATTCCTAGCACCGGATGTGGGCAGGTGGAGTGGCAAAGGCTCGTGATGGTTTGAAAAACAAACAAACAAACAAACAAACAGTGTCCGTGCCCCAGAAGTTTGAAAAACAAATTAAAAAAAAAAAAACCCACCAGTGTCTGTGTTCCACTTTGTCCCAGTGAAACACCCGCCCTCCGTCTTTTTGTTGGTGCTAGTGATTGAACCCAGGCATGCAAAATACATATTTGACCACAGATCTTTACCCCCAGCCTTTGAGCTGGGGACCTTAGTAATGGGCCCAAGGTCTGTTTTATTTGCTCCTACACATTCTCCAGCTCTGGAGCTGGGAACCCTTTTGATGGGGGAGGGCGGGATGGAGGTTGGGTTAGCTAAGCACACAGAAACTAGGGTGTTAAGCAGGCTGAGGGTCCCCACACAGGGACTTTATAAAGCAGCTGCTGCCACTTGTGACACTGTGGCAGCCATGCACCTGCTTCTTGTCAGGTGTCTCATCTCTCCAGCCAAGGCTCAGTCCTCATATCCTTGAGGAACAAGGCGGCAGAGAGAAAGAAGCCTTCTGTCAGCTGAGACCACTGAGGTTTGCAGGGGTACAGGGACTTGTCCAAGGCCCCAGCCTTTAAGAAGACAAATCTAGTCTGGGTCTCTGCTGTAATTCTAGCACCAAGTCGAGACACTGAAAGAGAAAAAGCATTCTCAGTAGAGGTTTCTCTGGCGGTCCTCATGGCCTTCTCTCTCTCTGTCATTGCTTCACAAGGGGGCTATTGGGATATTGGTCCGTTTTCTGGAGGCTGAGTCCTGGGTGGGGCAGGCCCCAGGGCTGCTGGAAGCTGTCTGGCGTCTCCGCCTGGGCGAGGGTCCCTGGTGAACACGCCGCTTAGTTTCGGTCCCAGGTCCCTGCATGCTCTCTAGCCCTGCCCTGTCAGCTGAGAGGGAGAGAAGGAGGCACCGAGCCAGCCGCTCCCAGCTCTGGGCTGGGCCGTGGAGCTGGCCAGCACCTGCTCTGGGCCTCTCCCACCTCTGTGGTAGCACCCACTTCCTTCCCCCCTTACTCCTCTGATTGGCCAAGGTGATCTCTAGAGGAACCCGAGAAAGCCTGAGTCAGGTTCCTGCCCTGGGGGTTCCCTCCCTGTCTCTGTGTTCTTGGTTGGCTGTCTTTTCCTTCGGGTTTCCTTGGTTGTAGGCGCACAGTCTTTAGTAGACACATTGTGCTGACTGTATCTTGTCTCCCATACTCCAGTCCCTACTCCAGAGGAAGAGAGAAGGGCTCTGTAATCCTGACGATGGCGCTGGTCCCTAAGCAGGAAAGAGCCTGACCCCTCCCCAGCTGGAACCCAGAGCTGACTCAGGAGAGGCTTGTAGACCTGGAAGCCAGGGCAGAGAGCCAACAGCTGGCTTTGACAGTGTGCAGAGAGCCAAGTGTCCTAAGGGTGTGGCATGCTCGCCTCTGCCCTCCTCCCTGCCACAGGATGCTTTTATTCTTCAGCCAGCTCCACACTCCTTCCAGGAAGCCCTCCCAGCTTGACCCTACCACCCCACTTGCCCTGTCCCCTGTGAAGCAAGAGGGAGAAAGGTCCCTGAGAAATCAAGAGTAATAGAGGTCGACTTCTAGATACTAATGCAGGGCAGAAGGGTCCTCAAGTCCTCCCTCATAGTCCCCAAGTCCTCCCTCATAGTCCCCAAGTCCTCCCTCATAGTCCTCAAGTCTTCCCTCATAGCACTGGGCTCCTCTTTGTGGGTAACCCCACCACCACCACATGCATGAGTCACAAACCCACACATATTCACACATACACACAGGTACACACATACGTGCACACACATGCACACACACATGTACACACAGAGACATGCACACACATGCATAGACACATACATACACACATGTGCACATACATGTACACATAGACACATGTATGTATACACCCATACATACACACATACATACATACATACATGTGCATGCACACATACATGTACAAACATGCACACACAAACTCATGTACACACAGAGACACGTGCACACACATACATACATACAAACACATGCACGCGTGCAAACACGAACATACATGTGTGCGTGCTCACACATGCTCACGCACACAGACACCTCTATCATGACTTCTTGGATTGGAGCAGATATTTCCAAAGTACGCTTTGGAGGCTCCCCATTAACAGTTACCCAGCTGCATAACCACCCACCAGGGCCAAGAGACTCCTGTGGTCACTAGGATTTGGCAGCCCAGAATCTTGGGCTCAAATCAATCTCCATGCTACAGGCCTTCTCAGAACCTTGAATCATAACTTGCGACCTTCCCAGCACCTACCGTCTCCCAAATGTACTTGGCCTTAGAATTATTTATCTTACTTTTTTTTTTAGATGATCTTGTTATGTAGCCCAGGCTAGCTTCAACCTCAGTATCTCCCCCATACACACACCTCCTTAGCGCTGGCATTATAGACGTTCGCCACAGCAGTTGACACTCTTGCTTTGTTTTTGATAATAAGATGTCTCATGGTGGGCCTAGCATGTACCTGATGAAGGTGCTCCTGGTTCTGTTCACAGACCTCAGTGAGCACTATGGCTCAATGAGCCACTGTGGCTCAGGAGTGACAAGTTGCTAATATGCAGCAGGGATGGGTGATGCTCCTTGCTTCTCGTGATGCATGTTTCTGTATGTTAATGACTTGATGAATAGCTATTAAGGCACTAGAATTGATAAATGCGTACAGGGTCCTTTTGCAATAAAACTGGTTATGACCTGACCCAGGTGTTTAACCATACATCACTGTGATAGAATGTGGGCTTTTTCAAAGGTTGAAGATACAAGTTTTAGCCACAGTATAACAGTTTCCTTTAAAAAAAAAAAGTAACCCTGGCAGCTATAGATTACACTATGTACATCTAGAATAGCTATTTTATATATTGTAGTGTGCAACATTTTAAAATTAAATGTTTTACACTCACAAGTGGTGGGGGATCTTGTCATTACGGTGTGTGTAATTTAGTCCAGTTGGTAGTCCCTGACTAGTCTGCATTTGCTTTTAACGACGTAGTAAAAATGCTATGCGTATTAAACCTTGCATAAGTCCTCATTCTATCACATGTTCACTAGGCCCGACCCTCTGGCTGGTAACAACACTAACGGGGATTTATTTATAAGGACTCTAGAGTAAAATAAGAAGCTATTCACACCAGCATCACCTGTTACTCACCTAGTTAGAGCAGCGTTTCATTGTGGTGTTTGGGCGTATGCCGAGATTGAGTTTGGTTTTGTTTCTTTTTAATCTTTAAGGGGAAAAACTGTACAAGGTCTGTTTTTCCTTGTGGAGTTTATAAACATGGGGTAAGGATACAGTGCCAGCTTATTGGACCTCTGCCAATGAAGACGGGTTAGGTTACACCTGCTTACTATCCTGGCAAAAAGTCCCTTTTATAGAGATGGCCTTCAAGTGGTTTTTGAAGTTTTTAGGTCAATTATGTATGTTGACTAAATTTATAAATAAACTTGTTATTCAAAAAGGAAGGAAGGAAGGAAGGAAGGAAGGAAGGAAGGAAGGAAGGAGGAAGGAAGGAAGAAAAAGAAAAGAGAAGAAATGTTGCCCCTCCTTTGAGACAGAATTTCTCATTGGCTGGGAGCTTGTCAGTTAGGCTAGACTGGTTGGCCAGCAAGCCACAAAGATCTTTCCCCTCTCCAGCACTGGGATTGCAAGCATGTATCACCACATCTGGCTTTTCTCATGCACCTCCTGGGGACCAAACTTACATCCATGAAGCTGTCTTCCTGGGTCCTAAGAGAGATGGTCCCAAGAGGGACCACCCAGGCCACCTGAGTGTGTCATTACCAAATTCAGAGTTAACACTAAGTGGGATATAGTAGCACCTGCTTATACTCCCAGGTCTTGAAAAGCCAAGGCAGGAGGATTATGAGCTTAAAGCTAATCTAGGATACATAAAATGAATAATAAGAATATTTGTGATGTTTATTACAAACGCTGTTTTATCATATCATTAACAAAAATTCCATTTTATTTTTATAATAACTTTCCTTACATTTTTTACATTGTATTTATTTGTGTGTATCTATGGGGTGGGGTGCAGGTGTGGAGATCAGAGGACATCCCACAGGAGTTCATTCCTTTCTCCTACCATGTGGGTCTCCAAGCTTGGCAGCAGCTTGCCTTTGCCCACTAAGCCATCTTGCAGGCCCTTGCCTCGTCGTTTGAATAGTTGACACTCTTAGAATAGGAGGTTGGGAAAACTGCTTTGCTCCATTTAGAAGAGGGATGTAGGGGAGGCCCGTTGCCTCTCAGGGAAAAGGCTTCTCTAAGGTTGACATTGAGTTGAGGCATGGATGATGGCAGGAAGGGAGTCATGGAATCTTCTGGAAGGAGGGCATTCCAGAGAGAGGACAGGACTCACACAGAAGGCCCAGGGAATAGGAATAGTGTAGGGGGTGGTGTCAGGGGAGTAGACAGGAGGCCCAGACACTTTACAGAAAGCCAGGAGAGACTCCTGAGCAGGACAGCCTGGATCTGGTCTAACTTACAATCTTACAATGCCACTGGGCCGTGTGCAGAAGGGCTGCACATGGGGAAGTGGGGATAGTCCAGCAGGTACCATGTGATAAATGTGACAGGTACCATGGATGGGTAGATGGAAGGGAGAGGTGTTCGAATCCAGGAAATGTGATAGTAACCCACCGAGGTGGCTGATGGGTACAGTGGTGTGGGGGCGGGGCAGAGTGGGGGCAGGGCAGAGGCTGAGGGGAAGGAAATGACCCAGGGACCATTTGGGGCTTCACATCACATCGTCTGGGTGACTGTAAGTGAAGCTACCTTGACAGGGCTGGGACGGTTAGGGGGACCAGCAGGCCCCGGGGTGCCATGTTCAGAGCGGGATTGGTGACTGACTGATTAGGTCTAAGACATTGGTCAGATGTCTAAGCTGCTGCAGAGTGGGCAGGTAGGCAGAGATGCCAGTCTGGAGCAGGTAGATCCCAGCAGGTGAACAGTATGGAGTCACCAGGTTGGGAATGATTCCAGGCTCTTCCTTTCATGCACTGGGATTCCTGGAATAGCCTTCTGGGCAAAGGCAGCTGAAGGGCAGAGGGGAACTCCAGGCACTGCTGTAGAGCCCTGCTCCCACCTCCCAGCATGCCTGGCTCAGTGTTGGCAGCCAGCTGACAGGTAGACAGGGGGGCGGGGTAGGCTTGGCAATCCCGGCTCAGGAAAGAGTTTGATCGGGTTCAGCAAAGCAAACAGTGAGAAGAACAACACCCCACAAAGTAGCACCCACCACAGATGCTCACAGGTGGCCTCTTGCCAAGAATGTGTCCTCCATTTTCCTCTTTTATCCCTCCCTGTGCCTGAGATTTCCACACATGTATTTCTCAGCCACACTGGGAAGCCTGTGAGGGGCTGTTAGGTCAGCTGGCTTGGTGGCCTCAGTCTCCCACAATGCACTGGGCTGCCCACCACTGGCTCAGTATAGGCTTTGAAACAGCGCTGCTAAGATCTGAGTCTCGGTGACCTGCTTGCTGTTTGACCTCAGGCCTGCTCTGTGCCTCCTGATGTTAGAATGGGGTGAAGTGGCACAGGCTGACAGGCTTGCTGTGCAGAATAAAGGAGAACTGAGAACTCTGCATGGCAAACAGAAAAAGTACTCAGTAAAGGACTGCAGTTCTGGGATTTTCCTGGACCTGGTCAACACCAGGAACACAGGCCCAAGAGAGATGCTCTGGGGCTCTGAGACCCAGTTACACCTCTCAGTGATCAGTTCCCCAGGGTCTCTGGTTTCTCATCTACAGCAGAACCCACCCTTAGCAGGTTTATGGGGCTGCTGGGGGCTGTGTGGGCCACAGTCTTGTCTATTGTCATTTCTCCACCAAGGTAAAGTTGTCGTTGACTGATGAGCACGCCTTGGCATCCTGCCCCTTCCCAGGGCTCTAGGCTCAGACTCTCCCCATCCCCCACCCCAGACTCCTGTTGTGTTGCTTGCTGAGAGGTGTCCAGGTTCCTCATTCTGGCAGCGATCCCTGGCTCCCAGCCCATGCCCGGCTGCACGTGTTCCATAGAATCTCCCAGGCAGCTCAGCCTTTGTCTTCATGTCAACAACCAGGCTTTCTGCCTCCAGTGCCTTCCATGTCCCCCTTCTGTCTTCTCCAATGGCTTCATCCCCATCTCACCCTCAGACACCACATGGCAGCCTCCTAGCTGGCTTCTGGTCCCCTACCTTCAGCCCACTGTGTGCACACTGCCAGATGGATCTGAAGTCAGCAGTTCCTCACACACTACTTAACCTGACCTCCAGTCACTTGGGCCCAGCAGGCATCATCCGCTGGCCTCCGCTGGCCTCCTTCCTTCACAGAGAGGCAACCATTGCCACCTCCTGACCTCTCTGCTTGGCTGTGCCTCTGTGTATGTCCTGTCTCCTCTTCAGGATCCTGGCTGACTCCACCTTCAATGCTCTCCATGGCTCTCTGTCTCTTTCACTCGAAGCATTTTCCTGGACCCCAGGAGTTCTAGCCTTTATGTGGCCCCTGCATCACACATCACTAACCTTCCCCAATCAGCAATAGCGCTTCATCCGTTGGACCCTGTCCGGCCTACTGCTGCATGCCAAGCCAACACGACTGGGCCTGGCACCCGAGGAGCACCCAACGAAGGCAGCAGATGGTCGCTGTGAACTTTGTCCCTCTTTTCACTGTAGTTAGATGTCACCTCCTCCCTCCTGTTCCTCTCAGCACCGGGACTATGATCAGCTCTGTAAGGACCATGGCCCTTCTCCCCAGAGCCCTGGGGACTCCAGGGCAGCGGAGAAGGGTCCTGCTCACTATCCTCCAGAGCTCGATCCAAAGGAAGTTCCTACTGAAGACCCTGAGGGTACAGCATGGTTGTTAGAACGGCTGCTGGGCACACAGCCTGGTTCTACATGAACCTGTACACACCCCGGCCTACATCTCGGCTTCCACACACCTGTGATCCAGCACTGCGGAATAGGAGGCAAAGTGGCCCTGAGAGAATCAGAAGGTCGACGTCATCCTCAGCTACAGAGTGGGTTTGAAGCCAGCCTAGGATATATGAGACTCTGCCTCAAACGTTCTAACTAGAAGCTGGAGAGACAGTTCAGTGATTAAGAGCGCTGGCTGCATTTCCAGGCAACCAGAGTTTG
This sequence comes from Arvicanthis niloticus, assembly GCF_011762505.2. NCBI lineage: Eukaryota > Metazoa > Chordata > Mammalia > Rodentia > Muridae > Arvicanthis > Arvicanthis niloticus. The sequence goes on from NC_047662.1 coordinate 19,170,404, forward strand.
AGTCCCAGTACCCATTTGGGGTCACAACTTGCTATAACTGCAGTTCCAGGAGATCTGATGACTTTTTCCGGCCTGTGAGGGCACCAGGTTTGCAAGTGGTACACAGACATACATGCAGGCGAAACACTCACACACGTAAATAAAATATAATACAGATGGGCTGTGGTGTCTGGGTACCCACTTCGCCTTGGCATGGATGGAGCCTGTGACTTCTTTGACCACGAATCTAAGACAGAAAGGTCCCAGCTATCTTCTGGCTCTGCTGCAGATGGAAATCCAACTGTCTATCCTTGAGCCGTCCGCTGCCGTATGACAAAGTGACTCTTAGCTGGTGAATACCATAGGTGGAGAGGTATCCCAGCTGAATCCTGCCTCGTAGTCCCCACACTGCCAGAAGTATGTGCCAGTAAGCCCTCCAGATGAGCCTGCTGCTAGCCCAGTGCCACTCAGTAACCACTGCCACTACCCCATGCCAGGGAGAGCCAAAGATCTGCCCAGCTGACCTGGCCTGAATTCCTGACCTGTAAAACCAAGAGATGCGATAAAATGCTTGTTTTCAACGAGTCATGTCATGGGTTATTGGAACACACGTCAACTCTGATCTACTGGGGGTGGCTGCCTGGAATGGTGCCTTGGGCAGGTCTCTGAAGCTGTGACTGGCGGGTGGGTTTGGTGGGGCAAGGATTCTGTGATCTTTTAGAAATGTCTGCCATGGGCACAGATGGAGTTGGAAAGTCATCTGTGCTTTCCATCTTGTGGGAAATTGTGTGTGGAGAACGGCAAGGAGTGGTTCTATATCAGTCTGTAGGCGGGGCTTGTCACACTGTCTTAGAAGCCAGAAAGGTGGGAGCAGAGACAAGTTGAGGTCCCATGAAAGCTAACAAGAACCCATGTGTGTGTCTCTAAAGGCAAAGCGGCCCATCTGTCACAGGTCTTCGAGTCCCGACCGCTTGTCACCACCTCTCTTCTTCCACTTCTGCCAGCTCAGCCCTCATGATCAGGCTGTGCTACTCCGGAACCAGGGACAGCTGGCACCAGGCCAGAGTCACCAGAGCCCTGGAACGGCCAGGCTTCCCCTTCTGTCATGGGAGGCTGGCACTTTGGTATCTCTCAAGGGTGGAGCCACTCAAAGTTGCCGAGAGCTTAATGAAACACACATCTTGGCCTCCAGAGCCTGTCTAAGTGTGCGCCGGCCTAGTACAGGGTTCTTAAAGAGCTATCCGAGGCTTCTGTGGGAGGTGTGGGGCAGGGGTGGGGAGGGAGTCAGAAGCCTGGGAGGTGGGGTGGGGGGGCAAGGGCTCAGACCCTGCCCCACCCTTCCTGAAGGTGTGACCTTGAACAAGTAAGTGACTTCACCCTTCTGACTCTCCGTTCTGTCAGCTGTCGAGTGAGCATAAATGCACCAGCCTTACTGGCGGTTGTGAGGAGAGAGAGCACTGGTCTTGGTGAGGGGAGGGGTGTCTCAGAGCAGCAGACACTCATTAAATATCCATTAGCTGGGTCTGGTGGTATAGGCATGGAATTCCATCCACGGACAAGGTAGAGACAAGGTGCTCGCCTGGGCAACTTAGTGAGCTCCTGTTTCAATCAAAACCAAAACTAAACACGAGAAGGGCCGAGGCTGGGGCTATGACTTGATGATAAGTGATCCCCTTGCATATATAAGGCGTCGGTCGGTTCCATGCTCGTCACACCTCACTCCCACAATCTTGCTGAACGAATGAATGATTGGATAACCATTCACCATGCTCACATGTAATCCCAAGGGACTTGATCAACTTCCTGTACCCACAAAGCCTGTCACCAACTGGTCGGTCACCTATTGTGTATTTTTTTTTTTAATTCTTTTAAATCTAATACTTCAAGAAGTTATTTTTAGACTCCATAATAAAAAAAAAAAAATGGTCATAGGATACATTCCAAAGCAGGCAGACCCACCCAGGGGAGATTGGTCAGCAGCTCAGCAGACCCAGGGTCAAGCGGCCTCATCTTTGAACCAGGAAGTGGGTCAAAGAGACCCCTGCACACAGGGGACAGAGCACAAAGTTCCCTGACTGATAGCTACAGCTGTTTTCCTAGAAGTTCCCTCTGACCCTCATTTTTAACCTAGTAACTTTTGGTTTGTAAACAAGGGCAGCAGGCCTCACATGCCAGCTCTTGCCACAGATGGAGGTCTAGAAGCAGCAAGCTGGACACGAAGCCCTCAGAGATGGAGGAGCACCCTGTCTGTTCTCTCTCTCTCTCTCTCTCTCTCTCTCTCTCTCTCTCTCTCTCTCTCTCCTAAACATAGAGTCTCTCTATGTATCTATCCCAGGCTGGCCTAAAACTTACAAATTTTCCTGCCTCAGTCTCCCAAGTCCTGGGCTTATAGGTGTATGCCACTGTACCTGGCTCTGGGGACGGTCGGGCACAAACACTTTTAGAAGAAAGTTGGGCTTTACATCCATAAGGCAGGAATATTTTGTTGTTGTTATTGTTTTTTTTTTTTAGATTCATTTATTTTTATACTTTGTGTATGGATGTTTCACCTGCATATAGATCTGTGCACCACATGTGTGCAATTACCATGGAGACCAGAAGAAAGTATCAAGTCCCCTGGTACTGGAGTTTGGTTGTAAGCTGCCACATAGGTGCTGAGACTCCAACCCAGGTCCTCTGGAAGAGCAGCCAGTGCTCTTAACTGCTGAGATTTTTCTCTGGCTCCAGGAAGAGGCCTCTTGCCAGACCATGAGGATCCAAATTCACATAAGGGGCCGATACCGTTTGGCTCTGATCTTCTACGACTGACAGCTGTGATGGATGCGTTTTGTAACCGCACGAGCTTACAATCTGGTGGAGCCTGCGGCTCTCTCGGTGTCCAGATAGGGTTTCATCCCAGCAATGGCTCCCTGCTTGAGGAGGGCTCTCTATAAACCAGGTATTCCCCACACTCTTCTTTATTACATATGCACACCAGCAGCTGCCAAGGAGGGTCTGCCATCCCCTTGTTAGGGAGTGGGGTTCTGACGTGATGATACGTGGTCTAGAGCCGTGAGCAGCACCAGGCAGCAGATGCCCCTCAACTTCCACTTATGACAACCAAGACTGTTTGTAGGCACTGACAAATGTCTCCAGGTAGGACTGTCTGAAACAGTTAAGAACCTCCGGTAGGAACATAAATAACCCTTAGGTCACACCTAAGTCACTCCCCAGAGACTGCTGGGTGCTGAGTGGGACTAGAGTCAGAGGTGACCACACTGCACATCGCTGACTGAGCTGGGCCCACGGAGTGACCTTTGTATTTGGGGACATGACCATTTGTATATACACACTGCCACCTGAATCTCCCTGACTGTCTCCACAGTGGTCTCCTTGGTGAAAGGAGATATAGGGGTGCTGCACCCCACTTTTAATAGGCAACCTGTCTTTTTAATGGCAGTTTCTGGAGGGGAAACAACACTCCTCTCTGACTGTCATTCCAGCTCTCTGCACTCCCTCCCCCACCCCAGAATCCCTGAGGTCTCAAAGATGGAGCTCTCTGTTCTTGCTCCTCTGATGACTTGCTTAAAGCCAGGTCGCAGCTCCTGCCTCCCTCCCCCAGAGCACCAGCAGGACCTTTAAATAAGACTCTGCAAGGACCAAGGGAGAACGGGAAGGCCCAACTTGGAACAGACCTGGAAGTTACTTGGATCACAAGGCACAACTTGTGACATCTGGCTGTACATGAAAACATAACCAATGCCATGTTCTGTGGCTCTGCGAGTCCCCCCAAGAACCTTGACCAAGGACACCCTAACTACCCCAAGCCTGGACTGAAGAAAGGAAGGCCTGGAGGGGAGTAAAGGCCGATTCCTCTGAAGGAGTAAGTCCACATCTAGGCCTTGCCTGAGGGATGGGGTCCTGGTTACCACAGGCAGGATTGGGAAGGGCCTAGTGCACACCCTCCCTCCTCCTGTCTCAGCCCAATGCCACAAATTATCACAACTCTCTCCCCATCAGCCTGCGTTCAGAATCCTCCACACAGGGTCCAGTGCTTTGATACTGTCTTTGGGTTCCATTAAGCCCCTCTGTGTCTCTGACTTGTGCCTTAAAAGGGTAACACACATATATAAATAGCAGGCTGAGGATGGGGGACCTGGAGCCACAAGGAGTCAGTTGGTGATGGCATTAGGGGGACCGACAGTACTAAAGGGCTGAGTTTCCAGTGGCTTCAGAGACAGGTGTAGGTACCTGCCGATGAAGAGGTGGGGGTGGCAATCAAAGAAGGCTCCAGAATGTGAGACCTGACTGAACTGCCAGGTCTGGGGGGGGGGGGGGACTGAGCACCAGTAATGGGGAAGGAGCAGGACCCTGGGCTACTTGTCCATTACCCACAAACACTTGGGCTCTGGTCAGTGGGTCCAGAGGGAGCAGCACCCTCCCAAACTGAGAGCAGTGAAGGTTTGGGGACTGAGAGTTTGGAGAGAGATATGAACCAGTTTCACCAGTCCCCAGAGTGTGGCTCTAAACAAATGTCAAGGTCCATTGGGAGCGCTTTCCATCCCTGCTCCTGGGTTGGGCGATGACAGGTTGCTGGGTTTTCGATGTAACTGCCTTCAGGTCATCTACCGTCTTATCCCACACTGTTACATGACAAAGGTTCTTCCAAACAGTGGGTGGCAAGAGCACCTTCTTAACTGGGTCACTCATGGAGAGAGGGGAAAAGAACAAGGCTGTGTGCCAGGAGAGGTGTCAAGCCTGGCAGAGAGCAGAACTGATGACACTTCCCACTCTGGGGCCAGGGCTGGGGCTGGGGTCGCAGCTGGGCTGAGACTGAGGCTGGGGCCCAGGCCAGTTCAGGGGCTGAGGCTGGCTCACTCAAGAAAGCACAAGCATTAGGACCTGGATTCGATCTTCAGAACCTACATAAAGCTTAGCATGGTGGTGCACACTTGTAACCCCAGCACTGGGGGGGGAGGGGTGGGGGCAGAGGAGATACTAGGAGCTTCCTAGTCAGCCACTAGTCCCACTTGGTGAGCTCAGACTAAGATATTCCGTCTCAAAAAGCAGGTGACAGGGCACTGGAGGGACAACATCTGAGTTGTTCTATTGGTACAATATTCACTTAACGGTAGAGGTAGATTTCTCAAACCAGGCTCCGTTATCTTTAGTCTCATCTATAAGACAGAAGGTAGAGTGGCTGCAATGCTAGCTGGGAAACCAAGGCCTTTCCAGGTATGTTAAGCGTGAGATGGAACGCAGGGCCTTAGGGTTTTATGAAATCATTGCAAGGGCTAAGAGACTGAGTCCAGGAACTAGGCCCAGAGTTTGATCCCTATCAACACTATCTATGCCCCTAACTGCCAACTGAGGACAAGAAGAATCTCACTGCTGTCACATCACTGGCCTCTGTGCATCTGGGCACAAAGGACATGACAGGAAAATATCTCTGCTGTCAGGAGAAACCACTTAAAAAGCTAGAATGCGAGGCTGGGCAGTGGTGGCACACACCTTTAGCCCCAGCACTCGGGAGGCAGAGGCAGGCGGATTTCTGAGTTCAAGACCAGCCTGGTCTACAGAGTGAGTTCCAGGACAGCCAAGGCTACACAGAGAAACCCTGTCTTGAAAAACCAAACAGCAATTAAAAACCAGAATATGAACCCCTACCTCTCTCCACCCTTCAGTGCCCCTCAAAGCGTCTCTTTGTCAAGACCCACTTCATTCGCAGGATCTTAGATGCAAAAAATTGTGGAAATGTGTTGTTAACTTCTGCACCCTTTCACTGGCTAGCAGGAGAGTCTGGTCCTCTGAGACTCAGCTGTCAGTGCAGAGGTCAGCAGGTGAGAGGCAGGAGAAGCGGGAAGGTAGCGGACAAGCTGCTGCAGACTGCAGTTCTCAAAGTAGTCCAATTCCAAATGCAAGGAAGGCCTTGGGGGGGGGGGGAGGGGCGGGGAAGCCTTGAAGGCCGTGGGATCTGGAGAGTTTCCTCAAAGTCATAGGGAGACATCGACCCAAAGCTGGTCCACCTGAGGTGGCATCACCAGAATAGGCAGGCTAATGGGACAGTCCCTCAGGGATGGGTTTCAAGGTGTCGTGAGAACCTCAGGTGTCACACTCCCCTCTGGAGGAAGCTCTTAGGCTAGGCTGCCTTATGGATGCTCAGAGGGCAGGGTAGAGTAAAGCAAGGATCGAAACCACCCTGCCAATAATTCTGGCTTTCTGATGCCTGCTCCTGGGTGACCCGAGGGATCTCAGACAATCCCAATAGACCCAGGGCAGAGGAAGCACTCAGCAACTGTTGAAGATTCATCAAAGAAACCCAGTCCTAGACTCTGGGCCTTCCAACCCCCTGTGGGAGATCACACTGGATGTCTTGGAAATAAATAATTACAGGATTCAAGCTGCAGACCTCCCAGGTACACAGGCAGGTTGTCCTCACAAAGGGATGCCTATTGCAAGTCCAGCGCCAGACTCCACCCTGGAAACTCCGATTTAGCGGGCGGCTGGGGTGGACGCACATTGAGGACTTGGGCTGTGCAGCTCTGTGGTTTGAGGTCATGCTGTGCGCAGAAGTGAGGAGTAGGTGGGGTGGGGGCCAGGGGAAGGAAAACCTTGAAGTCAGGCATGGTGGTGTATGCATATGGTCCCAGCTACCTGAAAAATTGAGGCAGGAGGATTGCAAACTTAAAGCCAGCCAGCCCTCCCTCAGAAGACTTTGGGGATAAGACAGCCTAGACGGAGTCTTGAAGGATGAGAAGGGTTAAGGCTGAAGGGTAGAGGACATTCCAGGGAGAGGGGACGGTGGGTAACAAGGCAGCATGGCCACACGAGGCTGCCTGGAGAACATGAGGGCATCTTAGTGTGGTGGGTGGAGGACTTGCATTTCCTTGAGAAAACATCTGGTGTGTATCCTTGTGGGAATGTGCACATGAGTGTGGGTGTCTGCAGAGCTGGAAATCAGATCACCTGGAGCTGGAGGGACAAGCTATTGTCCGACATGGGTGCAGGGAAGCAAACTGGGGTCCTTTCCAAGAGCAATATGAACTCTTAACCACTGAGTCGTCAAACCAGGCCCTTGTTTTTTCCTTTCATTGAACAATTACTAAGCCAGGCTTCCTGCTATCTTAGGTCCTCAGGACACTCCTGGGAACCCCAACTTTACAGATGAATAATGGTGTCTTAGAGAGGAGATCAACTTCCCCCTGCCACACAGTTATTCTCAGAGGAAGTCTGGAGTAGATCTGAGTCTTTGATATTCATGGGAGAAGAGGCTAAAGGGCTGAGCAGAGCTCAACAGAGAACAAGGTCACACAGAGGTGTCTGTGGTTCCCAATAAGTGAATTCACTCTGCCACTCAGTGGCCACGTGGCCTTGAACATGTGGCTTAGCCTCTCTGTGCTTTGCTCTCATCATCCGTACTGTGCCGGTAGTGATGTCATATATAATCGGCAATGGAGTTAAATGGTTGTGATTGTGACCCAGGTGCCTGCCTCAGGTCTGGAGCACCAAGAACATGGCAGGTGAGAATTAGCATCGCTCCAGACAGACAGGTCATGACTTCAACTTGGAGACTACGGGGACCTGGGGCTGGGGGGGGGGGGGAGAGACAGAGAGCCGGGCAGTGGTGGCACATGCCTTTAATCCCAGCACTTGGGAGGCAGAAGGAGGCGGATTTCTGAGTTTGAGGCCAGCCTGGTCTACAGAGTGAGTTCCAGGACAGCCAGGGCTACACAGAGAAACCCTGTCTCAAAAAACCAAAGAGAGAGAAGAGGAAGAAGAAGGAGAAGGAGAAGGAAGAGAAGGGGAAGGGGAAGGGGAAGGGGAAGGGGAAGGGGAAGGGGAAGGGGAAGGGGAAGGGGAAGGGGAAGGGGAAGGGAAAGGGGAAGGGAAAGGGGAAGGAGGAGAGAGAGAGAGAGAGAGAGAGAGAGAGAGAGAGAGAGAGAGAGAGAGAGAAGTCTCCAGGCATTCTAGGTTGTGTGTATGTGTGTGTATATATGATATGGTGGTGGTGGGGCGCGTAGGGGGAAACCCAGTGCCCTGTGGAGGCAGCTGACTTTGTAGTTACCTATGGGGCTCACATGTGCTCACTGCTAGATCTGGCTGAGAGCAACTCAAGTGAACTGGAGAGGCCCTGGGAGCTGCCCTGACCGAATCTGGGCGGAAGCCATCTCTCTCACAGTTGCCTGTATTAGGGCACTGGTACCACAGTCCTGTTTCCTAACTATGAGGGCAGGCACCAAGTGATGACTTAGTGTCTGTTTTCACTTATTAGGAAAGCATGGTGTCTATTCTACTTTGCTTTTTGTTGCTGTGATAAAACACGAGACCCAAAGCAACTTGGGGAGGAAAGGTTTTTTCATTTTACGCTGCCAGATCATATCCCATCACTGAGGGGGATGGGCTATAATTCCCCTCAATAAGTAAAGCAATAAAGGGATTCATTCTCATAGTGTGTTTTTGACAATGTACGCTGATTCTTTTTTAAAACACGTTTTTTAAACATTTTTAAAAGTAAACATTATTTGAGAAGAATAAAAGAGCTTTCTCCAACTCCTATCTACCCCAGAAATAATGTGGCAAGGGACTTCCTTTAGCTGCCATGGAAACCTCTGAGGTAGGAAGTCTATGTCTCAAGCCCGGGATGCCTGCATGCCTGGTGTGTGGCTGAAGTATTGGCTTCCAGGGTGTTCCATTTCCAGGCACTTCTTATGCCTAAAACCAACAGGGTTCCTCAGCTCACACCCATATCTAGTTGACACATTTCTTCCTCATATCTGGGCGTGGGCTAAAGCTCTAGTTGATAGAAACCAGAGGTACCATGAAATGTCTTTAAGTGCCTAGGACAATCTCATCAATGGGTTTTTCCAGGTCAATGTGTCACCTGTATCAAAGTCGAGAAGCCCCATGAGGATAACAAACTCATCCTACATTAACATACAAACATATTTTATAAGACACGGTCCTGGTTAGCCTTGTCTACTTGACAGAGCCTAGAGTTATCTGAGAGGAGAAGCCTCAAGTGAGGAATTGCCTCAGTCAAACTGGCCTGTGGGCATGTCTGTGGGGGGTTGTCTAGATTAGTAATTCAGGAGGGCCAAGCCCACCGTGGGTGGCACTATCCCTAAGCAGGTGTGCCTTGACTTCTGAAAAGTTAGTCAAGCATGAATGAGGCAGCAAGGAGCATTCCTCCATGGTTTCTGCTTTTTATTCAGGAACCTGCCATTCCCCTCAGTGATGGGTTATAGTCTGGCAGCGTAAGACAAATAAACCCTTTCCTTCTTTTTGGGTCATGTGTTTTATCACAGCAACAAAAAGCAAACTAGAATAGACACCATGCTTTCCAAATAAGTGAGAGAATCTCAGGGTGGCTGGATTCTCTGAGCACAGCTGGAGCCTCTGCATTTCCTCTGTTGCAACAATTTGGAAAACTCCACCATGTGACTAGGAACAAAGGGTAACGGTGAGGACAAACAACACTGGGGCATGATTATGGCTTCCTGAATCTCTCCAAGGGTCTTTGAGATGCCTGAGGGTTCGGAGACTGCTTTCTGAAAATTTGGGGGATGCTGCTGGAAAGATGTTTCCAAGCAGCAGGCAGCATGAAGAGGCCAGGAATACCCATCTACCTGTTCTGTGATCAATGCAGTGTGGGATAGATGGGTGAATGCCAGCTGCAGTAGGCAGCCTGGACCAGCCTCTGGCATCTTTTCTCGCCCTCCTCCCCACATTCTTCTGTCAGCTTGGCAATGCTGATCTTTTCTGGGACTGATTTCATGTTTCACTGAAAGAAGACAACTAGCCAGACCAGTGGGAATAAAAGAGGGTAAGGGTAGGGGAGAGGGAGAAAGGGATGTTTACTCTCCACTGCCTTGGGGTCCCGTGGGTGAGGGTATGTGGGGAGGGCCCATGCCTCAGCCGTGCCCCAGAGCCCAGCCCTAGCAACAGTGATCAAAGTGGCCCGCCTGCCTGAGTCACCCACTGAAGTTTCACAGGATGCGATAGCCTAACCTCTGACACGGAAAGCTGGAGACCCAGTGTTTGAGGCCCCAGAAGGAGGCTGGGAATAGACAGGGTCAAGGTGTCTCCATGTTCAGGAGCCCTGGATGCCTCTCCCCTCCTCCTACCTTTCTTGTCCCCAGGTTCTCAGCTTGAGGGACAGAAGAAGACAGTGGGTCCTAACTGTCATGCTTTTGGAGACTGAGAAAAGAAGCCTAGAGAACATTTACGCAGCACCTGCTGTATGCAGCTCTGGGCTGATTCATTTCCCGCACCCCATGCATTTAAATATCGCAATGACTTTGCTTCGGGAATTGCTTGTTCTTTCTCTGTTTTAGCTGCTGAGGTAGAAGGTTACGTGGGACACTTGTCCATAGTATAAGCTATCAGGAACCAAAACCCAGATTCTTTACCTCTGCCCTGCAAATACTCACGCAGGTGACTTCCGTTCCCAGGAACCCAGGCATTTCACAGGGACCGGAGGAGGGGTGAACCCCATCTCCCTGCAAATGCCTGAGATACAAGAAGATAGGCAGGCTTCCCTGCCCTCCTTCAGGCTCTGTAGTGGGCGTGGCAGGGAGATGCTGGTGTGTGGCTGCTGGGTAGACAGGCAATTGCAATCTGTGGTGTTAAGTGCTGTGCTGGGGGCACTGGGGTACAAGGGAGCCAGAGGCCTCAGGGCTCTGAAGGAGAGAAAGAGTGACTTCCTGGAGAAGATGATGCATCACCTTGAGACATAGTGGGCTCTAATGGAGGGGTGGGTTGGGGAGAGGAGAAGGAGATGGGGAAAGGAAGTAGAAGAAGGAGAGAAAAGGAAGGAGGAGGAAGAAGAGCAAGGGGAGGAGGGAGAGGAGGAGGAACAAGGGGAGGAGGGAGAGAAGAAGGAACATCTTTTGTGGCTGGAGGGGCAACACTTTAGGACCTATAGCCACTTTTGAGCTGGTTGCTAGGATACCATTTCCTGCCAGAGGCAGTTCAGAGTTCTACCCTGAGTCCTCCTCATGCCCACATGCCTGCCTTCTGTTGACACCATCACTACCCTGTCACTGAGGTGACTGTCAGAGGGCCCATAGCTAGGGGACCAGCCGAGAGGCTGTCACAGGAGACCAGACCGACTCCATGGGAGTGTGATCCCAGGGCCTCACACAAGTTAGGCAAGTTACAAGGTATCATTCAGCCTTTAGCTTGGAAAAGAACAAGAACAATCCTTGTGTTTTATTACTGTTTTGTTGTTGGGTTTTTTTTTTTTTTTTCCGAATTCAGTGTTGTGTGTGTGTGTGTGTGTCTGTATTTCTGTGTATATAGTCGGGGCAGAAAATAAAGTTAAGGAGTTTAGAGAGAAAAGTTTTTTCTTTGGTGTACATTTGAAACTTTTAGACCCATGGTCTTGTTAGTTAGGGGAGTTAGGGGAGGGGAGCCCCAAAACCAGGGAAATTGGGAGGGAATCCCACCCTCTGGAACAGGCAATGGGTTGGGAAGCTTAGGTAGGGAACTCACCTGCCTTTGTCTAGGCAAAGTGGGACAGTCAACTTCCCAGTGTCCTGCCTGTCCACAGTCTGGACAGTGGGCTGCCAGTGGCTGGGGTAAAGAGCAGTTTATAGCACAATGATCAGCTCTGCCACATTTAAAGCAAGTTCCAGACGGACGGTCTCTGTGCCCATCATGTTCGGAGGACATTAAGGGTGCTGCTGGAGCTGATATGTCTATCACAAAAAGCCTTTTTATTAAACATTTAAATGCCATATTCTGCAGATCTCTGAAGTGTTTAAGGACCATCTATCTAAAGTATATTTGAATAGGCAAACTTTGCTTGTTTCTAGTTCCCTGTCTTAGGCCTAACCTTGAAAATATATTCAGGAGGCTAAATAAGGCTGATTAATTCTATAGTATAATTCTATAATTAACTACATTAGTATTTATCATATCTACAAATATAGTCTTGAAAACATTAGAGAATTTGATCATTTATAAAGTGACTGACTACCAACCTGTATTTCTTAAATATCATTAACAATAATTAGTAACTTTCATAAGACTAGAACTAAAGTTTAGCCTTTAAAAGTCATGATTTTGAGCTAAAGCTTTTTTCGTATTGTCTTAGTCAGGGTTTCTATTCCTACACAAAACATCATGACCAGGAAGCAAGTTGGGGAGGAAAGGGTTTATTCGGCTTACACTTCCACATTGCTGTTCAACACCACAGGAAGTCAGGGCAGGAGCTCACACAGGGTAGGAACCTGGAGGCAGGAGCTGATGTAGAGGTCATGGAGGGTGCTGCTTACTGGATTGCTTCTTCTGCCTTACTCAGCGTGGTTTGTTATAGAACCCAGGACACCAGCCCAGGGAAGGCACCACCCACAATGAGCTGGGCCCTCCCATCCTTGATCACTGACTGAGAAAATGCCTTACAGCTGGATCTCATGGAGGCATTTCCTCAAGGGAAGCTCTTTTCTGTGTGATAACCACAGCTTGTGTCAAATTGACACACAGAACCAGCCAGTACAGTATCAAAATAAAACCTCTAATCATGAATAAGGTTCACAGGGAGACCGACAACTTTAGTGATCCTGAAAATGGCCACAGCAAACAACCAAAATAGTCATTCTGTGGGTGAAAAGGGAAAAAGTTTATTCTAATCTGCCAAGGCTGTTGGGGACAGAGGGGGCTTCTGAGCTGGGATGGGGCTTGCGAGCAGAGACTGAGGGAGCCTAGAGGCCAGCATTGGCCCTGACAGGTTAGTTATAGGCACCACAGTCATAGAATGGAAGGGCCACAATCTCTGCCTGCCAGAGATAAGAAAAATGACTCCCATTTTAGTAGGAAGAAACTTGAAGTCCCTGAGGGAATGGGGGCTTTTGCCTAAATGCCCAACCTTGGGATAAAAACTTTCTTGGGGGACCAGTTACACTATTATAGAATATTGCAGTTTTTTTTTTTTTTTTGTAGTAGTTTATCTAAACTGCTAAGACTCAGTAGACAGAGAAGCCAGACAAACGTTACTGTGAGCCTCAGTAGTCCTTGGTAGTTTGCAGATCTGGATTGTTAAATTTGTCAAACATATGTGGTTACTTATCTAAATTGCCCAGCAGCTTGGTCTTGAACAATTAGTAAAGACATCAGTAGCCAGACACGCATCTTACGTTAGCGTCTGTTAATCTGAGCACACCTTTATGACCCTGAGCTTTCACCACCTAGAGGACAATGCAGACCAGAGGTTTCTATCATCATAGGAAAATCCATACCAGTCTAAAATAGTTGAGACTTATTACTTTCTTAGTCTAAAAGGAGATCCAATAGTGAACAGGGTTCTTTAGGACTGACAAGTTTTACAGTTGTTGTTTTATACTATGTGGTCATCTTAAAATGGGGAAGTCACATGGCAGGTTGCAAGCCCTGCAGCCAACATGGCTGCTATTTAAAAACACGTGTTTTCCTAGCAGACATCTGTCTGTCTGTCTGCCCCTCTATCTCAATCTATACATACATATATGCATACATACATATGTGTGTGTATATATGTATATATATACATGTATATATATATATACATATATATACATATATATATGATGATGAGGGATGGGAGGAGGAGGGAATGAGGAGGGGAGAAGAGGAAAAAGAAAGAAGGGGAAGGAGGAGGAAGAGGGACGGGAGGAGGGATGAAAGGAGGAGGCAAAGAAGAAGAGAAAGGAAGAAAAGGAGGAGATGAAGGAGGAAGCCTAAACTCGATAAAGATGGCTCCTTTGTGTCATCCCACAGACAAGTGACATCCAGAGAAACACAAAGAAGAGCACAGGACCCACACCACCATCGCAGAGGCATGAATGCTGCCAGCACGTGGTGTGTGGTTCCTTCTTGCCTTTTGTCTGTGAACCATTTCATAGACATATCTGTGTTTATGCTAATAGTTGTATACATAATAACTCTTATTATTGCCAAAATAACACGTGTCCGCCGTGGAACAGTTGAAGAGTGAGAAAGTACACAAGGAGGAGTTAAAATAAATGACAAGACGGAGCTCTCTGGCTTTGTGGGCTCCCTTCAGTCTTTGCTAAACTAGAAATCCTACCTTAAAATGCTGGAGGCAGCTCAGCGGGGGAGGGCTTGCCTATCACCCACAAGGCCCGGGGTTCCAGCCCCAGCACCACATAAACCAGACTTGGTGCAGCCTGTAATCCCAGACAAGTGGAGGCAGGATTACTTCTGTAATCCCAGAAGTGGAGGCAGGAGGATCAGAAGTTCAATGTCATCCTTGGGCTATATAACAAATTCGAGGCTAGCCTGGGCTACATAAGACTCTGTCTTAAAATGAGCAAAGAAAGGAAAACTCTAAAGCTGTGAGTTGTAATCTTTTAGGCCCGGGGCCTTCTGGGAATTTCATGAGAGCTAGAGACGGAGGGCTCCGAATCCCTGGGCAGCTGAGGCCATGGTCACCCAGCGCCCAGCCTTGCCTCTGCTTTCCCTTTCTATCTGTGGTCTGAATAATTTTCCCTCAACTATGTAGATTGTGTTCACTGGTTAGCAGTGAGTCGATACACTTTAATATATAATTTCTTGAAGAAAACAGAAATCAACCTTTTTGTTTTGTTTTTAAATGTTTAAGCTTTAATTTTTGATGTAATTTTACTCTTAAGGAAAGTAGTGTGGAGGTACAAGGATCTCTCTCTCTCTCTCTCTCTCTCTCTCTCTCTCACACACACACACACACACACACACATGCATACACACAATGCCCCTATGCTCCACGCCCACGAATATGCATGTACAAACACGCCCCCCCACATGTACATGTGCTACCTAAATAATTACAAAAATAATGATACCAGCTGCAGAGCAGCGAAGGTGCTGACATGGAAGAAAAGTCGGTGGACACGCCTTTAACTTTAGCTCTCTGGAGGGCTGCGGAAGCCTACCTCAGAGATGTGGGCATTTTTCCTCATTTTCCTTTCCCTCCTTCTCCTCTCTTCTCTCCTTCCCTCTCTCCTCCCTTCCCTTCTCTTCTTTCCTCTCTCCCTTCCTCTTTTTTTTTTTTTCTTTCTAGACAGGATTTCACTAAGTTACCAGTGTAAACTGAACTCATTCTGGGTCCAGGCAAGCCTTGAACTTGTGGTTTTTCTGCCTTGGGCCTCCAGAGTAGCTGGAATTATAGGCATGTATCACCAGGCCAAGTGAAATCTATTGTTTGTGTTTTGGAGACGGGGTCTCATTATGTAGCCTTGGCTAGCCTGGAACTCTATGTACACCAGGCCAACCTTGGACTCATAGAGATCCTCTTGCCTCTGCCTCCTGAGTGCTGGGCTTTAAGGTGTATTACACCATGCTGGGACCCCATAAATTATTTCATGTGTTTTTCCTGTGTGTATACATGTGGAACATGTACATGCCTGGTGCCTGAGGAGGCCAGAAGAGGGTGTTGATCCCCTGAAACTGGAGTTACAGATGGTTGTAAACTGCCTTGTCCATGCTGGGAATTGAACTCAGGTCCTCTGGAAGAGAAGCCAGTGCTCTTAACTACTGAGCCATCTTTCCAGCTCCCAAGTTTTAATGGTAAACTATTCTGTTATATGCATGCATTAGACTGTATTATATTTGCTGTATTGTAAAGCTGTATTAAACATATAATGTGTTTCAATCCTAACCTATTCCGCCCTTCTTCAAGGTCACTATCAACTTTGCTAGTATCTCGTTATTTTTAACAGCTTTTGAGCTATACTGATGTGTGTTAACGTTTATCTATTAAAAATGTCCAGTTTATGTGAGGGGGTGCAGTAAAGAAACTGCCAACGTAACTGTTCCATTGTGGGGGAAGGTTTTTATTGTACATAAAAGATTTTAAAAAAAAGAAAGAAAGAAGGAGAGAAAGAAAGAAAGAAAGAAAGAAAGAAAGAAAACATCCAGAGGCGTCTGAAAGAGTCCACAGCAGAGAGGGTAGTAGACCCAGCATAGCCTGTGCTAGCCAAGCAGGAGAGCGAGTGAATACAGGAGAGTGAGATAGCAAGGTAGCAAGAGATAGAGAATAGAGTGTATCAAGAAGGGAGGAGAGAGAGAGAGAGAGAGAGAGAGAGAGAGAGAGAGAGAGAGATCATGTGGATTATAAGGAGGGTAACTAAGGGAAGAGAAGAGTCAAGATGCTACCATGAACTTTGAAATGTATAGCTGGTTTGTGATACTGGGGGCCGGCACGCACTTTGCTATGCTAACAGTTACCACGGGTAACCATAGGACCCTTCTTCCAGAGGTAAGAGAAAGATTCCTCTCACAAGCTCCAAGGAATGCTGGCTTTGATCTAACCACCAGAAGTGCTCCTAGAGTTTATCTTGAGTTCATTTTTGGATATATGAACACTCTGAGACCTAACAATGAAGTTTGAGGTTTTGTTGTTTGTTTGTTTTTAAATTGAATTTCTTGTCTGTTGTTTTCTGAGGCTCCTAGGAATTCATGTAGCCCAGGCTAGCCTCAAATTTGCTATGTAGCCAAGGATGATCCCTGCCTCTACCTCATAACCTGCATTTTATTTTTAAAATTGTATTATATTGAGCAGGTATGTATGTGTTTTGTGGTGTTTGTTTATTTTGGGATATAGCCCAGACTCAATGCTCCTGCCTTGCTTCAGACCTGTCTAAATCCCAGAGTACCAGGATTCCAGGCATGTCCTGCCATGCTGAACAAAAGCTTTTTTCCTATAAGTTGAGTGATTTAAAGTTTTACATTTAGGTCAATGTTATGGTTTAAAGATGCAATGTCCCCCCCAGGCTCAAATCTCCTCATCCCCCCATTCCTCACCCCCACCCCCATCAATGATGCTACTTTGGAAGGATCTAGAAACTTTGGGAAGTGGTACTGGGGGAAGTGTGTGTGTGTGTGTGTGTGTGTGTGTGTGTGTGTTTGGGGAGTGTATGTTTGGGGAGTGTATGTCATGTATCTGGGGTTGTGTTTGGGGGGTGTATGTCATGTATCTGGGGTTTATCTCATTCTCTCTCTCTGCCCACCTCCTGACCATCAAACACAAAATAACAAAATAGCCCCTCCTCCACCAGTGCTCTGTCTCCTTGACGTTTTTTTCTAAATGCAGGGAGCCCAGAAACTTTGCCTGGAGCTCTCTGAAACAGTAAGCCCAAAGAAACCATTTCTCCCTGAAGGGGTTCAGGAAGCTAATTTGGACACAGTATCACAAAACATAGTGGCTACTTCCTGTGACTCATGTCCCATGAGTATATGTGGTGTGGGTCAGTTACTTTTCCCAGTGTGGAAAGAAAATACTCAACAAAAGCAACATAGGAGTTCATTTTGCTGATGGTTTGAGAGCACAGTTGGTTATGTGGGGGAAGGCACGGTGGCAAGAACCTGAGATGCCATTCCGTTGTATTTGCAGTCAGGAAGCAGAGAGCAGTGCAAACCAGTGCTCAGCTCAATTACTCATTTTATATATATATATATATATATATATATATATATATATATATATATATATCTCCATAGGCCCCAGCCCATGGAACCAAATGGTGCCACCTGCAGTTCTAGAAACTTCTCAGACTTGCCCAGAGGTGGTGAGTTTCTTGGGTTTTTGTTTCTTGCACATAGCTGTTGACTTGCCTGTGATCTCCATGGAGAAAGAGAGTCCAGCAAATCTCCACCTTTTCAAAGACAGGCTCTGCTTTAGACATCCTCACTATGGGCGGATCAGTGACTCAAGTGCCAGGATGACAGAGCTGAAGCCGATCTCGAAAGGCAGAGTTCCTCCTTCCATCTATGGACAGATTCTCTAGTGACAAAGCCACTCTGCCCCACAGACCCCATGAGAGAACTGGAATTCAGACTCAAGGCTCCTAATTCCTGACCTAAAATAGAACATCAGATTGGATGAGTTGAGCCATCCTTGGCTAGAGGTAAGCATTTCCTGGGTGTCTACTGTGTTCATGTAATCATCTCAGTAAATGCTCACAGTAACCCTGTGAGGACAGCCATAGACAGTCATTGGAATCTTCACCCCACAGATCAGAAGAAGCCGAGAGGTTGACTTGACAAGGGTGGCACAGCACAACGGGGAAGCCAGGGCTAGGGTTCAGCCTCCCTATCCTTTGGCTCTCCCTTCCTATCTGTTATAACTTGGAGGGACCTGCTGGGGCAGGACAGCAGGCTTGCCCAATTCTGGAGCTACACTGAGTTTTGTACCTCACCTTAGACAAATCATTTTTCCTTATACAGAGTTTCATCATCTCTAACTCAGCAGTGACCATATTAACAGTGACTGGCCATGGCCCTGGGAGAGACCTCAGAATCCTCTGGACACAAGAAGTGGGAAGTATGCTGTCCCAGGAGTTGCTAGCTAGGTAGCTGGAGGTTGTGTGAGCAGAAGGCCAGAGGAACCCTTGTGATGGGTGGAGAAAGAGCTGTGAAGGCTGCCCTTCTGCCTCCCCGGGGAACCCTGTAGCCAGAGCTAGTCACCTGGCCTACCTCGAGACTCAGTAAAGGGAGGAGAGATGGGCATGCTCAGACACCCTCCCTGGGCCTGAGCCTGGCTCCAGGCAAGCTTAGTCTTAATGGACCTGGCCCTTGGGTGTGTCCTGGAGGCCTCTCTCAGGCTGCTGATGTGATCTGGATTTAGCTCATCGGATGTGTGCATGGGCACGTGCGCACATACCCACCACCCAGAATGGGGAAACAAGGGGTTGATGGTGGGAATGCCCCCTACATGCACATCCTGAGAACAGGGGAGGAGGATACCATGTGGGCATTAGCAGAGAGCTCAGTCTATGCTCCTATAGACCCCCTGAGTTAGAAGGGATTGCTTCTCATTCATGGTCTTACCTGTCCCCTATCAGGAAGCCAGGACAATGCTGCTTCTGCAGGCTTTGTCAATACTTACAACTACAACCAATGATCTCAAAATGCCTCGGGACTGAAGCAATAAAAGTGATTTGGCTGAAGGGGCTGGGGAAGATCGCAGGATTGGTAAAGGGCCCCATGAGGACCCCAGTGCGATCCCTAGAAGCCACGTGAACAAGTGAGGCATGGTGATACGTGCTTGTCACCCAACTCTGGAGCATTGGGTCCCTGAGACTGATGGGGCGGCTCCTGAGACTCATTAGACAGCTAGCCTAGCCTACTCGGTGAGCTCCAGGCCAGTGAGAATGTCTGTCTCAACCAACAGCGTGGATGACACCTGAAGAATGACAGCCGAGGTTGATCTCTGGCCTCCACAAACATGTGCTCGTGAGCGAGCACACACATACACACACGCATGTGCGCACACGCATGTGCGCGTAGACACAAGTATGCTCACATGTGTGCACACACACACACAACTCCTCCTCCTACTTCTGCATATATGACCCAAAGAATAGAAGGCAAAAAGTGGAGCAGATGCTTGTCCGCTTAATTCTCAGCATGTATGGATCCTCCTTATAGAGAAACACACACAGCTGAAGACCAGTCAGCCTCCATAAGGGAGAAAGTTCTGATACTTGCTAGTGTGTGGATGAACCTTTGTGGCATCAGACAACATGAATTCAGTTGAATACAATAATTCTGGTTCCATTTGTGTGACAGCCACTATTAGTTCCCTAGAACTGAGTAAATTGGTGGTCACCAGGGCTGGGCTGCCAGGAGATGAGAACTATCGGTGCAGAGAGAGTTCCAGCTTTGCCTGGTGCGGTGAAGAAGCCACTAATCCTTGCATTCAGGAGGCTGAGGCAGGAGGATCAAGAATTCAGGGCTGACCTGGGCTTACATAAGGCGAATTTATCACAAACAAACAATTGTTAATATGGTAAAATTTGTATTACATATATTTTACCAAAATTAAAAAAAAAAGCTTTTTAAAATATAAAAGTTTCATTTTCATTCCAACTAAACACGTGACCCCTGGCGTCAGTCTAGAGTGGGGGTTTGTAAACTATAGCCTATGGCAAATCCAGTCAGTAACCTGGGTTTCTTTTTATTTTTATGGCTCTTGAATAAGAATGACTTGACTGGGCAGTGGTGGCGCACACCTTTAATCCCAGCACTTGGGAGGCAGAGGCAGGAGGATCTCTGAGTTTGAGGCCAGCCTGGTCTACAGAGAATGATCCGGGAAAGCCAGGGCTATACACTGAGAAACCCTGTCTAAGCAACCAACCAAACAGAAGGACTTTACATTGTTAAACTGTGAAAGAGTTCACACCGGGTGTGAAGAGGAGAAGAAAGAGAAAGGGGAGACAAGGAGGAGAGGAAGGGGGGACAGTGAAGAGAGGCAAAGGTCAAAGGAAAAAGATGTGATGGAGATGATATGAGACTACAGAATCCAAAGCATGCAGAGTGCTCTCTAGACTTGACCGGCTGTGTACGAGGCCCTGGGTTAAAAAAAATTAAGATGTTAATAAACATAAACTTTTTACAGAAAAACATTGTAGCCTTGCCTTTGAAACATTTCTATTCTAGCCAGATGAGTGGCAAGGCTTCTCTTCCACTCATATTCCATTGGTTGGCTGTGTCTAACTGCAAGAAAGTCTGAGAAATGTAGTCCACCTATGTTCCCAAGAGAGAAAAATCAATGAGCTTGGTGGTCGTCTGCAGAACCTGCCACAGCATGACGAGCACTGTGATTGTCCCCTCACTGTTCTGACTCCTCTTCTAATGAGGAACAACCAAGACATGGGTAGGAGAGTGTCCTGCTGCCCAAAGAATTAGACGCCATGCTTGGCTGTGCTCTCTCCATGGCTACATCAGAAACGAAGCCTTAAGTCAAGTAGAGAGCGGTCTTCTTCTGTAACAGGTACTAGCTGAGGGCAGGCAGAACACCCCAGACTGAAAGGAGGCTTTGTTGGATGTGGGAAGGAATCCAGCCCGCAGCCTGCATCCCCTCCTCCATCCCCTTCCCCCACCCCCATCTCTCTGTCATGGATCTGGAAGAAGTGCCAGACCACAAGGCAGCCACGCTAAGCAACAACTGCAAGAGAAGGCAGCACCGGGGTGTCCACTGTGCCTTGCACAGTGGGAGGTGGGGTGAACCCTGAGAGTCTACAGACTCTGTGGGGTTACTACAGACCTGACCCAGAATCCTGCCCAGTCTTTGACTTGCTCAGTCCTATAAAAAAAAAAAAAGTCTGTTAAACTTTGAGTCACTGTCTCCTGTACTTTCTGCTTGAAACATCTTAGCTGATCTGGTGATCAGGGTTCTAGTACAACCCTGGCAATAGCCAGCCAGTTCTCCAGGTACCTCTCAGGCCTGCAGCCTCCCTCCCTGGTAGACAGAACTGTTGAGGTTCTCGATATATGGAATCCATATTTGCTCACAATCCCATACGTCAGAGAGTCCTCAGAACTAAAGTCCTCAGAACTAAAATGGGGCCAGGAGCTCCCATTTTGGATGGATTTTTGATTTTAGTGACTCACAAAGCTTCATTCTTTGAGATTGCTCTTATAATTCTTATTTTCTGAACACTTAAGAAAATTCCTGTTTTAGATTTTTACGTGTATGAAATATTCTGATTACATGTATGTCTGTGTACCATGTGCATGCAGTGCCCAGTGGAGAGTTGGAAGAAGGCAAAGGATCCCCAGAGACTAGAGTTACAGACTATTTGAGCCTCCTTGTGGGTGCTGGGAATTGAACTTGGACCCTCTAGGAGAGCATGCAATGATCTTAACCACCAAGCCCCACAATCCGTTTTGAAAAATGTAACATTATTCTTTACAATAGTATCTGATGGGCGTTTTTCATGGGTTAAAAAAGACATTTAAAAATTAAAGGCTAGTCTGAACTGTACCTGTCCCTTTTCCTATGGCCCCTTGAAGGTCTTCTAGTTCACTGCCCCTTCCTGTCTTTCCTCAGTAGATGGAGTCCTTAAAATGGGACTGATGAACTGAAGGTATCGTAGAACCAAGCATGAGGCTGCTCGCCCAGGCCTGGCATCTGAAGGGATTGTCTGTGTGGCTGGCACTCTGGCTTGCCTGTGACAGCTAGGGTCTGCCAAGTGTCTGTTCTTCCGATAGGTGGCCCATGGCCCATGGAAAGCATCAGATCCTTCTGATGAGAGTGGGTGGTAAGGATGGGGAAGTGCTGTGCTGTGTGACAAAATGAAAATCCTTGAGGTATAAAGCCAGCTGATTCACTTGTTGGAACTCCTCTGGGAATGGTTTCAAGTCACCAGTGAAGCCACTCAAATGTGGAGTTGGGAAGAGATGCCCACAACTGGCCTGGCAGAGCCGAGACTAGCTAGCTCTGGTGCATCACTGGGTCAAAGCAATCAGAGTATGCCTTAGTGATGACCACAGCCGACAATCATATTCATTGGACAGCTGGTGGGTAGCAGAACACAGCCATCTCTAAGCCTCTAGACCTAAAGCAAATTGTGCCCTGAGGGGCAGAGAGAAAGGGAGATTTTGGAGGCTGCAGTCCACTTGAAGTCCACAGTTTGTTGGTACCCTCAACTCCCCCATGTAGCCCTTTTTAAAAGTTTTAGACTACGTTTATATATATGTATCTGGGGAGGGATGCACTTGAGTGCAGTTCCTGTGGAGGACAGAAAAGGGAGTCAGATCCACAAGTGCTGCAGTTGTAGGCAATCATAAGCTGCCTCGTGGATGCTGTGAAAGGAACTCAGGAAGTGCAGGATATGCTCTTAGCCACTGGGCCATCTCTCCTGTCCACCCCACCCCCACTCTCACCACCACCACCCTTTCTTGTTTGCTTTTTTTGTTTTTGCTTTTGGAGACAGGGTTTCTCTGTGTAGCCCTGGCTGTCCCGGAACTCACTCTGTAGACCAGGCTGGCCTCGAACTCAGAAATCCGCCTGCCTCTGCCTCCCAAGTGCTGAGATTAAAGGTGTGCTCCACCACTGCCCGGCGCCACCACCATTTCTTAATGATTGCATATTTCAAATATTTTATTCTTGTTTAAGACTCACAAGGAATAGCAGAGACAGAGGGTTCCATGGACCCTTCCCAGTTTCCCCCAGTAGCAACATCTAATGTGACCACAAGACTCTAAGCCAGAAAGTTGGCTGTGGTACAATTTCATGAACTCGGAAGCCTTCTTTAAGAGTCCAGAGGCTTCTACTCAGCACGCAGTCTGTGTGCGCCTATGAGATTTCATCACATATCATCATCACCACAATCAAGATACAAAACTGTTCCATTGCCACAAACATTATTCCAGAGCCTCAACAAGAGTGCGTATACTAGCAGGAAGTCCACACGCTGGCCTATGGTTTCTAAGTTATAGGCTCCCTCTGGGTTCCTCAGGCTGAAATGAAGGCTCACTAAAGGCGTGTGGAGGATGCCACGGATGGTGGCAGACAGCCAGCAAATCTGACTTCTTTCCCTGACCCTTTTTTATTCTCAAGGGTCGGGCAAGAGCTTTAACAAATTCTCCTGTCTGACTTCTGGTTTGAGCCTGTATCCCGGGCTTGCTCCATGAATAAGAAAACTCTAAGATCCAAGACTGGCGTCTAACTATGGCCATTTTGCTGAGACTAAGATTTGCCCCCATGTGCACTGGAGACTGGGGCTTAGACAGGTCCTTCCAGATAACAACCCAGTGTCCACAGGTTGGAAATGACCTCGTATAAACCCATTACTTGGACTGGTTAAGTAGGAGTCAAGAAACTGAAGTGAAGGCCTCTAAGCTTTGGACATATTGAAAGGCAAAGGGCAGAAGGGATTTGAATTGCACGGCCATTAATGACAGCCACACACTGGCTATGTCCTGCTCTAGGTTACAAATGCACGGATTTTTCCAAAAGCCCCCTAAGTGGCGGAGGAAGTAGGGAATGTTATCATCCCCGTGTTAGAGATGAGGAACACGTGGGCACAAAGAGATCAACATGCTGAGGGCAATAGAGTTAATTTGAGATTTGAACCCAAACTGCCTGGGTTCAGTATCTACGTAACTGAGCTCCTTCCCTGGGTCTGTGGGGAGTGAGGAACAAAGTTCTCCCTTCGAGCCCCAGAATGGCCACCTTATACCACATATGCAAACAAGACATCCTGGTGCATGGTGCATGGTGCATGGTGCATGGTGCATGGTGCATGGTGCATGCTGCATGCCCATTAGAAAAAAAGCATCCAAGAAACCGGTTCAGCTATGGCCGCTCCAGTCTGTGAAAACAAGACTTGTTTCTTCTTCCTGAAATTTTTTTAGAAACCATGGGGTGCATACCCCGTTCTAGGTCACAGGAACAGAACGGACAGGAGCCAAGCATGGTGCCCATCTTCTGGGAGACCACAATCTATCAGTAGCCCTGACAGTTAGACCACAGAAATGTGTCTTGAAAATCAGGATCAGCCGGGCCATGTGGCGAAGCAGGTGTTGGGGGTTCTTGATGCTCAGGCCGTGGTCTAGCAGGTAGTTGGCCCTAAAGACCGGATAGCAGAGGCCTGAAGGAAAAGCAAGCAAGCAGAGAGCTCTTGGGAAGAGACCTTAGGGAGAAACAGAGCTGAGTTAAGTAAACTCAAAGGGCTAAGGGCGCTGAAGAGGTGGAGAACTCGGCTAGCGAGCACCAGGGCCAGGCCTGGATTCCCCCGCAGTACTGCCACAGGAGTGAATGGGGTTTCCAGGAAAGGTCCTCGAAAAGACCCAGAGCAGCGAGAAAGCAGCGATGCCTTTGAAGGGTGCTCACACCATAGGAGGCACAACGTGCGTGCGTGCGGGGGTGGGGGTGGTGGGGGACACATCCCACTTTCTAGAACTTTCCAAAGGGCGGAATAATGACACGCACCCCTGGAGCTCAGGGCTCCTCCCACGCCTGCTGGAGGAGGAGGACAGCAAGTGTGTGCTACCGGGAAGATGCAAGGCCGGGGGGGAGGGGTGTGGGAGGAGTGCCCTGCTGAATGATTCTCACATCCCCATACCCTTTCTCCGGTCTCTCCTCACAACCCCGCTGAATTCTGATGGAGGCTGCTGCCGATCCTCCCCACCAGAAAACTACCCACAAACTCTTGAAAACTTTGCCTACCCTTTTGTGAAGAATACATGAATTTCCAGTACTACATTAAGAAACCGTGGCCGAGAAGGCAATGGTGCCAATGAGTGACTTGCAGACAACACCCTAGGCCAGATCAGTTTCCTGTTAGGATGAAAACACCCCAGGGCCTAGAACCCAGTGAATGAGATGGGCCCCACGTATATCCACTCTTCAAATATGGATGGGGAGCCACCCTTGTACCATCTGGTACTCAATTTTGGGAACACAGAGGTGAATCAGACACAGATCTGGTCCTGGAAGACCCAGTCTAGAATAAGTATGGCAAACTTGGAGGTGATTGCAAACATCAGAGTATCTCCTTCTTGCTGGCACTCTCAAGGACGAATAGACAGGCGATGCTCAAAACTAGGAGGGGCGTGGACACCGGACATCGAGGAGTTGCCAAGAGAGTATAGGTGCTTGCTCCTGAGATCCCTAGGGGAGAGAGAGTTAGAGTTGAGAAACACTTGGGAGCTCAGTGGCTGAAAACATGGGTTGTGGTGGTTAGCTGGCTACCTCCTAGTGACAGGGAACCCGTGATCAGCCTCTCTTTTCTGAACCACTAAAGGGATGAGTCTATCTCCTGTGGTGAGGGTCAGCCCAGGCCAGAGCCAGCAGACAGGGCAGGAACACAATACTGACAGCATTAGTACATCAGCAGATATCTGGGTAAGAAAGAGGTGTTGCCTCTGGGTTCGGGTACCAGAGAACCGAATAAGGCTTTGATAGCCTGGTTAAGTTTATCTACTCCATCTGCTCTCGTCAGGATTCTGAGCGAAACGCAGGTCACTCAAGGAAATAAAGAGAGTCTGTCGCTCCAGGTGTGTCCTTGTGGTGTCTAGAGCTCACCTTGGGTTGACCTGAGGGTCTGAGATGGTCCACTGGACACTTAGACACAGAGCTCTGAGCTGCTTTCATCAGGCCCGTGTAAAGCTGAGCTACCGCATGAAGCAGGTGGGGTGAAGCCCTGGAGAAGTCTAAGAACGGGCATTTGCGACCATGTGGGCCCACTCCAAGCTCTGTGCTCCTGACCGCAATGTGCCCCTCTGCCCGCTGGGAAAGATCCTGGGAGGGTCATGTACTTCTCTAAGACTCGATGGTGATCATGGGGTGGCCCTACCTGATCCAGAGCAGCACAACTATCTATTTTGTTCATACCTCACAACGGTCTTTCTCTCCCTTAGAGTGTGTCCTGTATCCCCATGACCTTGACAATCCTCTGATGCTGTGGTCTTGGGAGCCATCCTTAAATCCCATCTGGGCTTCCAGTCATTCCTCCTGCCTTGCTTCAGCGGTTGGTCAGACTGCCCGATACCTGATTTCTGTTCCGGGCTGTGGATGACACCATGCTGGCCACGGCCCCCTAAACATGGACATGAGGAAGGAGCCGAGTCAATTTGCAAGTCAAATAACCATGAAGAGGTAAGACTTAAGCGAGAGAGTCGGTCAAGCCCGTCAAGCCGTTAACTCTCCCAGTCCTGGAAGTTACAGAAAACGGAAAAACCGGTCTCTTTCAGATTAGCAGATCGGCTGTCTCCAAGGTAACCCACGTGTGTTGCTTTAGCTGATTGGGCTCAAGGGAGGCGGGTCTGTGTGGACTCCGCCCAATAGGAGACCTTGCTACTTGGCCATGTGGTCACAGAAGGTCCAATCAGATCCTTGCAAGAACTACTACTCCTGGGACATAAGAGAGCAGAAAAATCAGGTTGGAAGTTTCCAAAAATGGTACTTCTGGCCCTTGGTCTTTGTGAGCGTTGGAAGGGACAGCACCTGACCACCTTCAGACCCAGTCACACACTCTGTTCTCCCAGATGAGTACTTAAGAGAACAATGGGAGGCTGGGGGCTCCCCCTGACAGACCCGTGGGGTTCTCCCATCTTTCGGGGTTGGTGGGGTAGCAGTGGACAGCACAGACTTAAGACCCAGAGCTACACAGTGAGACCTCATCTCAAAAAACCAAGCAAGCAAGCAAACAAAAATATAATGAATAAATAAGTAAGGTGGGGGGTCATCTGGGAAGACATCCAGCGTTGACCTCTGGCCACTGTATAAACACAGTGTGCAACTGCATACGTAAGCCTATTACAGGAAGGAAAGAAGGAAGGAAAGAAGGAAGGAAGGAAGGAAGGAAGGAAGGAAGGAAGGAAGGAAGGAAGGAAATAAGGAGAGAAAGAGAGAGGCAGCAAAGGAGGGAAGGAAGGAAGAAGGAGGGAGGGAGGGAGGAGATAAGGAGAGAAAGAGAGAGGCAGCAAAGGAGGGAAGGAAGGAAGAAGGAGGGAGGGAGGGAGGGAGGGAGGGAAGGAAGGAGGGAGGAAGGGTTTGACAGTTTTGAAAACTGAGCTCGAAGGGGGATGGATTTTCCTGTTACCTGACTCTGGATTCCACACTTCCCTCCAGATCAATAACTCACTTTTAATAAGCTACCTGAGTTTAAACTCATCTCACAAATCTGCTCTTGCATGAGGGTGAATGAAGTCGGTTAGCGTTCAGCTCAGTTCTTCCCAGCAGTATGCCTCCATGCCTTTCTGCACCTTTCTGCTTCTGTACACTCCCCGAGGGCACAGATTTCCTCTGCGCATCTTACATCCCTTTCCATCTCAGTAGCAGTGCCCATGTGATCCCATAACGTTATGGCTGCTATGCTGAAGCCTCTGCAGTTGCCATCCTTCCACTGCCCACAGACATCCCAGGAATGAGGCATATTCGTTTTTGTGAACAGATGTGGCAACTGAGGGTCAAGCAGTTGATTTAATTAAAGTCCTCTAGTGAGACAGAAGCAGTGTCAGGTCCTATCTCTGCCTGTCTGATTCAGAAGTACATGTGGTGGGTCAGTGTCACCCCGCTTCAAAGAGCAATCTTTAGTAATCACGCTGAATGGACAAGACATCGTACGGCTGCAGCTGTACCAGCAGCCAGACCTACGCTTGTGATTTGGTCACCTCTCCTGTCATCTGACATCCTCTGCTGGCATCTGAGAAAGGGCTTTCTCTAGCCAGACTCCTTTGCCTCTGCACCCTGGAGTCGGGCTGCCCTCCTGTGCCAAGATCCACTTCCTCCGTTCTGACCTGTCTTCTTGCGCCCTGGGCAAGGAGAGAGGCAGAAAGACTTGGTGCTGGCTGAGTCTGCTGCAGGGACTCTGGTCACTTTGTCAGCTTTGAGACAGCGAGTGGGTGGTTCAAAGAGCCCATAGGACACAACCCTTGTTACGAAACCACCATCGGTTCCAGAAGGGAAAATTCCTTACTGCCCACCTTGGGAGGGATGGGCTGCCTGAGGGCTGTCCGCCTTCACAGGAATGGAGAAGACTGGGGGCAGGATTTGGGTGTGGCAAGTGGCCATAAAATTTTCCAGTCCCTTCCCCTCTCTGGGTCTGTGATTGATCATCTGGTGTGCTGGATGCTCTCAGCACGATTTCGTATGTGTGACCCCATTTTTGAGCCTCACAGCGATGCTTTGCTGGTGGGTGTGGATGGGAGGAAGCTTGGCCCGGCAACAGGCCAGGGTTGTAAGCTAAGCCAGGGTTGTAAAGTCATCAGATCTGTCTTCAAATCCCAGCCTGATTCCACGCTGAGACGCTGTGACGCTGAGAAATTGACTCAACCTCCCTAAATCTGGGATCCTTCCATCTGCAAAATTATTTGTTCTTTCCTTAAGGGATGCTATGGGAACTGGGTAATGTAAGATAAGTTTCTAAAAACCCTAGCAGTAAACGCTTTAGCGTTTGCTGGATCCTTTGTCTGTAGCTTCTTGGCCAAGGGATACAGGGCTGAGTTGAAGTCACTTACATTGACTTGATACTCTTTGTTCACCTATCTCATTGACAGTGCACTTAGGAGCAAATTCTATTCCAGTTGACCCAAGTAAGATGAGAGGAGTGGTCTGGGATAGCCTTGGCCTGCGCTCGCAACAGGGAGAGGGGCTGGGTATTAAGTTGGGGAGCAGGCCTGTTCTAACAGAGGTTGCTGGACCAGGATGGCAGGACAGAGAGCAGGAACCCTCTGATAGTCCTTTGCAGCCTTGTCAGCTCCCTGCCTTGGTCTCCGCCCAGAGAGTCCCCTACTCTTATCGTAACTTTCCAGTGTCTTGCTAGTTTCCCAAGATGAGCGTGCCACACCTCAAATAAGCTGTTTGTCTCCATGACAGAAGGCTCTTGGTTCACCCAGCGGATGAATATTTATGAAACCTCTATAAGACTTCCCAAGGCTGAAGGGTGGAGGTACTAAACACAAAAAGATCTGGGCCCGCAAGGATCTTCCAAGAACAGCACCGGGTGGGTGTGCTCCTCCATGTCCCCTCACCTGCTCTCCCTTCCTACCCACAAAGGTTCTCTTTAAACCAACCCAGTTCCTCCTTTTAACTCTGAACACAGTGGGTGGAGTCTGACCTCCTTAAGTCCCTAAGGGCTGTTTGGCTGGGTGGGTTGAGAGACAGCCAAACAAATGCTCTTAACCATTCCTGGGAGAGGAAGGAGTGACTCACAGGTTGTTCTGGGTGGATCAGCTGGCTCCTAGTCTGTAGTCTAATCAATCCTGGGTAGCGGGGAATTAACCAGGGCAGCCTTCCATGTCCCTGGCTCTTGGGCGCAGGAGGACACAGATGTCAGTAGCTTCTGGAAGGACAAACTGAGAAACAGATGCCAGCGTGGTTTACATCTCCTATTTGACCTGAGCTCTGACTGTCATGTGGCCTAGGCTTCCCCTCCTCCAGATACACATTTGAGAACCACTGCTTCCCTCGTCTCTTGGGTTCCCTTTCTTTGGGGCTCGCTTTCTTCGTTTATTTCCATCAAAAGAAACACCTCACCTATTATTAAAAGTGTAATCTAAACCATATAAAAGTGTAATCTAAACCATATCAAAGTGTAATCTAAACCACTCGGAAATGGCAAACGTAGAAAGAAATTTGGAAACCACACATAAACCTATTGCCTGAAGACGACCTCAAGGTTTGGGACATTTTATTTGAATCCTATTTCTGTCTGCCTTTCATCTCTTGAATCCTTTCTCAAAACAATGTTAAGTGAAATAAGCCGGTTACATAAAGACCAGGGCTACACAACTCCACATCCATGAAGCAGCCGGAGCAGCCAGGATGGGAGGCAAGCAAGTCAATTCGTAGCTGCCTGACATCCTGAGGGGAGGAAGGCAGTGAGCTGTTTCCGTGGGAGCAGAGTTTTCAGAATGAGTCATTTATAGTTCTGGAAAGCCACATAAGACCACAGATGGAGCCGGGCGGTGGCAGCGCACGCCTTTAATCCCGGCACTCAGGAGGCAGAGGCAGGTGGATTTCTGAGTTCCAGGCCAGCCTGGTCTACAGAGTGAGTTCCACAACAGCCAGGGCTACACAGAGAAACCCTGTCTCGAAAAACAAAAACAAAACAAAACAAACAAACAAAAAAGACCACAGATGGAGTCAACAGTACTGTCCTGAAAATAGCCAATGGGGTGGACAACGCCTTCATATTTTCACGTGTTTCTTCAAGCCACATTAATGAAAGTGCCATGCCTCTCCATGGCTGCTGTACCAGCCTGTTATGCATAAGGCAGTAAACACATCTTCTTCACCACCGAGATTTTAAACACCGAGTGCCATTTCGATAGGTAGAGATAACAACGGTTCAGATCTCCTTTCTGCATCCTTGGGCTGTTGTTTTATTGACTACACAGGTTGCAGGGAGCACTTCACGTGGGAAGGTTTTCTTTTCATGCTCGAGGCTCAGCTCCTCAGAGAAGGCGATGGCGGGATGGATGTGAACATCCCAGGGCTTTTAATAGATGTTGCCAAGTCGTTTACCCCAAAGCTTGGAGCACAAGCGAGAAGCTCCACTCTCACCAGCCGTAGACGAGGGTGCCTGCTCCATGGCACCCTCCACAGCCTGGGGTCTTAGGGTTTTCTCAGACCTGGCTGCAGTAGAAGTAGGCTTATGCACTGTCTTTGCTCCCGTTCCCTTGCCCACTGAAGAGAAGAAACACATTTCCACAAGCTTGTGAGCTCTTTATTCCTCTTGACCTCTGACCTCCCCACCCTTCATTCACTAAGCTCCAAAAGGCTTCTGGATTTTTCATATGCAGCTGTGTAATTTCTCCTAGGGTGGAACTTTGGTAGACATGCATGCAACAACCCCCTTTCAAGTCCATGGCTTCCATAGCACAGCATCTCCCATCTCCCAGCCTCCTGAGTGTTCTTCTCCACCCTCTCCCTGGAGCCCACCCCGCTAGACCCAATGTCTGAGTCCATTTTCTGTTGTCAATAACACAACAGTATAGACAAGGTAAATTTTTGTTTTGTTTTGAGATAGGATCTCACAATGTAGCTCTGGCTGTCCTGGAATTCACTGTGTAGACCAGGCTGGCCTCAAACTCAAGGGATCTGCCTGCCCTTGCCTCCCAAGTGCTGAAATTAAAGGCATGCCCAACCATCCCTGGTGGGAAAGCTATAAAGGAGATTTACTTTGGCTCCTGGTTCTGGTCCAAAGCTGTGGGCCCGTATCTAGTGATGGTTTCCCCATTGGGTATCTGAAGATACTTTTCTCTCTAGTAAAGTCCCCAGGTGGCACAGGTTATCAGATGTTAACAGGCAGTGTCTGAGAGACCACGTCACACTGGCTGTGCAGAGATCATTCTCTAGATAAACCATTAATCCATTAGCCCGTTGGTCCATTAATGGCCTGAGTGGATGCTAACGAGTCTTAATCACCTTTGAAAGCTCCTACTTGCCAGTCGGTGGTGGCGTACGCCTTTAATCCCAGCACTTGGGAGGCAGAGGCAGGCGGATTTCTGAGTTCGAGGCCAGCCTGGTCTACAGAGTGAGTTCCAGGACAGCCAAGGCTACACAGAGAAACCCTGTCTCGAAAAACAAAAAAAAAAAAAAAAAAAAAAAAAGAAAGAAAGAAAGAAAGAAAGAAAGAAAGAAAGCTCCTACTTAGTCCCACCTCTTAGCAAACTCATGGTGAAGACTGTATTTCAACATGGACCTCAGAGGAGATGAACTATATTGAACTTATGACACCAGATCTCCATTTTATTCCCAGGCATTTTGTATCATGGTGATCTCACGCAGGTCTCTATTATCCCACAGTGCCTTGGCTCTTCACGGAGCACTGGTGGGTCTCCCCTGCTTTAGAGCAACACCAGGTGCAGATCAATGACTGATGATCACACATGCCAGAGACCTGCCAGCTCCCAAACCTCCACTGCCTGTCCTCTGCCCATGCCTCCAACCTCTACTTCAGGAAAATCATGAGTTATCACAAGCGGCCCTGGATTCAAGTACCAGCCCCTCTGAGGACATAAAATATAACAAAATTTCCCGTGCTATTTGGACCCCCTTTGGATGTTTTCAGTTGCCAAGTGGAATGATGGTTTGTGCTTTCCTTGCTGTGTGGCTATTCTTCTTATTTATGTGCCCAGATGAGTCTGAGTGGATGTATATGTCATGTGTGTGTAGTACCCACAGAGGCCAGAAGAGGGTGTCAGATCATCTGTAGCTAGAGTGACAAGTAGTGAGCTGCCCAGGGTGAGTGCTGGGAACCAAACCTGTTCTCTACAAAAGCAGCAAGTGCTCTTAACGTCTGAGTGGTCTCTCCAGTCTGCTGTGGGACACTGAATTAGATAATTTAGAACTAGAGTTTTGAATAGTTCTTAGTGCAATATAAAGGCTAAAAGTAGAGGTTGTCATTATTTCTTCACTATCAAGTTTTTCCTCCTGTTTAGAAGACTTAGCCCTTCTGAGAGGCTGCCATATTGATTTCCTGTCATTGTGGTGAGAATTACCCCATTTAGTGGCTAACACAATGCTAAGGACTGAGGTTAGGTTTTATAGAGACCCCAGCTCTGTCCTAAGGCGGAAACCAAGACCAAGTCTTTTACAGTTCAGGGGTCAGAAGTTCAAAATAGGTTTTGCAAGGCCAATCCCAGCAGTACCACTGTCCTAGAGACACAGGAGAGAATCTCTCTCTCTCCCCTTCTCCAGCTTCCAGAGGTGGCCATCATTCCTCAGAATCACAGGCCTCCCTGAGTCACCAAAGTGTGTCTCTCTAACCTCATCCTCAGAGAGTCCCTCCTGTACCTCTTCACCTTTGACCTTGCCTTTCTCCCATAATCACAGCTCTCTGCCTGATGCCCTCCCACCTCAAGGTCTCTAACAGAATTACATCTGCAAAGTCCCATTCACCTGGTAAGGTTAGCACTGGCCTGAGGCTGAGCATCGGACTGGGTAATCTGGAGGACCCTCCAGCTTCTCACAGCAAGCCTGGATCTGTTGGTGTGACTGTAATAGGATGAATGAGGCTGAGTAATCACTGAAGACAATAAATCTATTTCTTACAGTCTAGAGGCTGAGGGGTAGGAGCTGAATCTGGTGAAGGTCTTCTCTTTGTTGTTTGTTTGTTTGTTTGTTTGTTTCATTTTTGGTTTCTCAAGATAGGGTCTCTCTGTGCAGCCCTGGCTGTCCTCCAACTCACAGACATCCCCCTGTCCCCACCCTGAGTGCTGAGATTAAAGGTGAGCACCACCACCTCCCAGCTTGGTGAGGGTCTTCTCAGTATTCGGTCATACAGTGGACTGCATCTGCCACATGACCAGAAAGTAGGAGAGAAAACCAACCCGCTCCTGGGACAACTAACCCAGTTTCACAATAACTACGTTAGTCTGTGACCCAATCACCTTTTATTAGCTCCCAACACTTTTGCACTGGGGACCAACTTTCCAATGTATGGACTGTGGGGAGACACACTGAAGTCCAGGCAACCCCCATGCCTCTTGATTTGGAGCCCACAGTCACGTGTGTGGAGAGGGAGAGACCAGAACTAGATCATTGTAGAGCACGCACTGCTGCTAGCTCCCTATTCCCGTTTATCTGGGATAGGCTTATTCTCCTGCAAGGACAGCCAGGCTTGGAGGAGCCCAGGGCCTGCTCACATCACATAGGAACAAGGGACAGAGCAGGTTTGCCCCTGCAGTAGCACTGCAGACCACAGACTCTGGAGCGCACGCTCCTTTGGACACCTGGCAAGGTGTCTCTCTGTTCGTTTAAATTCATTCCACTAGGTCTTGCACAAGCACTGTATGAGAGCTAACATGGTTTTCTGCCTTGCATGTAAATCAGTTCCCTAACTGTATGCAAGTCACTATGTTTTTTTTTTTTTAAACTGTAATTTTTTCCTGTGTGAAATGAGGAGGAAGTCACAGAAAAAAAAAAAAAAGAAAGAAAGAAAGAAAGAAAGAAAGAAAGAAAGAAAGAAAGGAAAAATGAAGGCCATGAAGAAGCACCTCAGTGGCAGGAAACCCAAGCGGCCAGGAAAGGACTGACAAAATACATCACCTCCTTAGTAACCAGGGAAATGCAAACTGAGCTGTGGGAACCACACAGTGCCTAGCTCCTAGCAGGGTTCATTCAGCCTTTGGGATGATGGAAGCTCCATTTATCTCTATCTCTCGGCAACCCCGCCCCTTCCGCCCCTCCCACCTTTGGCCCCCTACCCCTCACCCTCATCTCCCCTTCCCCCCCCAGCTCAGGAACCCTAAGAGCTCCTCTCTCACCCCTCCTGCCTCCCCTCCCCCGCTTGGGAACCCCAATTGCTTCACGCAGTTTGGAAGGAAATACCCGAGAGTTGCTAGCATGTTCGTTAAGGCCACACCTTTGATCCATACGGAGCGACTTAGGGAGCTGAGAGTCCCCAGTAGCCAGTCCAGCTTGTTCCCAAGGCAACAGTGAGAGCAAGACAGGCACCCTGTCTTCAACACAAGTTTGCCTTCTCTTGTTTATATATTTTCTTCTTTTTTTTTTTATAATTTTTAAAAACGTTTTTATTATTGATTCTTTGTGAGTTTCACATCATGCACCCCAATCTCACTCATCTCCCCGTCTCCTCGTATCCACCCTTGGCTCTTGCAACCTCCCTCCCAAAATGAAGGACACACAAACAAACAAAAAACAAAACAAAACAAAACAAAAACCAAAGCACAGAACACATCTCATCGTGGAAGCTGTAGTGTGTCACGGTGTGCCCCACAGTGCATCCCTCTGTCCACTGTAGTGTGTCACGGTGTGCCCCACAGTGCATCCCTCTGTCCACTGTAGTGTGTCACGGTGTGCCCCACAGTACATCCCTCTGTCCACTGTAGTGTGTCACGGTGTGCCCCACAGTGCATCCCTCTGTCCACTGTAGTGTGTCACGGTGTGCCCCACAGCGCATCCCTCTGTCCACTGTAGTGTCACAGTGTGTCCCACAGTGCATCCCTCTGTCCACACTTCTTTACTTGTAAATGTTCATTGCAATAAGTCATTGGTTTGGTTCCAAGTCTCTGGTTTCTGTGAACCATCAATATTGGATGCTCACCAGGACTCCTCCTGGTTATCCTGTTGTTGCCCCGTGTCATGGAGATCCTGCAGCTGTGGATCACTGGGAGTGGCCCTTTCTCTAATCCCAGTCATTCACAGATGCTACTGATTTTGGGGGTGGGCCATTTCAGAGCCCTGGATCTGGGCCTAGCTGGTAGCTGAGTTGCCCCTGGATCCGGGCCTAGCTGGTAGCTGAGTTGCCCCTGGATCCGGGCCTAGCTGGTAGCTGAGTTGCAGCAGCCCCTCAGCCCGGCCGCTCCCTTATCAGCACCACAGGGGGCGAGCTCTCCAGCACTGTTCCTGCTAGGCCACCCAATGCCGCCATTGGCAGGAAGCAGGGTCGGCTCTCCTGCTCTCACGTCCTTGGGGCTGCTCACCAACACCCACATCTTCAGAGCTAGCTCCACTGTGTTGCCCAGGTGAGGTGCAGGCACCACTCTCCCAAGTGCTACAGCCAGAAAGCAGGCAGGATTAGCTTTCCCTCTCTCATGCCCTGGAGGCCAGTTCTTCTAACTACCAGAGGTGTCAAGGGGCACCCATGGGGATGGGAGAACATCACCCCTCACCCACGCCACCTCATGGCAGACCAGTGACATGGGGCCAGCTCTCCTGTCCTCTCATTCTCAGGAAGGCCTCACCTGTGCCCTACCACCAGGTCAGCTCTACTGTGCTGTCCAGACCAGGAGCAGGGCCCACTCTTCCAAGTGCTGATGCCACTGAGGGGCAGGACCAGCTCTCCTGTGCTCAAGACCACACTCAAACCCTCAGAGCCAGATCACCCACACCCCCCTCACCAGGGTCAGCTCCACTGTGGCCAGGGCACAGTGCTCAGGGCCTGCTCTCCCAAATGCTGCAGCCAGTGAGTGGAGAGGCCAGTTCTGTACAGCCATGTACCTCCCTGGAGGTTACCCCTACCAGAGATGTCCCCATGTTCTCTAATGGTAATATGAACCAGAGACAGCAACACCAATCTCTGCTGCTGTGGAGTCGTGGACCCAGACATGGTCCTCAGGGGCAGCTTGGGCTGGGACCTCACCATAGTCCCAGGTGGCGGGGTTGGCCAGGTGGTGTTGGCCACTCACAACAGGCTCCTCCTCTCCACCCTGGAGTCTCCGGTTCCATCTCCCTTCACAGTGCTCAAGCTGCTTTACCTCTCTTTCCCCCTGTGTGTCTACCACACGCATGCACATTGTGGTGGCTCCTGCTGCTGCTGCCTGCGCGGCTGACAGGCCCCTGGTGACACCCCCTGTACTGTAGCTGGTGGCAAGTGGGTGTCTACAGCTCACCTGTGCCGCCCAGGAGGGCAGGCCTGTGGGTGGCATGGTGGGCTGCAGGTCTGTCTTTCTCCTCCTGAGCTACACTCTGTGGTCCTAGGTGGAGCCCGCTTGTATTGCAGGTCAGAGGGCAGGTCTGGGAGCATTCTTTCCCAGCCCGTACCTCCTGGCATGGCTGAATGCAGCTCTCTGTCTTCAACCCGCCTCCCCACAATGTGCTGCCTGGATTTGGTTTGATTGAATTGGTTTGATTTGATTTGAATGTGTCCTAGGCATAAAACAGTTTTAGCCACCAAACCAGGCATCAAGCTAGGATGAACAAAAGACTGGGCGTCTGCTCCGCCCCCAACTGACATAAGAGCAACACCACCTACCAACAACCAGGTAAACACCTTTGCCCATTGCCGGGAAGGCACTTGTTTATTTTTTATTTGCTTATAGTATTTATAGAGGCAAGGCACTCATCCAGATCACCTGCTAAATTCATTACATTGCTTGATTCATAGATAGAACCTGCTACATGATATTTGTGGTGGTTTGAATATGCTTGGTCAAGGGAGTGGCATTATTAGGAGGTGTGGCCTTGTTGGAGGAAGTGTGTCAATGTGGGGGTGGGCTTTGAAACCCTCCTCCTAGCTGCCTAAGAGATTCAGTCTTCTCCTGTTTGCCTTACTCTCAGCTCGTCCAGCTCCACATCTGCCTGGGCGCTGCCATGTTCCTGCCTTGATAATGGACTGAGCCTCTGAACCTGTAAGCCAGCCCCAATGAAATGTTTTCCTTATAAGAGTTGCCTTGGTCATGGTGTCTGTTCACAGCAGCAAAACCCTAATTACGACAGTATTGAACAAAGGAAATGAATAAAGGAACTGGAGAGAAGCTCAGAGATGTTCAGACACTAAGTGAACTGGCTGTTCTTGTAAAGAACCAGAGCAGCAGTCTTAGCACCCCTATGGTGGCTAACCGCCATCTGTAACTCTAGTTCCAAAGGTTCCAGTGTGCTCCTCTGGCCTACCTGGGCACGAGCACACACATGGTGCACAGACATCTATGCAGGCAAGACATTCATACACATAAAATAAAAATAAATAAATCTTTTTTTAATGCCCCAGTCTCTCTTGGAACCTCTGTCTTGTTATCTCTGGGATGACAGATTTAGACTAAAATGATCTGATTATATAAGGGGTTAGATTCGGAACTTACTCCCAAATCTACTGTGTTCCTTTTTTTTCTTTCCCCAAACACTTCCCTCCTGCAGGGCTGAGCCCCCTGTGGTTTCTGTAAAATTGTATTCTAGACTAAACATCCTCATCTTTAAGAAATCCAAAGCAAGCCAGGGGGTGGTGGCGCATGCTTCTAATCCCAGTACTTGGGAGGCAGAGGCAGGTGGATCTCTGAGTTCAAGGTCAGCCTGGTCTACATAGAACACTCAGGAATTTAAAGAAGAAGGAGGAGGAGGAGGAGGAGGAGGAGGAGGAGGAGGAGGAGGAGGAGGAGGAGGAGGAGGAGGAGGAGGAGGAGGAGGAAGAAGAAGAAGAAGAAGAAGAAGAAGAAGAAGAAGAAGAAGAAGAAGAAGAAGAAGAAGAAGAAGAAGAAGAAAGAAAGAAAGAAAAGAAAAGAAACTTATTCTCTGGGCTTTCGGAATGTTCTGGGTCCTTTAAGCATCCCTTCTCTAGCTCTTGAAGCTGTACACATTGTAGCATAGGGTTTGAACCTAGGCTAGGCAGTTGGGCAAACAAACAAACAAACAAACAGAACCCCAATGTGGCCACTTTGTTGCTACTCCAGCTCAGCAAGCTGACTTCCTCCGCCTCTGTTTCCATGGCTGAGAAAAGGAGATGATAAAACTTCCTTCCCAGGCGGACCAAGACAAACTGAACCCTAAAATGAAAGCATTTTATAGCATCTAGCAACAGGGTAAGCCCCTGGCCATCCTGCTCTCTACCTTCTAAGCCTCTTCCCATTGGGTACAGGTTCTTAGTCACCCAGGATCTTTCTAGAAAATATGAAGAAAAGGGAAGTAAAAACCCAATAATTATGTTTCCTACATGCCAGGCATGATAACCTCCATGCCCACTTCCTTCATACCAGACATGGCAAGCTCCATGTCCATTTCTTAAATACCAGGCATGGCACCTTCACACCCGTTCCTATATGCTGTGCATGTTGCCTTCATGCCATCTCCTGTATGCCAGGCGTGATGCCCCCATACACGGGTCCTTTCAGTCTCACAATTAGAAAAATAAGTAATTCTTTGACATCTAAGTTTGGAATAATGATTGGGCTGCAGACAGTAGTTTAACAGAATGAAGAGCTGAGCTGAGACATGAGTCTCCATGGCCAAACTGCTATGGCTAATTCAGCTAAAGTTTCTTAGCTTAGCTTAGTGGGTCTCTGAGAAATGGCTCTCAACATCTATGGAGTTATCAGTTCGCCGACATTTCCTGTGTACTCCCTACAAACAGAGCCCATGCTTCTTCTGCTGTATTTCTGGTAGGCCCAAGCACACTTGTGTACCTTGGACATAGTCCTTTGTGGGATAGCTGGCTGGCTGGCTGGTTGACTGAGTGGAGAGATGGATTCACCAGCAGTGGGTGAATGAATGGATGTGTGGTTAGGTGAGTGGGTAGGGAAGTGGATGCACCAGAGGGTCAATGGGTGGGTGCATGGGTGGTTGAGTGAATGGATGGATAGGTGGGCAGATACACTAGTGGTCTGGTGGATGAATGAGTAGACTGATAGATGGGTTCACTGGTGGGTGGGTGGATAGATAGATAGATAGATAGATAGATAGATGGATAGATGGAAGGAAAGATAGACAGCTGAAGAAATGGATGCATGTGTGAGAGGTGATAGGATATACAGGATAGATGAATGGATGATAGATGATAGATAGATGATAGATAGATAAATAGATAAATAAATGATAGAAATAGATGAATAGATGATACAGATAGATGGGTGGATGGTTGGATGGATGAATGGATGGATGGACAGATAGATAGATATGATAGATAGACTGATGAATGTATGGAAGGATAGATAGACATGAAATGATGGTTGGACACATGGAAGGATGGATGAACACACGGATAAAGGATGGATGGAAGGATGGATGGATAGATGGATTCATTGAAAGCATACATAAAAGAATCCATGTTAGGTTTCTGCATATCAAACTTTTCTCTCTAATGGTCTTGGTTCTTGACACTGGGATTAGAGTTGGCTTTCAACTGAGGAGAGAAAGAACACAGTCCTGTGACACCAAGCCTTGGGGATCATGACAAGTGGACAGGACGGCGGATCCTGGCAGCAACAGATGCCATGCCAATGAAACACACTTCTCAGCCCCCACGAAGCAGAGACCAAAGACCAACTCACACTTAAGCCTTTCACACTCTTTTCCCTCTCCAGCACCCACTGCCTCTCCCTGAGGCAGTCCTCGGTCAAATTTTGCTGTCAAACTCTGACAAGAGGGCGAGGCCTTGAGGATGGATTTGGCCCAGGAAATGGGTCAAAAGCCACTGCTCGTTGTGAGCACGCAGCAAAGGCCTGCCATGCCTAACCACCAAGCAGAGCTGATACCATCTGGTCTCCAGGTAGACAACCCAGGAGGAAGGGTGGGGACCCAGGGAGGGAAAGCAGTGGGAGTGGACCCCACCCATATGTACCTTGATGGCACTTATAGGAGACCCAGCCTGTAGGAAGCACTCAGCAGGTGGGAGCTGAGATTATCAGAGTTATCAACGATCATTAAAGGCGATTAGCAGATATTGAACTGGGCTTCTGCTAGCTAGAGCTAGAGAGGATTTATGAGCCATGGTTCCAAGCCTGAGTGTGTGTCACATCCCAAAGCGGTGAAAATAGCGTTTGCTGCAGAGAAGTCTGGTGGAATCCTGCAGCTGCTAAATATGTGGCACCATTTGTAGCTACTGGGCTGGTGGACCAGAGTCAGAGGAACCTACACAGGTGGCTGATGATCCCAGAGCCTCAGTTTCCCACACTGTAAAATGGGGTTAGGGTTGGGGACCGGAATTCAAATCCCTGTGGCTTTGGCAAGCCCTCTGGCAGGCTCAACAACATAGAACACAGCATTGCTTTGGGGAAGTGAGGACTTGCAAATGAGCTTCAGTCAGCACTGGGTGTTACTAGGAGGTTAGAAGATAATGACCTTCACTTTTGACTTACTTAGTGTGTGTGTGTGTGTGTGTGTGTGTGCGCGTGCATTAGTATATATATGTGTGTACATATGTGTATATGTGTATGTATGTGTATATATGTGTGCATGTGTATATAAGTGTATGTATATGTGTGTACATGTGTGTATGTGTGCATTTGTATGTATGTGTGTATGTATGTATGTATGCATGTATTTATATGTGTGCATGTATATATATGTGCATATATTGTGTATATAGGTGTGTATTTGTGTGCATATGAGTATGTATATGTGTGTGCATTTGTGTGTATGTATGTGTATACATGTATGTGTGGATGTATTGTGTATGTGTGTATGTGTATGTATTTGTGTGTATATGTGTGTATATTGTGGATATGTGTGGATATGTGTGCATATGAGTATGTATGTGTGTGTATATGTGTGTATTGTATATATGTGTATATGTATTGTGTATATGTGTGTATGTGTGTGCATATGAGTATGTATGTGTGTGTATATGTGTGTATTGTATATATGTGTATATGTATTGTGTATATGTGTGTATGTGTGTGCATATGAGTATGTATGTGTGTACATGTGTGTGTTGTGTATATGTATGTATTGTGTATATGTGTGTATGTGTATGCATATGAGTATTATGTGTGTGTATGTATGTGTGTATATGTGTGTGCACATGTGAACTGTGAACACATACATACACACATAGCACACATGTGGAAGTCACAGGACAACTCATGGAAGTCAGTCATCTTGCAGCCAGATGTCAGCTTTGGAGGCAGTGACTTTATAGCTGAGCCACCTGGATGGCTCCTGACTATGGATTTTATGAAAAGCCTCAGAGCTGACCGTGACCCCTACCTTTTACTTCTCGGTGCAGCTGATTGTGTTTGTTCCTTCCTTCATTGTACTGAAGGTCAAACCCAGAGCCTCACACAGCTAAGGGGTCAGCTTTACGGACTGATGACTATATCCAGCCCTTCTCATAGTTTGAGAAATGGTTGCTCAGACCAGCCTTGAACTTATTCTGTAACCCAGGCAGACGCTGAACTTGTACTCTTACCTCCGCCTCCTAAGTGGCTGAAATGTCAGGCCAGCACCTCTGTTCTGGTACATCTCACTTCAAAACCAAGTCTGACTCCCTGCAGGTCTATGACAGCCCTCCTGCTGGCCACCCAGGTTCTTGATGCTGTCCCTCTCTTTTGTTCTCTCTCTCATCCACTTCCTTTCCACTCAGCTGTCACAGGGACTCTTCCTAAAGGGAGAGTCAGAGCCTGACACTTGAAACAAAACCCAACCTCCTCTAACAGCTGCAGAGTCTGACCCATGGCCAGGCTCTGGCAGCATCACCCTGTTCGATGTCAATACAATGCAACAGACAGAGGATGACATGTGTGGTATTGGTTCACCTTGTCTCTTTGTTGGGCCTTGCTGGGCTTTGTTGACGCTGGTCTTTGTTGATGATGCTGTGTGGTATTGGTTTGCCTTACCTTCTCTGCTGATCATTGTTTGTCCTTACTTTGTAGACAGAAATGCACCAAAAAAAACTTTTGGTGTTATTCCAACAGATTCTTGCTGCTTCTGCAGATGTGGGCTGATTGGCAGAGCCTCAGGGTTTCTTTTGGATCAAACTGTCATTGCTGATTCGAAAATGGTGTTTGCAAATGGATGGAGCTACCTCCTCTGATTCATGTGAACTGAACTGCTGATATCCTGACAACACAGATCGGAATCTCCCCCAAAGAGCTATTTCTAACATATCCACATCTTCCTTTGTTCTAGTAACCTTTTTTTCCCACCACCTCTGGGGTGTGGTGGGCTAGAAAGGGGGTTAAAATATTTAAGTACACTCATTAAAGTAGATTTTGAAAAATATCAGCCTACAGTTGTCCTCAAACTTTCTGCAACCTCGGCGCCTTTTCATTTGCTATTTTCTCTGCCCAGATCCAGCCAAAGCCATTCTAGTCTCAATATTCAGGTCTCAGAGGCAAAAGTTCAGAGAAGGCTCCATGGCCATACTTTCTACTGTGACCTCAGCCGGGTGCATTGTTTTCTTTGCAGCTGGGAAATGGCCACTTGTAGTGACTTGATGGCTTCTTTAAGACCAACTACTTCATTCATTTTGTTCACATAAGCGTTCTTGGTGCATATCACAGAAGTTTTGCTGAATAAATGAGGTTATTGTTATTATCACTATAATGTTTTCAGCACCTGAGGAAAAGGTGAGTTTCAAAATGGCGCCATACAACAAAAGGTGTTTTGTTTTTTGCTTTTTAATTAAAAAAAAAAAAAACAGGGCTGAAGAGATGTCTCAGAAGTTAAGAGTACTTGTTGCTCTTGCAGAGGTCCAGGGTTCAGTTCCTAGTACCCATGTTGGGCAGGTCACAACAGCCTGTAATTCCAGCAACAGGTGATTCGGTGCCCTCTTC
Source organism: Arvicanthis niloticus (assembly GCF_011762505.2). Lineage (NCBI taxonomy): Eukaryota > Metazoa > Chordata > Mammalia > Rodentia > Muridae > Arvicanthis > Arvicanthis niloticus. The sequence goes on from NC_047662.1 coordinate 19,213,520, forward strand.
TGGCCTCTGTGAGCACCTGCTCTCTCTCTCTCTCTCTCTCTCTCTCTCTCTCTCTCTCTCTCTCTCTCTCTGTCTCTCTCATGCACACAGTTAAAATAAAATTTATTTTTAAAAAAAAAACTGTGTCATAGATAGAAAGTACATTATATACCAGCATGGAAATGTAATAAAAGCTCATTATTTTGTGTAAACGGCATTTGCTAAAAAATTGTACACTTTGTAATTGCAATTTTACCTCAGCCACAACAACACAATTTTCCTTTTCTGAAATTGTATTTCCCAAAGGATATGCATAATGGAGCATGCCAGCTGGTCACGTATGCGGCTCCTAGCTCCTGACTCAGCACTTGCTCTCATAAAAGAATGTGTGAGTCAGCAAGATGGCTCAGTGGAGAAAGACACTTGCTGCCAAGCCTGAGGTCCTAAGTTCGATCCTTGGGACCTACATAGCAGATGAAGTGTGTGTGCATGCACACACACACACACACACACACACACACACACACACACACACTCACACACGTACACACACAAAATGTAATTTTTAAAAAGCATATGTATATATATATAGTCACAAAAACAGATACATACCCCAAAATCTACAAATGTAAATAACAATGATTAATTAATGTAAAAAGTAGTCAAGATACACGTGTTTTAAATTAAATACAAATCCATGTAATGACTTGTTCTCTTTTTATCTGATGGTGGTATTGGGGCTTGAACACAGAGCTTGTAGATACTAGGCAAGCTCTCTACCACTGAACTACATCACAGCTGCCTTTTCTTCCTTGTATTGAGATAGGGTCATATCAAACTGTCCAGGCTGGTCTTGAACTCACTTTATAGCCTCAGCTAGCCTTGGACTGCTACCTCAGCCTCCCGAATAACTAGTATTATAAGCCTAAGGCATCAGGTCAGGTAGCAATGTTTCTTTCTAAGTTTTAAAACAAAAGTAATTCATAAAAATAAGTAGGACATATGAACCAGGCATTGTGTCCTGTTCTGATGTGCAGACACATTGAGTAATGATTACATCGGGTTGGGCACCTTCTCCCAGCTGCTGCTATCTCTTTATGGCGAAACTTTCAAAGTCCTTTAGCTTTATGAAATAAATGTACAGTATGTAATCCTTATCTATAGCCTCTCTCCTATGCAATAGCACCCCAGAATTTCCTGTTCCTGTCTAACTATAACAAATTACCCATCTATTGCCCTTTCCCCATTCCTCCCCTGGGAAACTATCTCCATTTAAAAAGATGAGGTTCAAATGTATAGTTTTCATGGTTTTGTTTGTTTTGTTTTTAAAGACAAGTTGTTACTGTGTAGCCCAAACTGGCTCCATACTTGTTAAATAGCCCAGGCTGGCCTTGAACTCATCATCCTTCTGCCTCGGCATCCTGACCCTGGGATTAAAAGCATGTATTACGTACCAGCTTAAAATAATTGTTTTAAATGAAGAAAGCCACCAATGAGGGAAGGGAAGACTCAGGGGATTTGGGCTGATGCTCACTTCATTTGCTTTCCAAATTCCTGATAGCCACAAGGGACTTGAGTAGATCCCAGAGTATATATGCTGGTCAAGGAGACATGATCTTTCTGATGTCAGCTCCAGGAGTAGGGCATGGGGAGTCTAGAGATAAGGAACCTTGTGTAATGTGGTGAACAATGTCCTCTGCTTCACCGGCAACACTAACATGTTCTTGGGTGGATGCTCGTCACACCCACCATCTATAAAAACCAGGCTATAGCATAGAATCGCAACTCAGCAAAGACATGTGTGCTTACAGCCAAGCTAAAAGTGCTTGGCTACATTGCCCAACTCTGGCATGGAATGGCGGGCGCTTCTGTAATGTATGCAGAGCCAGACTCTGCTCTAAGCACCTTGTGCACGCACGTCAGCTGGTATAATCCTGCTAACCTGAAGACAGGTGCTGATAGGCCGTCTTCATCATCCATTGCCCTTTGAAGGATAAATGAGCACAGAGAAAGAAATCGGGCTACTTGCCTGAAGTCACACAGCTAATCAGTGTAAAGCTGGGATCTCATCCCAGGCAAGCTGGCTCAGGCTCCCAGTGGTACAGCCCCAAAGAACTAGGAATCTGGGCCAGTTACACCCTCATTTGGACTCACGAAGACTTCTCTCAACCTTCCTCTGCTTTAGCCAGGCTTTAGACAGGTAGCTCTGTCATTCAATAAAGTCTGGGCTTGAAGCAGCTGGGGCCCCCCATGCCAGGGTGGGATGGTGAGAGACAAGTGCCCGGGGTTGAATACCAGCCCAGCACATTCTGCTGAGGGACAGGAAGCTGAATTGAGAATGGGGAGATTTACTCTGGCATCTTAGGGGTTGTAGAGAGAGAGAGAGTGGATGAGGTTTTAGAGTGAAGGAGCTATCCCAAAGCCTGATTCTACTCAGAAAGACAAAGATGCATCCCACAGGGCATGGTGGCTTACGCTCAGCTCAGGCAGGGATCACCCCTGTAATCACAATTGGGAGGCTGAGGCAGGAGGATTTCTGTGAGTTCAAGGCCAGCCTAGGCTATACAGTAAACTCCAGACCAGCCTGGTTTACAGTGTGAAGCCCTGTCTCAAATTAAAAATAGAAAAAAAAAAAAAAAAAAAAAAAAAAAGCCGGGTGGTGGTGGCCCACACCTTTAATCCCAGCACTTGGGAGGCAGAGGCAGGCGGATTTCTGAGTTTGAGGCCAGCCTGGTCTACAGAGTGAGTTCCAGGACAGCCAGGGCTATACAGAAAAACCCTGTCTCGAAAAACAAAAAAGAAAAAAAAGAAAGAAAGAGCTGGAAAAAATAGTTACTTTCCAACATGCTGGGACAAAATACTAGGCAAAAGGACTTAAAGATGGCAGCTGAGGGTCCATCATGGTGGGGGAGGGTGTGATGTCCAGTACCCGAGAAAACTGGTTGCATTGCTTGTCATCTGCCATCAAAAGGGGGAGATGAATGCCCCTGCTCATTAGCTTTCTCCTTTCTTAAAAAAATGTACGTGTGTGTTTGTGTGTGTGTGTGTGTGTGTGTGTGTGTGTGTGGTGTATGGTGTACATGCATATGTATGTGTAGTGGGGTGTTTGTGGCATATAAACTTGTTAGTCTGAGTGTCTAGGGGTGCGTGGGGGGTGTGTGTGGTGTGAGTACATGGGTAAGTGTGTATGTGGTGTTTTTAGTATATTAACTTGTTAGTCTGAGTATGTAGGGTTGTGGGGTATGTGTATGTGGTATGCATGCAGGCGTGTGTGTGTGTGTGTGTGTGTGTGTGTGTGTGTACTCACATGTCACGGTGTGTACATGCAAAGGCCAGAGAACAACTTGTTGGACCCAGTTCTCTCCTATCACGTAGGTCCTGGGGCTAGAACTCAGGCTGTTGGGTTTAGCAGCAGATACCCTTACTACTAAGTTGTCTCAGCAGCCTTTACCCTCTCCCTTTAATCCAGTCCAGGTCCCAGCCTGTTCAGCTGTGACCCACATCTGGGATGAGTCTTCCCGCCTTAGTTAACCTAACCTAGGTAATCCTTCACAGGTGTGCTCAGGGCTCATGACCTTGCCAATTCTAGATCCAGTCAAGCTGACAATATTAACCATCACAGGGGGCCAACTGCAGCCACCAAAGATATTCAGTTCCCTCTTCTGTAAGGAGTGAGTGATTACTGCATCAACACAGAGGTAGTTCTGGGGGTTTAAACACCACGATGCTCGTCCTATACTATGTATGTCTGCCAAGCTTGTTGATAAATGCAGGTGTCAGCCTGTGGTGACTGGGCGAAAGAAAAGGAGTAGAGGTGTCACCTGCCTGGGCTCCTGCCCTGTGTTATGACAAGCAGCTATGAGTCTCCAACCCTCAGCTTATCCAACAGAGAAAGGGATTGAGGATAATATATGGTGGGAAAACATGCCTCTTCTCTGGCATGGTCCTCAGCAATAGCCCTTGGCTACTGACACTCCCCACCCCTGACCCCCAGTGCACACATATTAAGAGTCCACTTGGTTTTCTGCTCTTGGCGTGAGTTGGCTTGACTGCCTACCTGAGGGGTGCCAGGCTAGAGCCAGGGGTTTCAATTTGAGGGCTGATGGGTCCTCTGGGTCTTGGCAGGCACAGACCCCACACTAGAATGACTATCTGCTCCAGGAAAGCTGTCCAGAGTGCACAGAGAACCTGCCTTGCCTATCAGGAGGGAGCCCATCTTAATGACGGGGCTGGCCGGCACCTCTAGATACCTGAGACCTGTTTTTAGGGCTGGGCACAAGGCTCGTGGGTCCCAGTCCAGACCTCAGGAAGCTCTGGTCCTGCTGGCATCTGAAGCAGTATTTGTGACATAATAAATATTTTGTGGGGGTAGCTGACAGAAGCCATCTTGGAAAGGCTATGGCAAACAAGTGAGTTTCCTGGAGATGGCCAACTGTTTTGCATGACTGTGCTCTAGAGAGGCACTGTCCCAGAGACTTCATCCCAGGATTGCTTCTCGCTGCTGATTATGTCTTTCCTGCCATTATTACATAGTTTAATGGTTCCTGTGCTTCAGCCCACTCTATTGGGCAAATTTTCTGCTGACCAACATGAAGATGAACTTTCATAAACGAATGCTGTTTAGATGAATTAATGACTTTATAGAATTCCTGATTTGATTCAAATAATTTTAGAAAGAAAATTTAAGGAGATGGTTTTAGCTGTTTTGCCAGAAAGATGTAATAATGTAATAAAGTTAGAATCAAGAAGAGAATGTGCCGCCTCCTCATAGAATAGTAAGTAAAGTCTGCAGAATAAGGAACGCAATGAACTTCCATACATTGCACTAAGAAGAGCAGTAGGCTTGGAACAGATTTGTGATCAAGGAAATACAACCATCCTAGGTCAGGTCCAAGGATGAAGCCACAGGTGTGCACTGTGATAAAGCAAGGCCATGGGAAACTATTGCTTTGAACTTATAATGAGCTTAGAAGGAAACACTGCTTTGAACTTACTGTCTACATCCTTCTGTAACTCCCTTTTGTGTAACGTTTTATCTACAAAGTAATTTTATGAAGAACTTTTGTCTAAGAAGTTATAAATGGCCAGAGAGAAGAAATAAAGTACGGCTTTTGGGGCTCTGCCCCATCTGTCTGTCTGTCTGTCTGTTTACATGTACGCACACTTGAGATTAAAAGAGTTCGGTTTCTCATGGGGCATTCTTGCCAGCTACATAACATTAAGTTTTGTTCCATCAGTAGAGCTGACCCTGTAAGTCTCCTGTTGCTCTGAGTGGGGGGTGGGGACGGCTGCTATTAGCATGACTCCAATTGCCATCGCCATACCCCTTTTTGCTGCCTGCCTCGGTTTACCCTGTGACGTCAAATCTGGCTTTTGACAGGTAGCAGTGGTGGATCAAGTAACCCATCAAGGGTGACCATCCACTTAACAGGAGCTGATGATGATAAACTGTAACAAAGGCTGTAGTGACACCTCATGGCTCTGGACCTATCCACAGCTTGGCACCATGGCTGCATCTGAAGCTGAACATCCCTCTTAGTAGACTTCGGAAACTTCTAGAATGGATGGCCTTCAGGCTGACAGAGTCTATGTTCTCCTGGTCCTTACACCAGCCCTGACAGGCAGGAATGGTAAATCTACTATTTAGATGAGGAAGCTGAGGCTCAGAAAGTAAGAGGTTAACTGAAGGTCAATCGAGCAGTCCACAGGTACCCAGAGGACCCAATGCCCTTTCTGCCAGCTGACACAGGGAAGCGGGTAGGGCTGAGAATACTGAAGCCACCGGCTCACTGCACTGAAGGTATCGGGCTGCATGGAGGGCTCCGGGCCAAGTACTCTGTATGCACAGATTTATGGGAACACAGCATCAGCCTATCGGAGGCAGGTGTCAGTGTTGTGCCTCTGGTGGGTGAGAAAGCCCAGTGCCATCGGGGTTTTTTGTCTCAGATCATGTGGCTGGTAAGTAGCAAAACCCAGAAACTTGGACCCAAATTTCTCCGATTTCCAAGCCAGGTTCTACAACCATGAGGTTCACCTAAGGAACCTGGGAGAATGTTTCAGAAGCCTGGTAGCCTCGACCCTGACTGAGGGGAGAGAAAGGGTGCTGAAGAGGAGGGAGAGGGATTAATGTCAGGATCCATGGTGAACTGTTACCACAAACAGCCTGGAGCAAGACTCGGAAACCTTCAAGTCTCTTAATGATCCATTTTATTACATATAAATGATACTATACACAATGGAAAATCATGCTCACTTAGCATGATTTTTTTCAAAGTGAGCACTACCAGTGTGTAGGTCTAGAAGCAGAATTTTCCAGAAACCCAGACATCCAGCTCTCCCTGGAACTGCCCCTATCCTGACCACTAGTTGTTGTGTCCTGTCTGTGCTTTCACTAAGTGTGGTCGCACACAGTGTTCTTTGTCCCTAACCTCTTTGGCATAATATTGTGTATCTCGCTCTTTAGCTGGGCTGGGCTAGAACTCATGACGTAACCTAGTCTAGCCTGCACTCCAGCCAGTCCTCTTGCATTAGCCTTTCAAATGTATAAGGTTGAAAGCATGTTACACTCTATGTTCTCAAGCTGGCCACTGAACTAGCACTGTGATTGTGTGTGTGTGTGTGTGTGTGTGTGTGTGTAGTCGTCTATGTGTAACGTGTGTGTTGTGTGCATGTATCATGCACATGTGTCATGTGCATGTGTGTGTGGTGTGTATATGTATTCTGTGTATGTGTCATGTGTGCATGCATCTGAGTGCATATGGGTATTGTGTGTAGTGTGTATGCATAGTGTGCATGTGTACAGTGTGTGTGTGTGTGTGTCTGTCTGTCTGTCTGTAGTCTCTCTGTGTGTAGTTTATGTGTATGTAGTATGTGTGTACCATGCGTGTAGTGTGCCTGTGTATAGGGTACACGTGTGTGTGGTATGTGTGTATGCATCTGTGTGTATGTGTGTGTAGTGTGCATGTATGTGATATGCATGTGTGTGTGCAGTCTGTGTGTATGTAGCGTGTATATAGTGTGCATGTATGTGTGTCTAAGTGTGTGTGTGTGTGTGTGTGTTTAGTGTATATGGGGTACTCTAGAGCTGGCCTATGTCTTCTTCAATGGCTTTGCCACCCTATGTGAGTATTCAAAAGAATCTGACTTCCTTCACATAAAGCTTTCCCTCTCCTGACCATCAGTGTGGCTGTTTTCCTTCATCTTAAAGAAACCGCAGACTCCGTCCTTGTCCCCTGAAGAAGCCTTGTGTACACAGTGTTGCATACAAGTCTACATCAAAAGGACAAAAATTGCCAACAAATAGTCTATATTCTTGTCCTTGGACATAAACCTTATATATGTTAGAATCACTAATACAAGTCCGTATTTATTGAGTTCTGATAACTGTGCACCTGTATGGCTCAAATTCTTTCAAGATGAAGACCAATCTAACTCCAGATGGTTACCCTGTTCCCCTCCTCTCCCAGCTGGTTGCTCTGATGTCTTCGGTCATTGATAGTCTTCAGCTGTCTTCAGAGTCGATGCAGAGGGAATGGAGCAGTGTGCATTCTTGTTCAAAGCTTCTCTTACACAACAGTGCTTTTGAAGTTCATCCATGTTGTAATAAAGACATACTCCCTCTGTGTCTCGCCGTGTGCTAGTGATCAAACCCAGGGCCTTGCACATACTAGACAAATGCTCTACCATTGGCCTACACCTCTGGTCATCCCTCCCTCCCTTTTACTGCTGGGATGGGACACTGGCTGCTTTCAGTTTGGGGCTTCTATGACATAGCGTTATGAACACTTTTATACAAGCCTTTATGACGATAAGCTTTCATTCACCTCTGGTGAATATTTAGTAGTGTAACGACTGAGTCACAAGTTGGATGTATGTTTCATTTTTATAAATTATTGACCCATCTTTTCCCAAAGTGGTTGCATGATTTTATTATATACCACCATGCACCATTTATCACTACCATGAGTGAGCGTTCTAGTTGCTCCACAATCCCATCAACATTTGGTGTTGTCAGTCTTTGTTAACCTTCTGACTAACGTGTCCTGGCATCTCGTTGTGGTTTTAGTTCACATTTCTGTGGATAGGAGTCTTTCTCCCCATGCATGCAGCTCCTTGCCAGTCCTCCTAGCAAAGCAAGCAAAGCCCATGCTCTCTTGGAACGTGGCAGCTCTGCCTCTGTCCCTCTGACTATTGGGCACAATGAGCAGGGGCCACTCCTCAGAAAGCCATCTTTACTCTAAAGAAAGATGTGTTTGATGTGATTGTGGGCAGCCTCTTCTGTGAGACCATCTGACTTCAGATCCAATACTCAGCCTGTGCCTGCTGGCTGACAGTAGGTAAACCACAAGAGATCTAAGTCTTTCTGTCCCCAGATCTATGCCTGGATTTATTGTGATAATTTTATTGACCATAAATCCAGGCATAGATCTGGGGACAGATAGCTCTTATAACAGATAACTTTCTGACAGTCGATGATGGTAAAACATCAGCTAGGAGAGGAGGGGATTGTGGTAACCATCTGGAATTAAACTGCTCTTCGTCAGAAAGTTATATACTATTGGTTTTTAATATTTAATTTTTTATTACTTTTTAAATGTATGTTTGTCTGTGTCTGCATGTAAGTATAAGCATACGAGCGTGGCTGTCCTTGGAAGCCAGCATCATTGGATTCCCCCAAGGCTGGTGTTATAGATGGTTGTTAGCCACCTGATGTGGGTGCTGGGAGTTGAACTCTGGTCCTCTGGAAGAGAAACAAGTGCTCTTAACTGCTAAGCCATCTCTCCAGACACCTAAATTATCGTTGTTAAAAATTAAAGGTGTATGGTTCCATAGCCTGCGCCCAGAGAACTACTGTTAATACTCGGTACATATTTCCTACAAATTTTTAAAAAATATAATTGACACCACACTCAGTATACAATTTAATATTCTTCTTATATTTAAGTCTACACCATTGATAACTTCCCATGTCATTGTATATTTTTATGTTTTGTTTTTAAAGTCTATACCTTTTCAGTTAACTAACTAATTGATTAATTAACTTATTTTTTTGTTGTGACAGACTTTCACTGTGTAACCCTAGTTAGTCCAGAACTAACATTTAGGCCAGGCTCACCAGCAATACCCAGAGTTCCACCTGCCTCTGCTTCCTGAGTGCTGGAATTAAGGATGTGCACCACTATGTCTGGCAAGCTATTTTATTATATTTGACTATTTGGTTTGTTTGAGAAAGGGTCACATGTAGCCCAGGCTAGCCCTGAACTCACAACATAGCGGAGGCAGACCCTCAACTCCCAAGTGCTGAGATTACAGGCCTGTGTTACATACAAACTCTTATTTTTGAGCTAGGCTCTTAGCCAAGCTGGCCTCAGACTGGCTAGGTAGCACAGGCTGGTCTTGAATTGGCAATTCTCCTGCCTCAGCCTCCCAAATCCTGGAACCACACATGTGTGCTACCACACCATGAGGCTTGAAGCTCAGCTATTGAAGGCTGTGTCGTGTGCCTGCAGCACACACCCCACACTTGCTCACACTCAAAAAGGGTGATAAAGTTTCTGAGTCTGAATACAGTGTCTCCAGAAACTGACTCAGATCCAAGGGATTCTGGGCCAATATCAACCCCTTAGGATATGTGAAGGGTCTCTGATAAATATTGGAAAGTACAATGATGTTAAAAGCATATCATTTCGATTTTCCTTGAATATAAAAGGAATATATGTTATGACAGAGGAAATTGGAAGCACTTCCTGGATTCAAAGTAACAGAAAGTGGATGGCCGACCTTCCCCAGTGAAGGATTTGAGCATCCACTGCGTTAGTGTGAGGGAGGGAGGGTACTCCAGAGCTCTCCCACACCCTGTTCCAGACCTGGGTCCACCCTGCTAGTCATGTGACCTTGGGCAAGGTAACTAACCTTGCTGCTTCTGGGGCTCAAAGGTTTCACTTGATTTTTTTAAAAGGATTTTTATCCCCAAATGAAGGCCTCTTCTTGAAGCTAGTTGGATGTACCCTCCACCGTGAACCCAGAGAACTGCTGTGCAGCCTCCCTGGTGGACAGCAGACAAGGTTGGGAGTCTAAGGTTCTCACCTTGTGGACAGTGACTCACCTGGGCAAATGCAAAATTGCATGCACGACCCATGTGGATGGGTGGTTCATGCCAAGTTACCTAACACTCACCCAGCTAGGTGTGGCTGAGGACAGGTGGGTGTCTGGGTGTCACTCATTGACTAGAGACACCAACCATAGTCATCATGTTCCTGCTGAGAAGTCTAGGGGGTGTCATCCCAATCCCTCCTAATGAGCAGATGCCTTCTCCAGCACAAGTCAGATTGAGGCTGCTCACTGAGGGACAGGCAGAGCTGGACTTGCAAATGACTGTGAAGTAGGAGACCTGAACCTTGCCCAGGAATTCCCCTCTGTCTGCTCACCAGACCTCAGTTACCATGGAGTAGCTTTAGCTGTGTGGCTTAATTTTAGTCAATGCCACAAAGAGAAGCAATGGTCTCAGATGACACTGAGTCCCAAGGTGCTCTCTTCCTGTGTTTGCAGACTCTCTCCCAGGAGGAGGGGCCCAGGCCACATGTTTGATTATTTATTTACCTATCTGCACATCTGGCCAGGGTTCCACGGTGACTCATTTCAAGAGAGGTGTATCAGATGGGCTGACTTCCAAGACAGGGAAAGGAGGCCTGAATCTTAGAATTACCTTCAAAGAGGCAGGATACCTCTACTCTCCCCTCCTCTCCCCTCCTCTCCCCTCCTCTCCCCTCCTCTTCCCTCCTCTCCCCTCCTCTCCCCTCCTCTCCCCTCCTCTCCCCTCCTCTCCCCTCCTCTCCCCTCCTCTCCCCTCCTCTCCCCTCCTCTCCCCTCTTCTCCCCTCCTCTCTGCTCCTTTCCCTCCTTCCACTCTCTTCTCCTCCCCTCTCCTTTTCTCTCCTCCCCTCCCCTTCTTTTCCCTCTCTTCTCCCCTCTTCTCCTCTTTCCCTTCTCCTCTCTTCTCCTCTCCTCCCTCTTTCCTCCTCTCCTCTCCTCTCCCCTCCCTTCTCCTCTCCTCCCTTCTTTACCTCTCCCCGTGAGCTTCCTCCCCAGTAAACCTCACTAACTCTGACTCTTTCTGTATGTTTTCTATAGGTAAATGAGCCTGGTCTTTGGACCAGAGTGACTCAGGGTGAGTCTTGAGGAAACCCCCACAGGCTCAGCATGCTCCGAAGAATCCCAGGCACTTGGCTAACCTTCTGGAACTCCAGTTTCCTCATCAACAAGATGAAATGTTTCCTCTTGGGGTGTTGTTGCAGGATTTCAATAAAGTTGCATTGCACATCAGGCCTGCCTGCCGCTGGACCTTTGCACATACCATTCCCTCTTTCTGAGGCACCATTCCCCTCCGCCCACCACAACCCCAGCTCCTCAATTTGGTTAACGCCCACGATCCTTCCTGCCTAGCTTCAATACCATTTCTTCAGAGAACACCCCAGCCTAGTTCAGTGCCCAATTAAAAGCACCCACAGTCCTTTGTACTTTTCCTCCCGGGCCTTCTGCCAGTTGTAATTTTGGAAACTCTACATTTCATGTCCTCTGCCTGGGGTCAGACTGGAAGCTCCAGAATACTGGCCGAGACTCTGTGTCTCGCCCTCTACCCAAGCTCCTCACATGGGCCTGAAACCCCACGGACTCTGGGAAACAGTACAATCCTTGTTGTGACCCAGGAGATGGCAGCCTGTGGTTACAAACCCTCTAACACACAGGAGAGGCCCTGTGCATAGCTCCTTGTTGGATAAGGATTATTAGGCCTAGGCCTCAGTGTACAGGCCAAGGTGCTTCTAGCTCCCTTAGGACAAGTTGGGGTTCAGTCAGTTCCCTGATTTAGTGGTCAGATTAGGGGTGAGCAGGCTCAGACAAGCCAGTTCTCAGCTCAGACCCCCGGGGTGTGCCAGCCCTGTGCCTCACCCAGGTTGCTAGGCCACAGCACTCACAGGCTTCTACATGTCTGGCCAGATGCAGCGGGCTGCTCCCTGGACACTGCCCGCCTGCCGGCCTTCTACCTTAACTGAGGAGTATCAGGCTGGGGAGCACCATTCTCTAGACTTATGCCATCTGGGGAGGGTAGGACCTTCCACGGGCCCAGCACAGTGAGCTAGGACCTCCTTGTCCCTGTGTTCCTGGGAGTCACATTGAGAATAAAGAGAAAGCCAACAGCAGTGGCCTGCAATGGCTGCTCTTCATCAAAACTTAAAGCATGCCAGATACCTGTGCTATATACACCATGCATAAACTCTTAACACTGAAAGAGGGCCTACTGTGTGTCAGGCCCACATAAGACATGGGTTACAGTCATGAATGAAAGCTCCAAGCTCTGCCCTCCTGTTGCCTGTGGCTAAAGACAGAGAAAGCCAAAGAGAGCAGTTTATGAAAGGGGTCAGAAGGTGGGAAGTGCCATGGCCGGGGTTGGGGTGAAGAGCAAAATGGGGTAGGTGGGATAGCCTGTAATTTTAGTCAGCCTGGTCAAGAAAGGTCCTCTTCCGCCATCCCAGAAAGTGGCCCGGTGTCACCGCATCTAATCATCTTGTGTGTATGTATGTACATGTCCACGTATACACTTCATGTGGCAGCCAGAAGTTGACATCAGGTGTTTTGTTTTTGTTTTGACACAGGCTCTCACCACACTTACCCATTGGGCAGCCGGGCAGCCAATGAACACCAGAGTTTTGCTCGATTCTACCCAGCACTGGGTTATAGATACTCACAGATCCTAGAGATCCAGACTAGGTCCCCTGCTTGTGTGATGGTTGCTTTACCAGCTGAGCTGTCTCCACAGCCCTTCGCGTTAGTCTTCTTAACTCCTGAAGTCATTGCTTTTACCTTCTCATTGTCTGGATGGGAGATCTGAGGCCCAGCCAAGGAATGGACTTGCTTAGAGTATCTGCCTATGAGGCATGGACCCAGGCCTCTCTAATGTCAAAGCTGTAACTAGCCAAATGGCTCTGCCAACAGACACTGAGGCCTGCCACGGCCCTAGGAGCACAGACTCTCCAGGACCCAGAACTGTGTTCAATACTCCATACGTGTGTGGGGGGAGAGCAGTTATCCAAGAGCCACTGGAGAGTCTCCTGGGGCCTTGGTGTTCCTGCTGGACATGTGTCTCCAAGTCAGACCTGTTTGGGCTGAACAGCCCAGCCCCTGAAGAAGTTCTTTTGTGCTTCTCAAAGGGCCTCACGAGAGAGAGTTCACCGCCCTCACATTAGTGCTAATTTGGGGCTGACTTTCCTATTCAGCCAGTGACAAAGCCAGGTGTTTGCACAAGGCCTGAGGAACAGGACCACACGCACCGCCAGCCAGCAGATTGGATTTCTTGTTGGAGTCCCTGGCTGCCAGCCCGGCTCTCTCACACAGGGACAACTCACAATTGCAAGTTGCTCTGTTTCACTGACCTTCATCAAGTCTTGGCATCAGGCACTTGATAAAAGCCCTCTAGGAAGAAGAGGAAACCCAAGCAAGAACCCTTGGACCTTGCTCGGTTACAATTTCCCTGCTGTCACGAAGCAGAAATATTTGTGATGGCCTGGGAAGGGAGATCAGATACAGAGAGCTTGCTGGCCATGCATGCAATCCCACCCTTGAGAGGAAAAAATGAAACAAAATGCCTGTAACTATGAAGATTGAGAAGGTGGTAAATATTCATCCAATGGGAGAGTGATTAAATGCATGGTCCAATGATAAAACGCACAGCTCCAACGTACTGATATTTGGAAGCAGTGAAGCCTATTTGTGGGCCAAATGCCACAATAACACCACACAACTTGCTATTAAGTGAGAGATAAAAACTGCAAAATAACATACCCGGTAGGATCCCATTTAAGTTCATTTAAAAACAACTCTGGCCAGGCAGTGGTGGTGCACACCTTTAATCCCAGCAGGCAGATTTCTGAGTTTGAGGCCAGCCTGGTCTACAGAGTGAGTTCCAGGACAGCCAGGGCTATACAGAGAAACCCTGTCTCGAAAATCAAAAAAACAAAACAAAACAAAAACAAAAACAAAAACAAAAACAAAAAACCAACCCTGGTCGAGCGGTGTTGACACACACCTTTGATCCCAGCACTCAGGAGCCAGAGGCAAGTGGATCTTCAGGAGTTCAAGCCAGCCTGGTTTACAGAGCAAGTTCCAGGACAGCCAAGACTACACAGAGAAACCCTGTCTCTGAAAACCAGAATTAATTAATTAATTAATTAATTAATAATAAAAGCAACACTCATGACTGGGGAGATGGCTCATTTGGTAGCGTACTTACAACACAAGCATGAAGACCCAAATTTGACACACACACCCAGAACCCTTTAAACCCATGATAGTAGGAGGGCTGTCACCCTAGAACTTGGGAGACAGAAGCAAGAATGTTGGGACTTGCTGGCCACCAGTGTAACTGAGTCTGTGAGCTCCAGGTTCAGTGAGAAACGTTGTCTCAAGAAACAAAGCCGACTGCCAACATCAACCACTGGCCTCTGTGTACGTGTGTTTGTGTGCACTTGTTCATGTACATGCACACACACATGCACACACACATGCACACACACATGCACACACACATGCACACACACATGCACACACACATGCAAACAAGATGCTCTCTAAAGAAAAAAGCTCATGCCCTTTCTGTGAGTAAATGTGTGTGAGTCTAAATAAGATTTCAAAATGACTTCACTTTGTTCAGAAAAATAAGAACAATCGCGAACGCTTTGCAAAAACTGTCCGAAGAGAAACCGTCAGACTATAACAGGGTGGAAGAAGAGAAACCGTCAGACTAAATGGGATCGGAAGGATGTGCTTATCTGAAGGTGGAAGTAGAGAGTGAATATAAAATACTGTATTTTCTTGCTTGAAATATTTTAACATAATAAAAGCATATGTATGTTTCTTTGTACATGTACTGTGAGAAGTCAACCTTAAACTTTTTTCTTCTTGCAGTGCTGGGGATCAAGCTCAGTACCCCAAGCATGCTGGGCAAGCACTCACCCACAGACCTCAGTGCTGGCCCCGGGGAAAACATTGCTAGGCATTTCCACTCGGTTCCATGCAGGCAGTCCTTACTGGCAGTAGCTATCCTGCAAAGTTGCTGCAGAGGCTGGTAAGCACAGAAGCATGGCCTCCTCGAGAGAAAAACAACATCTTCCCCAATCGCAATCTGTCACTCATATTTGCCTTTGTTTAAATTCATCTGGCTTCATCGTTTCTTTTTATTTTACGTGCATTGGTGTTTTGACTGCATACATGACTGTGTGATGGTATCAGAGGCCCTGAAACCAGAGTTAAAGACAGGTGTGCGCAGCCAAATGGGTGCTGGAAATTGAACCTGGGTCCTCTGGGAGGCCAGCCAGTGCTCTTAACTGCTGAACCATCTCTCCAGCCCTAAATACATCTTACTTAATAGAAATTATGCACTCTAACTCAGTGTAAATGAAGTTTGCCTGGCATACATGTAGTAGACCACAGTTTTCCTATGCCAAAGAACACATGCTGGAGAGCCATTTATGCATGCATACCTGATGTTTTCATGATTGCAGGTATGTGTACATGGGAACCAGAGGACAACCTTGCACACCCTTGATCTCAGTAGGGCTTGCATCAGGACTCTAAAGCCTTCGACACTCTGTGTGAATGAAGGTGAATTGGAGAGCTGTAAACACACTAGCTTGGCAGATAGTCTGATCAACACACCAAAATTATTGTGTTTTGTTCATAAAAACAAATCTTGTCAACATTTCTACAAAGCAATCTGAAGAGAAGCTATCAAAGCCTCAGGAGGAAGCGTGGCAGTCTGTGGAGTGAGTATGGGAACTGTGGGTGCAGAGATACCATCAACTGTGTGGACTTCAGCCTTCTGCTCCTTGGAAGACTTTTTAGTCACCATAAACTGCTTGGTGTCCATGGCTGTTACTAGAAGGCTGGTGGCCTTAAGGATCAGCATCTGCATGTGGTTTCCTCCCCTTGGTGTGGCTGTTGGGCATCTGTCAAATAGCTGGTATGGTGCTTTGTAGTGAGAATTTTGGTTTCTTTAAGTAACACAGAAATATTATGGGAGTGTGTTTTTGTGTTAATCCCAGGTTGTCGTGCCCCACTCCACCAGCAAGGAAGACGCGAACAACCGGATCCTTCTCAACAGCCTTTATTGTAGAAGTGCTTCATCATTCTGCCGGGAACCCCGAGCACCCAGAGCGAGCCGCTTATATACTCAGCCCTAGTTGGGGGGGGGGGGAGATGCGCGTGGAGGTGCGCGATTGGTCGGAATTGCAGTGCTTCATTTACATATCCCGCTCGGGAGGGGTTGGTGCCAAAATTGAGTTGGCCCAAGGGTGATCACATGTGCAGTGCACTTGTTTACCAGTAGATCATACCAGAAGCGGGCGCTATCTTGACCAGCCGAGTCGGGTCTGCGGCCTACACCAGGTGTGAGGCTGGGGCTGCTTCACAACAGGTGACTATGATTTGCCTCTTGCTCTAGCAGTGGCGTGGCTTTGCCAGCTGCAGATAGTTTCTGCGATTGTATGACACTTGGAACTCTGGGGACTTTTCAGAGGATGTGTAAATGCTAGAGCCCCGATAGGTGGGGCTGGGTGGCTGGCTGGTGATTGGATGCTGTTGGTTGCAGTTGGTCAAGGTTTGTTGCAGTTTGTCAAGTAATAGAGTGCAAAGAGACAAAAAGAAGAAATTAGATATCCTGATGGATCAAACTTGTCCCAAGGAACTCAATGCCCCAATCAGAAAGAAGTAGTGTAACGATACCACCCCCTCTCCCCTCCACACTTGTTTCTCTCCAACCTAGTGTTAGGGGGTTGAGGGGTAGAGAAGAATGGAAGAAAAAGGAACCCTCAAAGTAGCCAGAAGTCTAGCTACCGTGCCTGGCACAGAGGTGCTCAAAACAAAACCAAAACCAAACAGAACAACAACAAACCCGGCTGTTGTAACACTGGTGATCTTTCCTCATTCTGTATGATGTGAGAGAGTTTGGCCAAGGTTTGGGGAAGAGATATCTCATGTTCATGCCCTCGTGGTGCCCACGTAGTCCCTCTGTGGCCCTTCAGGCAACTATCCTAATATCAAAAATTAGTCAATAAAATAATTTCATGACCTTGAGCCATGGATTGCTTTCTTTTGGAAAGGGCCACCCTGTCCTCTGGTCTCTGTCA
Organism: Arvicanthis niloticus; assembly: GCF_011762505.2. Classification (NCBI taxonomy): domain Eukaryota; kingdom Metazoa; phylum Chordata; class Mammalia; order Rodentia; family Muridae; genus Arvicanthis; species Arvicanthis niloticus. Next base: position 19,230,675 of record NC_047662.1, read on the forward strand.
TTTCTGATACAGCCCTGGGTCTCCACTCTCCCCCTGGGACTCCCAGGAGACTCTGCCACAGGATCTTGCTGGGGTGTGACTAACAGTGAAGGCCGGATAGCAGCTCACCTAGGGCAGGGCTGTGGCTTCCTACCAGCTCATCACAGAGCCTGGCATGGATCAGCACCCTGGGAATGGCTAAGCTGAAGAGAAGAGACCACGATGAATGGAAATGACTGGAAAGAACTTCTTCCCTGTGCACCACTGGAAAGGAAGCAACTGATTCACAGTGCAAGCTGCCTTGGAGTGTTTCCCTGTGTAGCTGGTGGCTCTCACCACAGTCTTGCAGACAAATGTTATTGTCCCCCATTTTATAGAGGTGTCAACTGAGGCTCTAAAAAGCAAAGTCACAGTCCAATGTCACATGATTCCATTGGTAGGGGCAGTTAGGCTTGTACCCACACAGCTGTCTCCAGAGGCTGCCCTCCTAGGTAGTGTTACTCTCTGGCCTGTCTTTTTGGTACTGTTCCAAAAATGGCATCAGGGTGGTACCTCAGAACTGCTCAGCCTGGGCCCAGGCTCTGAGCTAGTCTCCTCCCCATGCTCTACTGCCTGTTTCCAGCAATCCTCTCAGCCCATCCCCTCACATTTCCTTCCTGCAGTCAGCACCATGCCCAGCCCAGCAACTCCCTGTCCCTTGAATGTGTTCCTGTTCTCAGGCCTCTGGGCAATTCCTTCTTCCTACTAAAGTCCATCCCAGATGACGCCCTGCCCAGGCCTGTGACGATGCTGTCCACCTTGACCACCTCTAGGCTTCCAAAACCAGCTCTCCATTCCCTGCCGCCTCCATCCCAACCCAGCCCAGACCCCTTTTGAGGATCAGCACCCTTTTGAAGGAAGATGCCCACCCCTACAAATGCTTTAAAGTCAATACGATTGATCCTGGGGATCAAATGATCTGACATATCCCTGCCATCAGGGGTCACCAGAGGAGAGACATACAAGCCCACTGTAGTATGGCTCTCTGGCAAAGGAACCTAGAGCAGGCATCAAGCTGCTTTTTAAAGGCATTCCTTGGATGTTCTAGATGGATACAGAATGAGGGGAGCTTGAGTCCTAGTATGGAAGGTGCAGGAACAGGAGCATGCTACTGTCTGTCTGCAGGGATTGTGTTAGGCAGTGGGGACCAGGACACAAACTTGCTGGTCTCTGGGTCTGTGCCTTAGGGTCTGTCAAATAGGTTAATGACAATGACTCATGGGGTAAAGGAACCCACAATCAAGGATGTCCACACTTCAGTAGCCTATCTCCCCTCTTTGAGCCTCAGTATTTCCGTCTGTGAGAAAAGGGTTAATAAAAGCACTTTGTAAGGCTAGTCACGTACCTGTAGTAAGTACCGGAGCAGGTTTGTGCACAGTAGCCACTGTGCACACGTGAGTGACAGATTCTATCTATCCTGCTGGGCCACGGGGATGAGTCCATTAGATCACGGCCAGAGCCTGGCAGGTAAGTGCATTGCTGAGAAGAGCTGTTATTTAATATGAATTTGGCTCAAATTCAATACATTACATATGTGCTCTTGGGAAGGAACCAATAAATACCTGGGCAGAAACCTTAGGGATAAGTCTCACTCTGCCGTCTCTCAGGAAAGGGTCTGTAGCTACCTCTTTCTGTGGGGTGGGGGTTCTGAGGTACTGTTCTATATGAGACCCGCTATCCAGCTCAGAGACAAAGTAACCTTCCAGCTTGTCTCCATCTGGTCCACCTCCAAACCCTGTGATTGCCCATCCATGCAGAGATATGACCTGACCCCCGGAATAGCAAGGTTCCCCAATGCCCCGGGGCCTCCAGTGTGCAAGGAGGGTCCATAATTACAGCTTTCATCAAGGAAGTTCCTGCTGGGTCCCTCCTCTGCCCCTCCCACCTAGGTGTGCCCTGGAGCCCATGTCAACCCACATTGACTGATGGCTTGGCACATGCTAATAGCATATTGTGTAATGTATCTCATTTAATCCTCTTGATTTCCCCCAGTTTCCAGATCAACAAGGCGAGGCTTACCAGACTAAAATGCCTCATGGTGACTTGAACACCAGACCCAAGCAAAGCCTTTTTGGCTCCGTGATCAAAGACCTGAACTTCTGGGGCAGTTCGTATCCCAATGCAAAAGTCAGAGTTACAATTACACAGTTAGGAATCTTAGCTCAGAGATCCAGATCCAGCCGGCCTGAGTTGAGTCTTGTTTGCACTGTGTTACCCTGGGCCAATTGTATCCCCCTCTCTGAGCTTGCTTCTTCCTGGTCCTATTGTGAGTGCTAGATACCTAGGTGTAAGTGTCGAAAGGTGCCTGGGGCAGAAAGGTCAGCAGAGGTCAAATGCCATCCTTTTCTGTTGGGTTGTTAGCCTTTAGTGATGAAGGGGCCAGAGGTCACTGTCTGCATAGATACAACAGCGGGGCTTTAGGAAGCTTGTCGGTGTTTAAGAAGGCAATGGGTAGGCGGGCCGTGATATAGGAAAGCACATTATCCAATTTCATCCGCGTCCGAATCATGAAACTGAAATTTCCATGTCACTTATATTAAGTTTCCATAGTGCAAAACCTAGAGTAAGGCACAGGGTGGGCAGCGAGAAGCAAGCAGGGCGGAGCCGCTCCAATTTGTTGTGAGAGAAACAAGGCAGCAGCCCTCTGTGCCCCTTACTGTATCTGTAATTAAATATGTCAATCTACATCACACACATATATACACACATGTACACACATATACACACATATACACACCTATACACACATGTACACACACATGCACACACATGTACACACACACATGTACACACATGCGTATACACATATACACACATATACACACACATGCACACTCACATGTAGACACATACACACAGGTGCACATTATCATACTCGTGCACAAACACATGCATACATACACATGCACACACAGACACATACACATGTATGCGGGTTGGGCACAAACACACACACACAGGTGTGAGTGCTTGTACACCCACACACATACATACACATACACACATGCATGTGCACAAACACATGCACACACAGGTGCATGTGCTCATATGTGCAGACCCACAGACCCACACACATCCTCACACACAGGTGCATATACACGTGCATGCGAGTGCACACACACACATTCCGCACACTCTCACAAAAATGTTCTCGCTAGTCCTTCCTTGGTTTCTTTTCCCTTCTCCTAGGAAGGGAAGTGAGTGGAGTGTTGTCATGGGGAAAACTTCCCTAGGCAAAGTGTTGAAGTCCACGCTTCCCGATGACCCACTTCCCTCTGTGGCCCAGAGCAAGTATGACTCTGCTTTGTGGGTGACTATGTGGCGGGTCCCCTCCTTCATCTTACTCATCCATGCCAATGAGGCAATTGTTGGGCCCAGTCAGGGCTCCATCAGCCTGGGTGGTGAACACGGCCCACTCCCCTCCAGGAGGGCTCAGCTAGCGTACAGGAGCTGTGTGCCTCTTATTAACCAGCAGTCTGGAGACACGGGGTTCCTTGCTAAGAGGGGCTTTTATAGGTCATTTATAGTCTTGCAGAGTGTGAGAGTGCATGGCACATCTGGATTTGAGGACTCAGAGATGCCCACGGCATCATTCCTGAAACCAACATGGCCTCGACTGCCCAGGATCTCAGTGACCATTTCTTTCCTCCAGAGAGGACTTTAACATTCGGAAACTGGGGGGTTGTCTTCAAAGATTGTAATGTAGTGTTGTTTGTTTGTTTGTTTGTTTGTTTGTTTGTTTCTGGAAGGATGCACACTCACAGCTGCCAAGTCTCCCACCAGCCCTCAAAACGCTGTCATGTTCTCCCATCCTGTGGGCTTCCTGTCCTCAGAAGGAATCTGGGAGTTGCTTTCACAGAAGCTATTTTTTCCTCCGCCTCAAGCTGAGGAGGGAGAAGGAAGGGCTGGAGGGGAAGGCACATTGTTCTAGTCTATGAAGATTCCCTTCTTTTCTCTCAGCTACACTAATGACATGCAGGAACGCTCAATAAAACAGGTGACAGGCCCTGCTCGGGGACCTGCTCTGAGTCAGCCCAGCCTCTTCTTTCATCTCAAGCCCTGACTTAACAACAGCATTTAATGAGGAAAGATGGCGGAATTAGTCTCCCTGGGCGGCCACCTTGAGAGAAATATTGCCATGGTCATGAAAACTAGCAGGAATAAGGACTGATTGTGCGCACGCGTGCGCGCTTGTGTGTCTGTGTGTGTGTGTGTGTGTGTGTGAGCACGCGTGCGTTTGTCTGTGCATGTGCAAGCGTGTCGGGGAAGGGGACAATCCGTAGTTTGGAAGACTGTAAAGCAATCACAGTGACTAGTGAAGAGCTGTGGTTTTTAAAGTTTGGTTTCTATATTGCCTTCTGTCATTTGGAGAAATGTTTGAAGTAAAAATAAGTCAATTAGTAATGGTGAAACCTCAGCTCTCCCCAGTAAATCCAATGCCAGCTTCATTTCCACAGTCTGTTAGATTAAGACCCCAAAGTCTGTCTGGACCATGTCCCCTCAGGCCCAGGGAAGGGGAGCTGAGAAGAGGAACGCTCCTGTGTGGGACTCTGTGGGGCTGGTTTTTTTTTTTTTTTTTTTTTTTTTTTTTTTTTTTTTTTTTTGGGTCGGGTTCCTTCTCATCACGAGAGCTGTCATAGAAGTACCCAGGGAAGGAGTGGCTGTCTTTCCACGGTCACAAACTATTTGCCCTCCCTTGCCTCCTCTCTGTCCTGGGAGGCCCCGGTATTAGCAGCGCTGTGCAGCTCGTCGTTGACCACAATGCACCATTTGAAACTGCCTGTCCGTCACTACAGAAGTGCAAGGTGCTGTCAGTGTGTTCTCTTCTGGCCTTCTGGGTCCACACACCTGTCCCTCAACAGGATCCAGGAGCCAACAAGACCCTGGATTGAGCCTTCTGCTGGTCTCCTGAGCCGCCTTCCTGCCCACATGGCCCAGGCTCTTTTCTATGTAATACATTTGGTGGGAAAGGCCTCAAGCTGCAGAAGGAATTGACCAGGCAGGGCACTTCCACCCCAAGGAAGACTGTATGAGGAAGACGGTTAGGTAACATTGGGGACCTGCCCTCAGATCCTGTTAACAAGGGCCTTTGGGGACATTTGCCAGTTCCCTTCTGGCAAAAGCTATTGCACTTGGCTCTCTGAAAGGCCAAGCAAGGAAGCGGAAGCAGCTATCCTATAGTGTCACACCACTGAGCTGGGTGCCCAACACCCAGTACCGAACACCAGAGAAGGTGAAAAGTTACCTGCAAAACAGGGGTAGGCTGGATGCTCCCTGGGGGCCACTCACGGTGTCCCATTTGTCTTTGTGTCAGCCCCAGGCCTGTGCAGGGGCTCTTCCAGCAAGAGAAAATGTCTTTTAAGTGAATCAGGGTCTACATGCCAGCATTGTCACTGAGATGTGTGGCCTTGGGCAAAGGGGAACAAAAGCTGAGGATGGAGAAGAGGATAAATGAGCTGGCTAGGGGCAAACGTGTCTTGAAACCATCATGGGGCAGCATCTGGGTTTGTGGATGACGTTTCCTAATTGCTCTGTAGCCTGGTTATGGATCAAAACCCACCGGAAGAGGAAGTTTTACTCTGTGTATTAAGGAAGCACTTGTTGCAAAAAGTCTCATCCATTGCATGGATTTCTTCTGTAAGACAGAACTGTAGACAGAAAGAAATGACAAGGTTGATCTGACTGTACCCCGGTAGGATGAAGACGGTCTTTGAGAAGCAGCTTCACTCCCTGCCTTGGTCCTTGGGCCAGCCTGTCTCCTGCCTCCTGGGGATTTGCCTGGGGATGAGCACTCAGAACCTCAGAACTCGGCTATGCAGTACGGAAGCCTCCGACCACAAGTGGCTCTCATCTGCCTTATGCTTATTGTATTTGAGGACCCGAATCTCACTTTTTTTCTTGAAGAATTTACATTTAAGTTTGGAAGTCAAGTAGGCATATTGCAACTTTATTGCTTTGGCAGTACTGACTCTGCATTTTTTTTAACTTGAAACATAATTCACGTCATAAAATTCACTGTTTTAAAGCATAGATCAGTGTCTTGGTACAGCCGCAAGGTTTCGAAGTTACCATTACTGTCTAATTGGAAGCCCAAAGGAAACTTCACACTACCAATAGTCATTACACACGCCCTCCTGCCCCAAGCTCCTGGAGCCACCAGGTTTGTCCCCAATCTCTACAGATTTCCCTACTCTGCACATTTCATAAAAAAAAATAATAATAATAAAACCCCTCATAGCCTGGCAGTAGTGCATGCTTTTAATCCCAGCACTTGGGAGGCAGAGGCAGAGGCAGAGGCAGATGGATTTCTGAATTCCAGGCCAGCCTGGTTTACAGAGTGAGTTCCAGAACAGCCAGGGCTACACAGAGAAACCCTGTCTCAAAACAAACAAACAAACAAACAAACAAACAAAAGAACAACAACGTTTCATTCAATCAATGGTCTTATGTTTGCTTTTTTTTTAGTTGTCTTCCTTTCCTTCCTTTGAGACTGGGGTGGGGGTGGGGGTGGGGCATATAGCCCAGGCTGTCCTCTGACTCTCTATGTAGCTGGGATGACTTTGAACTTTGATCTTCTTTACTCCACCTCCTGTGTTTCGGGCTTACAAGCATGTGCCATTACTCCAGATGTGTGTGCAGGGCTGGGGAATTGAACCCAGGGCTTGATGAATGCTAGGAAGGCAGTCTACCAATCGAGCCATACCTCCAGCCTTGATTAGTACATTTCCAAGGTTCTGTTAAACTTTGCTCCTGTCTGTGGCTATATTATATTCTAAAGAATGGGCATATCGCCTATTGTTCAATTGGCTGTTTCTATGTTTTGGTTTCTGTCTCTTGAAAATACAGTATTCCAATGAGGTGTGTTGTAATGTACATTGCAGATTCTGAATTTATACAAAAGAGATGATAAAGTATACAATATATTCGTACATGTTGGAATTTCTTTCTATTAATTAGGGTAAGTAAAATTATGTCTTTTTAAAGAAAAGAGAGCCCAATGCTGAGGAATGGGAACCCATTCTTCTAGAGCCCCAGTTTGGCTCACCCCACCCAAAAATGGCCCTGAAGTGAGGTGAGGGGCAGGGTCTGGGAGGAGCAGTCATTCTGAGAGTCACGCTGGCACCCGGGGGAGCCACACAGAGGACAAGTTCAGGCAGGAGTGGGTAGATGACTTCCCCCTGGGAGGGGACCCATGGCTGGAATTATCAGACAAAAGGAATAATTGGAGTGGCCGATGACAATGCCTTCAGCTGGCACCTGGCCTGGGCCGAGCTGCGTGGCTCACTCTTTTGGATGAAGCACCCAGAGACTCCTGGGTTCCCCTCCCACAGGCAGCTACCTGAGAGGTTTTGTTGCCTCCTGACCCCGGGGCTAGTCCCTAAGCTGCTCTGAGAGGTCCAGGCTCGGTGGTCACCAACCTTCTATTCTGTGTCTCGGGGTCAGGTGAGGAAACTAGACCAGACAATGTGTCCCTTGGCTTTAACGTTTCAGGGTTTGGAGAATATTGCTGAGTCAGGAAGTCCTGAGACCAATTTCAGGCTTTCTCTTTCCTAGTTGTTTAACATGCCTGCTTGCTCCCTTCCTCCCAAGAGGTGGAAAAGACAACCCTCTCCGAGGTCCAGGGCCCCCTGAATGCTTACCAGGGTCTTACACCATTTGCCCAGGTGGTATGGCTCGCACTTCACTGTCAATGCTCTGGTGACAGCAAACTGAGATAATCCATCTTCTTGCCCACCATGCAAACCAGTCTCCTGGACCAGCAGGGGGCTTTATATGTCATCCGGAAATGCTGGGAGGGGGACAGAGCCACAGACTCCATGGCTGTCATAATGAAAGATAGAAAAATCATAAGTTGATCCCCTGAACCCTACTCTTAAAAGCAAAGACATAAAAACCTGTAAGTCAAACACTGTGTCGCCTCAGTCCCAGGAAATTAGCTGACCATTTGAACAGATGGCCCTAACTAAACAAACCTTAAGATTCATGGTGTCAGGATGCTATGGGCCCGAGATTAGCTTGGCCAGGCTTTGAACTAGCAGCCCTGAGACAGTTGGTGCCAGGATGCTAAAAGTTTGAGATAAGCCTGACCCCCTTGAACTGGAGCTCATGATATATAGTGTGAAACTGGTTCGAAATAGCCAATTATAAAGTGACACACCATCCATCTTAGGAATTTGAGATCAAATGTATCGATGACCTAGTGACCTGTTCCCCCTCCTTCCCCCTTCCCTAACTCCACTCTCAGCCTTCCCCCCTCCCTAACTCCACCCCCACCTGGTTTGTAGATGCCCCCTTAAAAGCTGTAAACTTCTTTTGTTCTTTTGCTGAATTCCGCTGCCCCTGCGCGGGCTTGAAGGAAAGACAGCCCTGGCTAGCCAGTAAACCTCTTGCAATTTGCATCAAGTTGTGTTTCTCGTGAGTGATTTGGGGTGCGTCTGCAGTTCTCCACGGATCGGTGAGGTCCTTTTCATTTGGGTTTTACAATAACATCTGGTGGACTGGGGCAAACCATGTCCAAAGATTAAAGCCACATCCTATACAACAGCCAAAATGGTGACGGTGTAAAACCCAGACATCTGCCTCGGAGCTTTCTTGAGCTTTATGTGGGTAGACAAGCCTCTCAACCCAGTCTGGGGGCTCGGCTACCCCTGTGCTTCACCCGTTGCCTAGAAAGGTGGCACTTCTGTCAAACCTTAGCTTTCTCCTCGCAGACTCTCTGAGTTTTCTCCAGGGATAACAAATCCAGAGAGGGTTCGGGGCTCTGCTGTGGGCAGAATATCTAAGACAAAAGAAAACCTTAGAGACAGGGAACCTCCACCAGCTGCCCTGGCCCCAGGGAGCTCACAGTTTCTCCTCAAGAAATTCCTTTGCTGAGAATAATTTCTTAAAGATGAGCAGTAATGACAAAGCCCAGTGGCAGCAATAACACAGGGACAGAGGGAAAGGAACTGGGTCCCCTCCTTCTGCGGGACACTTGAATATCATGGATGGAAAGTAGCCATCTTTAGGGAAGAGGAGGAAGGGAAAGGGCATGGAGGACAACGGATGGAAAAGGGTAGGTGGACGAGATCAAAGCATTGCTTAACAATAACCGAATTCCGGATGTGATGATGTCCACATGGAGAACAGGTAAACTGAGGCACAGACCTTCCCACTGCCCAGTGGGGAAACCATAGGTTACAAATGCTGGCCAGAGCATGGCTGTACCTGGGCGACCAACAAAAGTTACCATAGTATAGCCTCTGCTGGGTCACTGCATCCATTATTTCAAGCCTTGTAAGGGAGTCATAGTCCCCCTGCCCTCCCCTGCAGGGAAACCTCTGTGTAGACAGAATGCTTTGACAGAATCCACAGACGCAAGAGGTAATTCTTGCTAGGGAAGTTGGGGTAGTAAGATTTTTATTTTTAAATTCAAAGCAGGAGAAATGAACAGATCTTTGAAGTACAGAGCAATATATTTTGGCAGGTGAATCTTCCCACACAGTTACCTCCAGAACCAAGATCTAGACTCTACCCCATTGTCCCCAAACCTTTCAGGCCCCTGAGTTAATTGTTGTACCCCCAAAGTAACCATAGTTCTGATCTTTAACTAATGGATTGGTTTTGTGTAGTTCTTTATTTTTATTTTTTTGACAGGGTCTTACTATTCAGCCCTGGCTGTCTTGGAACTCACTCTGTAGACCAGGTTGGCCTCGAACTCAGATATCCGCCTGCCTCTGCCTCCTGAGTGCTGGGGTTACCACTGCCCAGCCAAAAGGTTCAGCTTTCCAGATTTGCATGTCCTCCTTGTGCAGAGGCCACGCTAATCTTCTCTGTATCATCCCAGTCTCAGTGGATGCGCTGCCGAAGTGAGAGTGTTGCCGCTCAGGCTGGCCTTGAACTTGCAATCCTCCTGCCTTCACTGGGTGACTGCTGAGATCGTGGGTGTCTGCTACCATATCTTAGTGTTGTCTTTTCTTAGCCTTCACCTGCCTGGGACTCACTCAGAATTCTTTTAGCGCCAGGCCTCTTTCCTTTCACAGCGTGACTGGGCTGAGCCTGAAAGCACACCAGGATGGAACAAACCGCCTTGGAAGTGGTGCGAGAAGGAAGGCAAAGAGGGTGCATTCAGAAAAGGCGGGAAGAGAGGAGAAATGTGTACCTGTGACCAGCGAGAGGAGTCCAGGACTACCCTGGGCAATCCTCGGAATGTATTTGAGGCTCCCCTGAAGCGATCTGAGGGAATTCTGAAGTACAAGGAAAATCTTCCTCTATGATATGTTTTCCCGCAGGACTGACTTTCCCTCAGACCTGATCTTAATTTGTGAGACTGGTCATTCAACTCCGAGAAATGGGAAGGACTTCCAAGAAAAACACAGGGTCCACTCCATGCCTTGGTGGAGAGTTGGGGACAGCATTTCCCAAATGTCCTAAGGCGGATCACCGAGTCTCTCCGTTATTATAGGCGTGCACATGGGACAGAAAGGCAAAAGTCTGGCTTAAAGAAATAAAGAAGGCAGGTTTGCTATTGCAGGACTCCCCAAAGGCTTGGCTGCCTTGTCCATTTCCAGGAGGGTTATGGCTTCAGAACCCTTTCTGCCTGCAGCATCTTGGGGATCCTCAGGTTCCTTGGGATGCTTTGTGGGGTTCCCTGGCAGGAGCTCAGAGAACAAGAGAAAGAAGTCAAACTCACAAGAGGTTTGGGTTGGAGTTGAATGGTAAGAATGTTACCAGAAGCAAGCACACACCACTCTCCATGCTTGGCTTTGGCACCTTACCACAGACAGAAGCATGGGGTAGAAAGAACTCCAAGGTTCTTCTGGGAAACAACTCTGGTGGGAAGGCCTGTGATCTCAACTGGGTCTCTTTCCTGCAGGGACTCCAGTCAGGTTTGTACACAAAATCATAGCTGGCTGCAGCCAAAGCTCTGCTGAGCCCAGGGACTCCACATCCCAGCTCCACCCTTACCTGAAGCCTTTCCTTTGCTGCCCTGGGCCTCAGCTGTCCCTCCTGACAGGGAAATGAGGAAGCTGTTTGTGACAGTGTTAGGTGTGGGAAGAGGACGTTTCTAAAGGGCTCTGAGTCTCATAGTGAGAGCATTTCTCCTAAAGTCACTGTCTCTTTAAATGGAAGAAACCCGGAGCGCTAAAACAGCTAAATGACTTTTTTTATTTTAAACAAAAGAGGGGTAAAAACTGGTAGAACAAGTTAAAATGCTCTGTATTTTATTTTCTGTAAATCCCACCCATGCTATCCCCTCAGGGTTCAAGCCGGTATCAGGATAACTCAGCGGGGGGGGGGGGGGGGGGGGCCTCCCACTCTTAGGCTAGCTTCCTCTCCATTCCTCTCATTTGTCCTTACTGGATGTGACTTGGCTGGGGGGGTGGGAGGGAGAATGGTGTCAGAGGTCACCAAGACTCCCAAAAGATGATGTCTTTTTCCCAGGTGAGGCCTCTTTTATGGTGACACAGAACACCGCCCCCCCCCCAAGCTTGCTGGGCACCCCTCCTTGTTGTAAACTAATGCTAGGAGCTGGTTAGTTCCTTTAGACTGGTCCCTCGGTGCCTTCTGTGTCACACAACCTTTCCTTGCTAGCCTCTACCTCCCCTGGGGCCTCTCTGTGACTCCAGAAAGCATCTTGGAGTCTTGCAAACAGTTTCCCTGGCAGAGAAGGTTCTTCTGAGAGACTGCTAGATAGAGACGGTGGCCTTTGACGAGGACTCTGGTCACAGCTGACAAAATGCCGACCCTGGTTCCAAACCTCAGTGCGTTTGAGTCTAGAACTTGTCTGCATTGCCAATGATGAAAGGCATTAGAAGATTGTAACTTAGAGCCTTAATTTGCAATACCTCCAGCCTAATCTGCAAGCTTCAGGGAACCCCCAAAAAAGAAACAAGAGGAGAGGCTGAAGATAGTCAGGTGGTGGCCGTGGTGCACACTTTTAATCCCAGCAGTTCGGAAACAGAGGCTGGTAGACAGCCAGGGCTACCCAGAGAAACCCTCTCTTAAAAATAAAATAAAATAAGGCTGAAACTGGTCCCATCCAGTTTGGATTGAGTCTGTGCTCTTACTAGACTAAGAATAGCCACATGAAATACTGTGACCCTACAATGGCTCATCACTCCATTCAGAGGAACCGCCAAAGCCACAGGCTAGAGAGTCAGGTCACTGTCACCTGCCTATCAACTCTTATCTTAACAGAGGTGCATGCATTCGGAGTCCTTTAGTGGGTAAGCGTGCAGGTGACCTGAGAAACTACAAATGATGGGGTCCAGTGCACAGGGGGAGGCTCTAGACCAAAGGCTCATTTGACAGCTTGCTGCCGACGCTCCATCCTGACTTCTCAGGAACCTTGGGCACAGGACAACAGTCATGCTCACACCCTCAGAGGCAGGGGAATGTGGTGACTAAGCCCCGTCATCAGGCATATCTGCCCTGGGTTGAGCACCTTAGGTGACAGATGCAAAAGAGACAAACCCTCCCTGTGCTATGGGGTGGTAAGGTGGTACCCACCCCTGGTGATAAGGATGATAGCAGTCAACACTCACCAGGATGGAGTTAAGGACTTTGCATGTGTTGCCTCATCAACCAAAGCCTTACAGGATTGGAGTCATGCCTACTCCACAGACTGAAACTAAGGTTTGGAGTGGCCACAGGTTTGCCCAAGGTCACATAGTAATATGTGGTAGATGCAGGATTTGAATGATTTGAACTCAGAACCCAAGCTCTCAAGTCTCTGTCTCTCTCTGTCTCTCTCTGTCTCTCTCGGTGTCTCTGTCTCTGTCTCTGTCTCTCTCTCTCTGTCTCTCTCTCTCTCTCTCTCTCTCTGTGTGTGTGTGTGTGTTTTGGGGCCAGTGGTCTATAATAGAGACTTCTGGACCCACTACAGTCTATGGGTATCCAACACAAATGGAATTCTGTGAAATTTGATAACAAAATTGATTTTTGTAGTTCATAAAAGAAAACAGGTTTCCTGAAGGGGCTTTACTTCTCCTTCTCCCCTTCACACACCCCCCCCTCCCCCAGCGTGTAGCAGAAGAGACAGCCTGGGACTTGGGAACCGGTGCTGGAACCAGACCTTGGCCACTTCCCTTGACTGCAGAGGGAGTGGCTGTGCCCGGATACTGTTGGCAGTGCTGATGTAGGGATTAACAGATTTTCCTGAGTTCACTTTTAGTTGGAAGTGGGTAGCATCTTGTTTTAATTATCCTTTCAGGGGTATGGACTGGTGATGGATCCAGTGATAGCTGGGGCCCAAGACACAAATCCCTGGGAAGAGTGAGACTCAGGGTTTTCCCTGCCCTGGCCCTGGGACCCATGCGGCTGGGTTTTACAGAAGGACTTACAAAGCATCGTGTAAGTGGGTTTTATGGATGGGAATAGAGGGACTTATGAAGCATCGTGTCAGGTCTCATCCGGTTAGGTGTGTCCCTCAGGGCCTTCATTTCATTCACAGCTGTGAGGGTTAAAGAAGAACTTATAGGCTGTGACAACTGTACTGTAGGCCCAGCTACTGGCAGCTGAGGTACAGTGATGTGTCCACAGCATCCTTCTAGATTGCAGCCTGGTGCCTGGCTGCCTGTTGTTACCTTCTTCTCCTTCCCCGAGCCTCACTGCCGAGCCATGGTACAGACTAATTGTCAGGACCAGAGCTGGAGCTCTGTTCGGTATCCCTTAGGGCCCTCTGCACCCAGAGATGATTGGCTCACACCAAACGCCTGTGAATAAAATTGCCTAGCCAACGGACAGGCTGACAAAGTCCGCATGGGACCTCTTACCCTTGCCAACCTGACGGTATGCTTCCTTCATCCTTATCAAGGATGATCAGGAAAACAACTGCTTATTTTTGAAGTCACTCATTTCAAGGGAAGACTCTTCAGGGAGACTTTGGACCCTACACGGTCCAGGAACTGCTAGGCAGGAAATGTAGGCAGCTTCACTGGTGGAACTGCTAAGGATGTGTTGTGAAAGGGGCTGGAGGCCGTCCACTCCCAGGAACACCTGGGCCAAACAAAGTCTTCAAGAATCGGGGCAGGGGCTCATCCTCTACTCCTCTGTTTAGGTCCAGTGATGACAGAGAAAATCACAGCAAACTGAGGCGCTCACACTAGACCTCCAGGACCCACATGGGTCTATGCTGGTATGTCTGGTGATGCTTCATCTAAGAGCCCAGGTTCGTCACTTAATCAGGGGCTCTTTCTGAGTTTCAGCCTACCTACCAAATGGGGCCAATAACAAATTTTCACTCTGACCCCTGGGAAAGAGTTGGATGCATAGAATGGGGTGCTGTAAGGACGGCCAGGTATGGTTGCTGGGAACTTCGCTATGCATTGACGTTGGAACCGGAAGCTAAGTGGCACCCACCCATCTACAATGCCTTCATTAGGTACCAATTTTTTTGCCATTGACCTTCCACCAAGGGCTCATCTGACTTGGGGATGAGACATTATAGGAAAACTTACAGATGTGAAGTCACAGGCCCAGGGTGACGACCCTGAGAGACACCAGTCAAGATCGAGCACAGGTTCTACCTTCAGAGGTCTTCTCTTGCCGGGGAGAGGAAGGGGCAATGGCCGGCTTGTCCAGGGAGTTAAAACCTTTTGTAAATTATACACATATTTCCATTTGTTAAATTCATTGAGCATCTGTTGTGCTGGGTAAGGTTTTTCTTGGTGTTATTCCCACCCTCTGGAAGCTTGCAGCTCCCACAACTCCTTTACGCAAAATGTCAACCAATTTGCCAACTTTCACTCTACCCCACCACCACCACCCCTTTACCTATCAATTCATGCTAGGCCTGGACAAATTCAGAGGACTGTTTCCAAGGCTCTGGGGGCAGGCAGACCGCAGTCTGGTTCTGTCCCGACACCACGTGACATCACCTCTCTCAGCCTCTGTAAGATCAAATCAATTCAAAGGACTCGAGTGTCACGTGCTACAGACATCAAGTATGAGACCACTGCCTGGCCCACCAGAGCCCACTGCTTATCCTCGTATTGCCAGATAGGAGAGGAGCCCCTGCTGGAACCAGACCTTGGCCACTTTCCTTGACTGCAGAGGGCACGTGTGCCCAAATACTGTTTGCAGTGGTGATGTTGGAATGAAGAGGTTTTCCTGAGTTCACTTTTGGAGCCGGCAGTATCTTGTTTTAATCATCCTTGATTAAATGAGGGGTAACAGAATTCCACAGTCAATGAAAGGCTTTAGCCAAGGTTTCTGGCAGCTGGCTCCAGAAGTCACAGCTTCAGGAAGGCAGACATGGTCTTGCAGGAACCCGGCCCATCTGGGAAAGGGGCCTGGGCCCCACTGTTAGGTGGAGATTCCAAGCAAGAGCCACAGAGTTAGTAAGTGACACCAACTGTCATTGCTAAATGAAGTGCAGATCTAATAATATATCTATGCTCACTGATTAGAGCCAGCATGTCAGCTGACTCCAGTCTTCTCTTTGTGTGAGCACATGTGTACACATTTGTATGTGCCCGGGTATGTTCTCAAATGTCATTTTTCAGGTTCCATCTATTTTGGATTTTTTGAGATGGGATCTTCAAGGGCCTGGAACTCACTGAGTAGTAGGCTAGGCTGGGGAGACAGTGAGCCCCAGAGATCAGTCAGGGATCTGACTGCCTCTAACCCCCAAACTCCAGGGGTTTATGACCATGCACCACCACATCTGGCTTTTGTTGTTGTTGTTGGTGGTGGTGGTGGTGGTGGTGGTGGTGGTGGTGGTGGTTCTGGGGATAAACTCAGGCTATGCTTGCACAGCAAGCATTTTACTGGCTGAATCATCTCCTAGGCCCTCAGTCTTGTCTCTTTATCTCCACCTCTGCCCTAGGAAGGACAGGAACACAATGTCCGTGTAGTCTGTAGGCTCTAATTTTGGCTTAATCACTTTCTGAGGTGGGGGTGGAGAGGTGCCAGAGATCAAACCCAGGGCCTACAAAGTCTTTACCACACAGCTGTATGCCTGGCCTTGTTCAAAGGTGATGGAGCTGGGGAATTGTGTAGAAGCTCTTAGTGTACACTAGCAAGCTCGACTCAGACTGCCTGGCAGAGAGAGAGGTTCAATATTGTCATTTCCGTTCCCACAGAGCATCTCTGTTGGGCGTTCGACACTTCAATAGCTCCTCACAGGCCAACAGGTGTTCCTGAGATCTGGGTAGTCATGGAGACATGGGATACTAAGTGGAAGGGCTGTTAGCTGTCCCATTGAATGTAGTTGTGTGGTATGTGACCCTGGGGGCTGGTGCTCATTCAGCATAGTGGTTTTGGGGGCGGGTACCACACTCTTCTGCAGCAAGTGAATTGTTGTAAATGTTCATGTACTGCACAAAGCAATTTGACTTGTGAGGTTAGAACATGGTTTTGTACTCAAATACAGATGAGAAAACTGAGGTTAGTCACTGGTCCAACCTCATGGTGCTGGTAAAGTGCCCAGGCTGGGATTTGAACCCGGCTCTGTGTCTTCTATCAATACTATCCCCTAACACAGAGGTAATTCTGATACAGAATAGCAGCTGTCATTACTTAGTGTTACTGTTAGTGGATCTAATCATGTTTTGTCTGATTGGCTGGTCTATGCTTATAATTTCTTAGATAGAGCAGCCAAGAACTGGGCTCTGTAGCTGTCCATGCAAGGGCAGTCATGCCAGCCTCCTCTGGCCCTGGGCTACATCATAGCCCGAGGACTGGGAAAGGCAGCCAGCCAGACTTGGGCAGTATCACTTCAAAACCTTGGCCTCTTTGAGCCATGGTGGTGAAGGTCTGTGTTGGCCTTGTCACATAGCTGGGAGGACTCCCGTGACTCTGCACAGTTGCTCCTCACATCCATGGGCTATCAGGGCACCTTCCGGAGGCTTCCTGTGTAAAGAGGCACAAAGACCCTCTGATGATCAACAACGACTGTGAGCCCAGAGCCAGGACCCAGAGAGGGAGAGGACCCGTTTATAAAGCCCAGCAAGCACAGACATGCCACCTGAAATCCCAGTGTACCCCCCACCCCCAGCTCAGCAAGCATGAGTCACACCACATCCATTGCAACACAGCTGACAGAAACTCTCCAGCCTTTCACGAGGTGAGTTAGACAGGGAGAAGGCTACAAAGAGAAGTGTGCCATCCTTCGGACTGCCGCGGGCCTGCAGCTCCTCTCAGCACTGTGACTCTAAGGATCGCGCAGTCACCGCTCACATTGCCGCTGCCTTCAGCTACAGTGAGTGGTCTGCCTCCCTGTCCCCTCATCTCGAGGGATGATAACAAAGTGTCTGACTCACTTTTGGTATTGGCATGATACCTGATCTATGCAACACACACAGCACCTGCTGGGAGCCAGACACCTAAACCAGTGCTGGAGAGTGAGCAAGACAGACAAGGCCTCTTCCTCCTATGGAACTCAGGTTCCAGAGGAAAGGGAGATAGACACGTGATGATGTGAGAAAATCCAGAAGGGCTTTGCAGGGAACAGAATAAAGCTATGTGAAATCTGAGGACTGGATGTCTGGTCTCACCAGCATTACTGGAGAGAGCTACTCCACCGAGGTAGCTGTGTTAGCGATCGATCGATCGCCATGGTCCTTTGCTATTATCAAGGCTCCTTGGGGGTGGCCCCTAAACCATTTCCAATGAGAAAGGACTCCAATCACTCTTCAAGCCCAGTAGCCGCATCCTAAGAGGGCTGGTTCTCCTGAATCATTCGATAGGCTTTTCGGGTTAAAGTTGCCTTTCCTCCAGAGGGAAGGAGAATGCTCAAGGTCAGGTTCCCAGGAAGAATGAGCAAAGAACTGGGGTGGGGGTGAGAGGAAGAGTGGGGGATGGGGAGGGTGGGGTGTGAGAGTGGGGGATGGGAAGGGTGGGGTTGGGGGGCGGGGCATGGGGTTGGGGGTGAGGGTAGTGGTAAAAAAGAATAAGCATGAGATTCCAAGATTCATAGCTTAGATTTTTTTTCCTATTAACCCCACGAAAGCTCTCTGTGGACATTTTGAATTTACCACCCTAGGCTGTTCACAGCCGATCCTCCACCATGCCCCCCTCACCTAAGAGGCATCTCCTGAGTGCCCAGCACAGAGTTAGACACAGTGACTGGCCAGCCAAGACTCCTGAGGCAGCCATCTTCAACTTTTCCATCCTTTCTGTGCTGGCCAGAGGCATGTGGTCTGCCCACATCCCGTTCAGATTGGCATCGCACAAGATGAAAGGCTGCCCTGCCCTAATTCCCCACCCACCCCATCTCTCTCTCTCTCTCTCTCTCTCTCTCTCTCTCTCTCTCTCTCTCTCTCTCTCTCTCACACACACACACACACACACACACACACACACACACACACGGACTCATGCACATGTCGGGGTGGGTGGGGGTGGGGGGAAAACTCCTCCTGAGTAGAAACCAGCATTTTTTTCCCTGTTGCCCCAGAACCCAGAGCAACGAGACCTCGCACACTCGGTACTCCGTCAATGCCCCCTGTCAACTGAGGCCACCAGCTTCAACTCAAGGAGCAGCTATTCTCCCAGATGACTGAACAGGTCTCTGACACTCACTCTCACCCTTAGGCAAGACACCCTACCTCTCCAACCCACATTTCCTGGCTCTCCAGTAAAGGGCATGAAGTTGCGGCTGAAGGAAGAGTTGACAGAAAGTCCATCCTAGCTGGTTACTGGGACAATCAGAAGGAATCACTTGGCTAACAAAACTAGGACCTGTAGTGTTTGTTACCTGACAGGGAAAGTTCTGGAGAAAAGAGAGATTCACAGAGAGCTACCTGCTCTCTTCCGTGAAATTTTCCGGGTAGAGAAGGTGAATGTAAAGAGATATGGTGTCTGTGGGGAGATGTTTCTGGGATCCAGGATGCGAGCGGTGAGATGGACAGAGATGTCCCTTAGAGCCAAGTACCTGTCTGTATTTTTCCTCTAGTTCCCCGGTTCCTTCCCAACGTTTGACTCCTCCCTTTTTCCTCGTTCCACCCCCTCACCCCCTCAGCCAAGAAGGAATTGGCCGGCTCCACCCAGTCAGCCCCCCAGAGCTCCGCCCCTGCTGGTGGGCCAAAAGTTAACATCTGCACCTGCTGTGCTCTACCTGCAGTCGGCACCTGTGCTTCCAGCCAATCAGCGCCACCGCCGCAGGGGACCGCTGTCAGCAAAATCTCAACATCCGAAGCGCGACGTAGTGCAAACGCTTCCCCGGGCAGGGAGGGGATGTCTGTGTCAGAGGAGAATTAGAGACAAGCGGTCAGCGGCGCCTGCGAGCCAACAGGAGACGGATCGCTGGAACCTCGGAGAAGGAAGATGTCGAATGAACTTGAGTGAGTAAAGCCGCGGATGCCTGGCCTCCCGATCTCCCCAGCACACCGAGGCTGGCTGGGGTTTCCTGCAGAGGGAAGAGCAAGGGAGGCCCGGCGCCCGGATTCACACGGCAATTTGTAAGGGTGAATGAATGGGCTGCCGATCCTGCCTCGGCGTGTTGAGGCACGTTCGGCTCTCTATCTAGAGCTGAGTGTTTCCCTGGGAAAATAGTTTTTCTTTCTCTCTGCGCTGAGCAGTTTCGAGGAAGGCAAACACCGGGCTGCCTGAAACCGTGAATCTTGGCATCGCTTTTTGATACTCTGGGGGGGCCTTGGAAATCAGAGACACTCCCGCCCTAGGGAAGCGTTCTCTCCTCTTGCCAAAGGGAACGTCCTGGAGGTGGTTCTCAGAGCTGTCTCAGGCAAAGAGTTGAGTTTCTCTGAAGGTCCTGTATGTTGAGTTGGAACAGTCCCAAGCGATCTGGCTACTACAGTGTAGTGGCTGTGTATACGGACTCTGTAGTGACTTTCCTTAGGTTCAAACCCAGGCTCGGCCTCTCCTCTGCTGTTCATTCTTAAAGAGTCGTTGAACTTATCTGAGCTAAATTTTCCTCGTCTGGGGGGAAAATTGGAACATGAATGCTTTGTAGGGTTCCTAAGTGTGCTGAAACTGTAAAACACTTACCAAAGAGACAGGTCTGAAGTTGCGTTCAATAAAATGTGGTCAGTTTTATCCAGAGGTAGTTCTAACGCTGGGGAAGCCGAGGACTACATTTTGGTGAGGTCATCTGTGTTGCCTGGCAGGAGGCAGGTGCATTCCTGCCCACATCTGGGATTCAGAATCCCTTGACTGGCTGACGCTGACCTCACTCTCAGCCTCTGCTTCGGGTCCAGATGCAGGAGAAGACAGAAGTCAAGGGTGTGAGTCTCTTTAAATTGTGGGCAAGGAGCTAGCAGGGAAGTCATGGATTTCTGTCTTCTCCCCTCTTTAGCATGGACCCTTTCATTGTTTCCTCTCCTCTGTCTCTCTCTTCGGAGGAGCTTTTCCTCAGCAGGTTAAGAACTCAAACACTTACAGGCAGAAAAATTGATGGGTCCTGCTGAGCAGTGGTGGCGCATGCCTTTAATCCCAGCACTTGGGAGGCAGAGGCAGATGGATTTCTGAGTTCGTGGCCAGCCTGGTCTACAGCGTGAGTTCCAGGACAGCCAGGGTTACACAGAGAAACTCTGTCTTGAAAAACAAAAAAAACAAAAACAAAGCAAAAAAGAATTAATGGGTCCTAACTGCAGAGAGGAGCCTGTGTACTGGCTACCTCCTGGGCATGTCTGGCTTGGCTAGCCACGTCCACTGTCCAACCGCTATAGTTACAAGCATCAGATGTCTTTTTAAATAGATTCGCAGGACAATGTTTTGTCAGCTGGACCCCAACTAAAGTAAACTAAGAACACAGTGCTAGAGACTGGATTCAAGTCCCATCCCCTGCACTTAGCACCTGAGTGACTTTGGGTCAGTCACTTTACCCATCTCCGGAACCGTGTGACCAGTATTTACAGGGTTCAATTTTCTAACAGCGATTGATGTAAAACCTGGGAGGAGCGTGCTAATTGTGCCTTTCTCACTTCATGGAGAAATTACTATTTGGGCAGTTCTGAGGCTTCTTGCTTTTTATTTTTCTATACTTTGAAAACACACACACACACACACACACACACACACACACACCCCTCCAGCACACTTTGACATGCCAATTACAGCTTCTGAGGCTGCAGAGAATCTCTTCAGGTTACTCCTTAGTGGGTATGTGGAAGCTGGCTTACTTGAACAGGTTTTCTGCTTGTGTCCTGGATGGTTTGAAGTCAGATGGGCTGACAGTAGAAGCTTCTCCATTCAGGAAAGCCTGGAGCTGCTGAGTAATTGCAGGCCAACTTTGAAGCTACCATTTGTGCTTACAATGATTGACCCTGAGGGTGTTCGTGGGTGTCTGTGAGTGTGTATGAGTGTGTGTGTGTGTGTGTAAGAGAGAGAGTGAGAACATGTTGTGGGCATGTGTGAGTGTGTGTGCATATACTTACGTGTGTATGGGTGTGTACAAGTGTGTTGTAAGTACCTGTGTGTGCCTGGAATATCCTACTAAGCCAAGCAGACATCTCCAGCCCTCAGAGAATAAACAACTTGTCAGCCCTGGGGCAGCAATGAAAAGTCAGGTTTGTGTCTGCTTCAAGTCAGATTGAATGAGTCTGCCCTCCCTGACTCTCATGTCCACTGCGAACACACCTGCCTGACAGGGACACACTGAGCTCTGGTAGTGGGCCACCTGGCCCCCAGTCCCATTCCTAGGCCTCCACTGGGAGGTGGCCCAAGAAAGGCTGGCCAATGTAAGTCAGAAACCAGCTCCAGGCAGCTGGTGGGTGGTGAGCACCTGGCCTTTCATGTGGTCAGACCCAGCGCCTGGCACCTCTGCCAGCCGCCCTGGATGCTTCCAGCCCACAGCTTAGCAGTACCCCGTGGCAGAAGCTGGCTGCAGGGGTTCCTGGAGCTCCAGCTTCTGACTTCCCGGGAAAAACAGCCTAAACCTCCACACTGCCCACCATGGGCCTGGCTATGTGAGCTGGCTGGCACAGGCCCTGACCTAGTCTGAAGACTGTGGCTCTCTTGAGAGTCAGATTCTTGGTGACCACTGGCCTATTCAGACTCTCAGGAAGCGTCCTACTGTGTACAAGGCTGTCTAAGACACCTGTTGAAGGATGGAAGGTTTCACTACCATTCATACACAGTAGGTCCATTCCGTGGACGCCATGCCTTGGCGCCCTGGCCTCTGCATCCCACCAGCCCGGACCCTCTGCCATTGGTAACAGAGATTGGAGAGTGGCCACTGAGGGTGGCCCAAGGCTAAAGGGCTCACAACGCCTCCCCCTCCCAGGCCTGCAGCGCTGAAAGAGTTAACTCGGAGCGCCTCCCCGCTGCGGTTTTGTGGTCGAAACCATGATTGCCAGGAGCAAATTTTTGTCGTGCAGGAGGTGTGTTATTAAAAGTCGGAGTTACGCGGCTGGTGAATGAAAAGTTAAAAGCCCTCATTAAGCTTGGGCTGTAAAACGGGGCGGAGCGGGGGCGGGAGCTAGAGAGGCAGGGGATGGTGGCGGTGGTAACGGAGGCAGATGCCTGTGTGCTTGGTCTGGGAAGCTTGCTAGCCCCTTGCAGTCCGAACCAACTTCTGAACCCTGTGCTGGGTTCAGACAAAAAGAGGGACAGTGGCCCCGATCCCGGAGACCCTGACTGCACATTAGACGCTCTTGCAAGCGCTTAATCAGCTTTTGTTCTTCTTGGTAATCCCAAGAGAGGATGGGTGTGTATCAGGTGACTGATTAGCCAAGATTTCATGGAAGAGCCGGGCTCTCTTCTGGACCCCAACCGGGCTTAAGTTTCTAAGTCTAGACGTTAGGTATAAGACATAGATCGAGCCCCTGCTTTTCATTCTTCCTGTGGGCTCCTTGCTATGTGTGTATGTATGGTATGGGATGTATGTATGTATGTGTGTATGTATGTATGTATGTGTATGTATGTATGTGTGTATGTAAAAGAGGCCTTGCCTCTGTGCAACCTGTCTGGAATTCAAGTAGCTCAGACTGACTTTCAACTCATGATCCTCCTGCCTCGGCTTCTTCAGGGTTGGGATTACAGGTGTGCACCACCACACCCGACTCACATTTTATATACTTGAGTTTCACAAGCCTGCGTAACTTTTGAAATGAGGCAAGGGAAGACAGAGTTATTATTTGTGAGAAATAATTATTATTGGCTCATCCAGAACGCTATTCTCCAAATGTACTTGCTGTGAGAAGGGGGATTAGCTCAGTTAGAGCTTTTGCCTCGCACCTATAGGTGCTAAGGTCAAATCCTAGCCCCCTTCCCCCCCCCCGCCCCCCACTAAAAGTAAGTAAATAAATAAAAGAGGCCCCTGGCTCATCCTCCTGTGAGAACTTGGATATGCAAATTCTTAGCCCTGCCCTAGATGTACTGAATCCGAAACTCTGGGGGCGGGGCTGGCCATTCTTTGTTTTAACAGGCCTTCCAGGTGATTCTCACTAGTACTCAAGTTTTAAAACCTCCGGCCTGGGAGACCAAGTAGAGGACGGGAAAGAAGTCTCCCAGTCAGTCAGCCTCTGACCTGCTGTGTCATTGCTGAGTCAGCTGACCCAGAGCCCTGCGGCAGGGTCACACCTGTGTTAAAGCCCAGCTCCTCACAGATCTCAGATTGACGACTTCTCCCCCAAGTGCTTCGTATCAGTGTCTGCCTATATAAAAAGCGACAAGAATACCCACCTCTCAGGCTGTGGGTGAGGAGGCCAGGGGCTGGTTGTGTCAATCATTCACCTTTTTTTCCCTTTTCTTATCTCCCCTCCCCCTCTATCCTGTCTGCCTCCACCAAAAGCTCAATGAGCTAAGGCCTGAGTAGGATTCCTGAGCACAGATGGAAGAAGAGAATGCCTGTCACTGACCTCTGCCTACAGATGACATTGCACAGCAGGGGTGCGCATGCACACTCATATGCACACTTATATACACACATATGCATACAAGTAAAGAGTTACTCCCTAGTGTCTTCTCAGGGAGCCATCAAGAACTGGGGACGCCGGAGGATAGACTCAGGGAAAGAGTGTCCCCAGTCCTCTGCACACGCTCCATCACAGAGTAACCCTCCGTGACTGCTAACGCACCCATGCATAACTGAAGAGAGGCAGTTCTCTGTGAGGTAGAGCTCAATTTTTTTTTCTCATCCCTATTGAACGGTAGAGAAAGAAAGAAAACACAGTCAAGACAAGCAGCCAAGGGACTAGGGCGTAAAAGAAAAATTCCCACACGGGGGGGCGGGGCAGTTTTCAAAGGGCAGAAATGGAGTTTCTGGCATAATTAGGAAATGGCATGTAATTAACTCAGATGCAGCCAGCAGTGTTATCTGGAGCCTGGCCACAAGCAGCCTGCCCGCCTGGATCCAGAGGAGGAGGCTGCCTGGGCTCTAGCCACTTAGTACCAAGCTAAGGGCTAGGAAGGGATGGCCCCGTTTGACGGGCAGGGAGAAAGTGAGGCCGTGACTGGGCTGGGCTGGCCGCTCAAAGCCAGCATTCAGAGTGATAATATCGGAGCAATAGTTTGCATCTTATATGCTAGTGCTTGACCTACAGGATCCTGTTAGTGACGCTTCACAGAGTCGAGGTAAAAATGAAGACTGAGTAGAGGTTATTTAGCCGGTACTTGGTGCTTAGTGATCCCTGAATGAAGGATGCCTATCCTTCCTTCTCAGAGAGATTCTCACTTTCTTCCTACAGAGGCACAGAGGTGACAGGTGATGTGCTGAAAGTCACACAATGAGGAAGTAGCAAGTTTCCAAGGCTGGAACCCTCCTGTGTAGCACTGGGGCACACCCTCCACCCAGATACGCCTGCTGCCTCCTTCCAACTGGGGCCACCACACTGTCAGGTCCCGCACTCCGACTGAGAGCATCCCCAGAGATCCCCCTGGTTCATGTGGCAGGGCACATTTCACAACATAGGTAGCCAGAAAACTGGATGGTCCACTGGCAAGCACAAGAACCCTGGAGCGCCCCTGTCATCCTCAGAAACACTTTGCGTGGGGCTGCCTGAAAAATATTTCCTCTGTGAGCAGCCGTGGAGGCTGTCCCTGTGGGTGACGACTCTGAGTGTGATTGATCACAGCTGATGAAGCTGGGTGGATCACAGCTGGGTTTGGCAAGTCACTGACTGGGTGTATCTGGGTGTCGACACCCAGATCAGGTGGCCCCTGGAACTCTTCCTCCTTAGGCTTCAGGGAACTGGAACCCAGCTTGCCCAATCGATCCCGAGCTAGGTATCTCCAGAGGTGAGGCTTGAGGATGCCGGCTTTGGCAGTGGCCTCCCTCCTGCTTTGCTAAATGAAACACTGTATTACTGAGATGCTGGTAACGTGTACAGTTATTGATCTCAGAGCTAGGTAGGATGCTTGGGGCTCCTGCTCCGTGGTCTGTGTTTTAGGTCTCCCCACCGCTTCTTTGGGGCATCATGTCTAAGGTCTGTCAGTGCTCAGAATTGCCAGGATTCTAATAGTAGGAAATGAGATAAGAAAAGTCTAACCTAGCAGCCGGGGTGGGGGTCTACTTAGTCTCACTGGAAATCTGAAGCGGCTCAGCCCCAATACAGCGGCTGCTGAGTCAGAGCACAGCTGGGATGAAACCCCCCCGCTTCTCCACTCAGCTTCCTCTGGGTTGGAATGGGCTGGAGTCAAGACACGAGGCTGACTGGGCATGAGACAGCTGATACTGCACCCCTCCCATGCCAGGGAAAGGCTCCTTTCGCCTAGCCCCACCCCCACCTGGGAAGTTTGCACATCCCTGCTCCACAGAGACAGAGGTCTAGTTCCACCCTCTTGATCTGCTTCCCAGCTCTCTCTTCCGTGAAGTTGATACACTGGGAGGCTGTGGGATGGCAGCTTTGGGAAGGCTCCTGATACTGTGAGCTGGCGATCCCAGTTCCAGGCCTGATGTGTCAGTACCAACCGGTGGCCTTAGGTAAATCGGTAGCCTAGTCCGTGGGTGTTTTTCATGCTATCAAACAGGGACAGTCATCTCTTCCCTCCCTACCTCACAGGCACGTTGCGGGACTTCAGATATGACAGACAGATGACAGATACATGCTGGGAAAAAAAAACACGCTATGCAAATGAGAGGGATTGTCAAATCCTGGACTCCAGGTTCCTCCTCAGTCAGCTGGCCTTCCCTAAATCAGGATGATACATGCAAAGCACCTGCCTCACACCCAGCACACAGTAGGCCAGGCCCAAGCTGACACCTTTGCCTTTGGCTCTCAGTTGGAAGGTCTCCGGCCTTCCCACCCATCTCTCTCCACCTCTTTCTCAATAAACACCCACCTGTAGCAGGGCCTCTGGCTTCTTCACTCTCTTGATCTATTTGGTATTAGCTGTCTGTTTGAGGAGGGGGTCATGTCTGTCACCATCCTCCCTGATGACAAGGACAACCCTGTCTTGCTGTCCTAAGACAGGGGCTAGACCACAGCAGTCACTTGAGAAGTATTTACTACAGTGACCTGGAATACCTCGAGGGCTCCCTGGGCCCTGGCTTTTTCCCTCCGTCGCCTGGTGTAAAGGTGACTTATCACGAAATTCCCAGGCCAGATTCCCAGATCTCCTCCTGTCTCCGCTGTCTATTCTAGGGTCTTTAAATTAGAAATAATAACCACCATGTGTGTTGGGAGCCTCCACCAGATAAGGACCGTGAAAGTCAAGGCAAGGGGTTATTACACTGTCTCCATTGTCTTTTGACTAGAGCCTGTTCACAGCCCAAGGCTTGGAGGGGTGTGATCATTCAGGGACCTTAGGCAGAGTCTCCCCTTTACTCTCATTCTAGAGTGCTGGGAGGATGATGATGGTGGTGGGGATGATGGTGGTGATGATGATAATGGCCTATTTACAGTGACATTATTACTGACAGGCTCATAAGCACATTTCTTATGTTAATGCATGTAATTCCCCTAACAACCCCGGAGAGATTAACTCTGCCTTAAAGTAGCCACCCCTGGTGACTCTGATAGTACCGAGTTCTCATTAATATTCTTCCCAGCACTTATCAGGAACTAAAATTAACTCCCCAGCATGTTTACGGTCTGTCTGCTCCAATTAGACAGAAAGTCCCATGGGAGCGAGCCTTATCTCCCTTGGACTTGGCCGATTTCCCAGGGGCTAGACGAGCCCTTGATTGGCACGTTAGAAACATTCAGTCGGTCCATTTAACAGATGGGAAAACCAACTAAGGAAGCTAAGGGCCTCAAGAACACACAGTTCCCCAACGTATGAGCTTGTGTTACTTCTTCCCATGGTGCACTGTGCTCTCAGCCCTGTGCCCTAACTGGGATCTGAGGTCATCATACATGTGGCCCTAGGCCCAGTTCTTTCCCAACCAGCTCCCAGCTCCTGCTCTCCTCCCACTTTCAGGGGTTTTGTCCTAGACAAGGACACCAACTGGGAACCTGGGCAGAACCTAGGGAAGGTGACCTAACAGGATAGGTATCACTCCTTTTGTTCTAAGCTGTCATTCATTCATGAATAGGCCTAATTCCTTCTCGGAATCCCTGTCCATTGAGCTTGTAGCTCCTGAGATGTTTGACTCTGCCTCACCCACTGAGCTCTTGGTTTGAGTCTTTCAAAGAGCACAGACCCCAGTTCCTGATTTCAGGATTTGACCCAGAACTCTGCTGACCTTGTGCACAGTCAAGACTTCGAAGAAGCTAAATGCTTAGCCTTAAAGCACGAGGAGAACCGGTGGCAAAAGTGGGCACGAGTGCCAGGACTCCCTGGCTCTCAACTCCTGCCCAGAAAGCCCTCTTGTTACTGCCTCAGCTGCCCATGCCCCTAGCCTGTGTGGGTGGGAAATTCCTCTGCGCCTTGCCTTGTGGAGAACAGGTTCAGTGTATTCCAGAGGAGGGAACTCTCCAGATAGGAAAGGCATCTTGAGCCGGGCGGTGGTGGCGCACACCTTTAATCCCAGCACTTGGGAGGCAGAGGCAGGCGGATTTCTGAGTTCGAGGCCAGCCTGGTCTACAGAGTGAGTTCCAGGACAGCCAGGACTACACAGAGAAACCCTGTCTCGAAAAACCAAAAAAAAAAAAAAAAAAAAAAAAAAAAGGAAAGGAAAGGCATCTTGAAAGGTGATCAGGGGATTCAGAGCTGATACTTGGAGTTCAAGAGGTCTGAGTTCAAGTTGAGCTACTGGCACCTCCTGGCCTGGTGGTCCTTAGTAGATGACGATTGTTTGAGTCTCAGTTTCCCATTCTGTAAAAAGGGATGGTGACATCTGGGTCTCAGGGCTGCGGTGTGCGACAGGTGAGGCGCCACCCAGAAACTGTTAGCACAGTGTCTGCCTGTGGTAGACGCTTAAGCTACCTAATGGGGTTGTTTATAAGGGAACCAGACTCCAGGATGCAGAAAGAAGCACTAGAGACTTGTGAGCCTGCAAAGGCCCCCATTTAGAAACTCTGTTCTTTTGTTTGGGATATGACTCCATTGTCTTTTCAATTCTATTTTACAAAAGGGGTCGGGAGATAGATAGTCCAACCAAACTGAGACTGGCCATTTCTTAGTCAGCAGATCAAAGGCAGAAGTCTAGACGTGTGTAAGACCAGGCTGGTAACACAGCTGACTCTCAGCATCTAGCTCCAAGCCAGCCCTGAGCATTGGTATGGTATGCATACATTAGGCGCTTGTTATGTGCCGACAGGGTGTGTATGCATTAAGCATCTGTTACGTACCAGCCAGGGTTCTAAGCATTTTCTTATGAGTGTCAATCAAGGCACCCAGACTGCATAATCCTCCCTTTCTGACCCTTATTCAGAGATTAGAAACATTGTGAACCCAGGAGGATTTGTTGACCAGCAAGGGGAACAAGGAAGGTGGGGTCCCTCAGACACCCCTTGCTTTTCCCATGCCCCTGTAGTTAGGGAGTCGCCTATAGCCTGGAGCCTAACAGGGGAGGGGCTGTTCACTTAGTTCCTCTAACCCCAGGCTCAGGGGGCAGTGAGGAGTGGCCTCTTCACACCCCTTCGTCTTGAGGCCTCTTGATTTATAGCAACAGAAACTGGGGTGTGGCTCACTCTTCATGCTCCTTACAGCAGGAAGGTTTCTGTCATTTCTCTTTCCTGTGTGACAGTTCCTTCTACCTCCCTCTCACAGCCCAGTGAGAAGGCAGACAGTGGGGCAGTAGACACTCTTCCGGACAAAACTGCAGAACTGTCCCGTAGTCCCTACTGCCTGGGCACAGCTTGGCTGATGGTTCCATTCTGAGTGGAAGCCTGTACCAGGAGCCTCAGGCAGCAAGGTGCACACACTTCCTGCAAGTGGCTTCTGGAGGTCCCCACCCAGCTGTCTGGCCCCGTGCCTGCCACTTCTTCACCAGGGTAACCTCCCACTCAGGAAAAGACTAGCCACATGGCTTGGGAGCTAGATAAGCCTGAAGTGAAATCCTGGTCGTGGGCTGGCTATGTGGTTCAGTTAGTAGGGTGCTTGCTTTCCATACACAAGGCCCTGGGTTCGGCCTGGTGCCACAGAAGCCAGGTGTGGTGGTGCACGCCTGCAGTCCCAGCATTTAGGAGGTAAATGAAGGATTAGAAATTGAAGGTCGCTCCCAGCTACCTAGTAAGTTTGAGACCAACCTGGGTTACATGAGGCTCTGTAAATAATAATAGTCTTGGTTGGGTAGTTGACTGGCTGCTTGATCAGAAGCATTTTCTTTTGTGCTCCGATTCTCAAGTCTCTACACCTGTACAGGGGAGGCAAGATCATCCCGGGAGAGTGTCTTGTCAGGGGCAGAGCTGAGTGGGGACAGTAAAGATACGGTGGCTCACAGCATCTGGTGCAGTTCCTGTGACCATAGCATGGTGCATCAGTCAGACCCATGTGACCCTTATAGACAGGGATGCTCTGGGATGCCAGGAGACGGAGTAGGGGGAGCTCCCCACTTATCTTAGAGCTGGGCAGCCATTTTCTCACTCGCCACCTCTTCCATGTGCTCCGTGTCCTAAAATAATCACGAGAGCTTCCCAGGCAACTGCACGTGCACATTCCCAGACATTCTGCAAGTGTGGTCCCCGGCTGTGGCGGCTGTGGTGGCAGCAGCAGCAACAACAACAAGGGTGCTGTAACATATTCACTTCTCAGCTACTCTGACAGAGGGAATCAGAAAGTCTTGGGCTGGGGAGGAAGCTCAGTTATCGAGGTGAAACCCTGGCTTTTATCCTCAACAACACCTGACCTAGGCACACAGCTATCATCCCAATACTTGGGAGGTGAGGGTAAGAAGATCAGACATTGAAGGTCATCCTTAGATACATAAGTTTGAGGTCAGCCTGAGCGATATGAGACCCTTTCTCAAAAAAAAAAAAAAAAAAGACTCTTGGGATGGGCCCAGCAGTTGCATTTTAACCAAAAAGCCACCTCTTTCTCCCTGGTTTGAGTGTGGGAGTGTGAGGCCCTCAGTGCAGGGACCCTGGGAGGCTCCTCCACCCCCTCTGAGCCCTTGTTTCCTCCATGAATAAAAACATCAGCTTGCCATGAGGGGACACTGCATGGGGACACTGCAGGGACCCACCGTGCTTAGGAGTGCTTTGGCTCAGTGCCCAAAACATGTCCAGGGCAGAGCAAAGACAATATGGCATTGTCTTTTGTTTTTGGAAACAGGGTCTCACTCCATAGTCCAGGCTGTCCTGGAATTGCAATCCTCCTGCCTCAGCCTCCTGAGAACGGAGATTGTATGTTTGTACCTCCCACCATCCCCTGGTAGAGGCTAACTTTGCAATCATCACTATCCTCTGTAAGTCTCTGTCTCTTTCTTTGAGCCCATGCCATGCATACAGCTTGGCCCGGGGCTACAATGCCTTGTATTTAGTTATCTGCCCATCTCAACACAGTGTGGGGCTTCCCCTGCCTCTGTCTGGCCACTCAGGAACCTACACTACATGTCAGTCCAAAAAAACGCCACTTCCTAGGACCAGTCTCTGCCCATCGGCTCTCTGGCTCTGACATCCTGTCCTTTATTGCATTTTTCTCTGATTTGATAATGTGCCTTTCATGGTCTCAGGGAAATCCCAGTAGGCTTGCCGCACTGTCTGGAAGTTTCATTTTTCTGGAGACTGTTGCCATGGTTCCCTGTGGACAGTAAGTGCCACAGCAGCAGTCTGTGGAATTTTCTCAGAGCCCTTCTGAGGTTGGTCAATCCTATGGTCCTTGTGCAGGTGGTAAGGGGATCAGACCCAGGTCTGCAGCTTCTGCGTGGCAGTTTGGCATTGATCTGTATTTGATTCCTTCCTTTTCGTCAAGAGGCAGAGGAAGAAGTCTCCCATGCCTAGGGCTGGCACCTCTGAATTCCTATCAATGGCAGGAGCTGTGTCTTGAGGACTTTCTTCTGAGTCTAAAAGAGACACTTCTTATTCATGTGTGTGTGCTTGCACACATATATGCATATGTGTGTATGCATGTATATAGACATGTATGTGTATGTGCAGGTATATGTGTATATGCAGATACATGTGTATGTACATGTGTACAAAGGCCAGATGACAACCTTACCTGTTGTTCCTCAGAAGCTCCCCATTTTGCATTTTTTGAGGTACTTACCTGGAACCATTCCCACTAGGGAGTCCCAGGGACCTCCCTGTCTCTGCCTCCTCAGCACTGGAATTACAAGACCATACCACTAGCTGGGCATACTCTTACCTGGGGACTAGAGTCAACTCTTCATACTTATGTGGCAAGCACTTGACCGGTTCTCTGTCCCCAAGTGACCCTCCTTATCTGCCTGCAGTTTCAGATCTGTGCGGCTGCTGAAGAATGACCCTGTGGGCTTCCAGAAGTTTCCCTACAATAATGAGGATGAGGCCTGGAAGACATACCTGGAGAACCCTTTGACAGCTGCCACCAAGGCCATGATGAGAGTCAATGGGGACGATGAGAGTGTGGCCGCTCTGAGCTTTCTCTACGACTACTATATGGTAGGCTTGCCCCCTCAGACCAGGTACATGGCAGCTAAGTGTGTCTCCCGCTGTCAGGACTCTGGGCTTGGCAGCCCCTTCACCCTGGGCCTTTGCACATGCCGTTCCTCTCAGCCTGGGCCTCAGTCCAAATGTACCCTCATTTTCTCATGACACGGGGAGTCCAGAGGGTCTCCTGGGTCTCAGTTCTGCATCACCAGATCCTTCCACCCTTCTCTCCACCCCTCTCCTCAGAACACTGTGTGCCCACACATTTCTGTCTTCCTACAACACAGCTCCTGGAGCGTGGCTATCCATCATGGCCATGGCTGACATCCCAGCAGCCCATACAACCCGACACCTGGTGTACAGCACACATTGCTTGAATGGATTCCTGGCTTGGCCCAGCACGTTGTATCTCAGCTGTCCCCAGTAGCCATCCTTTCTGCCCTGTCCCTTGGGTCATCCTAGCCTCCTGCTATCCACATCCGCTGTTCTAATCCCACCACCTGTAACAGCCTCTCCTTGTCCCTAGTGTCTTCCTTTCCTTCCACCTCTGCCACCAGGCTACCTTTTCTTGTCCCTATTTCCAGGTCTTGGCTTTGACTCTGGGGACGATGTTTCTCACTCGTAGATGGGCGTTGGGAGCTTTTACCTCAGAACCAGTTTATCAGTCACCAGTCACCGATAGGAACTCACAACATACCACCCCCACCCCTGCAGTGATGGCACCTATGGCCAGACATTGCTAGTAGATTGCAGCTTACTTCCTCACAGAGCATCCATGAGACCTCAGTGGCTTTGCTAATGCAGAGCTCTGGGCAGCCCTGCCTGTTTGAGTATCTGAATTGCCACAGCGAGTAATGCTGTCCTGCACTGGGGGTGTAGGGGGTTGCTCCAATAAATCTGCCTGGATTTGTTGAGACAACAGCCTTGAATGTGAACATCCAAAGCCTCATGCAGGGGTTAAAGGTGGAAGTGTTTGTCCACCCTAATGTGGGAAAGAAAGTGAATTCTCTGCATGACTTCAGAGGTCCAGAGAAACCAAAGTTTACAGTTCCTGACAGAGAAGGCCCCAGGCTGTCTCTGGTCCTCATCCCAGGAGAGCTTGGCCCCCCTGCCTGCTGTCTACTTGTAGACTGGCAGTTTCTGGATCCTGTCTAGCTCAGGCCAACAGAATAGAATTTGATCGGCTACAGGGTCCTGATGGAAGCCAGGATTCTCCATCCATCTTCAGATCCCAGCTTGGCGTTCATAGGGTGAGGCTAGATTATAAAATAAACTCCATGCACGAGGTCATCTACAGGGCTGTGCCCCTGTCCCTCGATCCTGTTCTGTGTACCAACAGTTTTCTTTGAGGCTGGCACAAGGTCCAGAGGTGTTTAGTGCCTTGCCCACCGACACATAGTGCCAAGCCAGTATGTGGGTAGATCTGGGGAGGGAAATGGACTTAGAGTCTGTGTAGAAATGAGATGTGGAATCTACACTTCTTGAAGCAGAGTCTCTGCCCCTCGCTCTCCCTGCCTAGGTCAAACGAGTGACATTAATAGAAGTTCAGGGTAATGAGCGACATTAAATTAGAAAGCATTTTGTACAAGGTCTCACTTATAGGAAGTGGGTTTATTTTATTTTATTTTGTTTTGGAAAAAGCAACTGGTTTTGTTTTGTTTTTTAATCTATAGCTTTATGCTTTCCTTGAAGCAGGAGTTATAATCCCCTATTTAATGTTTGAAGGAACTGGGTCTCAGAGAGGTGCAGTCATTTAGCCAGAGTCACACAGCACTCTTAAGTGGTGAAGCACTGTCAGCCAGGCTAGTCTGACACCCAGTAGCAAGCTCTCAACTAGAATACGCAATGAGGTGCTGTCCAGCCCATAACCTGGGGCTCTGTCTCTGTGGTGGCCAGAAGCACCTGCCAGGTGCCAAGGCCTGGCCTCAGGCCCTGGAGGATGGGAGGGTCTTGATAGCCAAGCCTCAGCCAAGAGCCACCCATCAATCTGTCCCTCTTCTCCTCCCAGGGTCCCAAGGAGAAGCGGATACTGTCCTCCAGCACTGGTGGCCGAAATGACCAAGGAAAGAAGTAAGCTACTCAGGGCGATCTCTGTCTCTTTAGACCCTTACCTTCTCTGCTCCACTGGGAACCTCTGAATGCTGGTGTGCCTGCCTGTTAAGCATAAGGGGTACGGTGCTGGAACCCACTTATATTTTAACTATATTTTAACTTCCTTTAAGATCAGAAGGAAACAGTATGTACAACCCAGCCTGAATCCTGCCTATCTTTATGCTGGTACAATAGCAAGGTTTCGGAACAACCGATACTCAGCTGGAGGTACAGCTCGGTTGATAGAGTGCTTGTCTAGCAAGCATTAGGCCCTGGGTTTGATCCCCAGCACCCCATCAATCCCAGGTATGCTAGTGTACACCTTCGTGCCTGTCACCTCAGCATTTGAGAGGTAGAGGCAGGAGAATCAGGAGTTCAAGGTCATCCTCAGCTACAAAGTGAATTTGAGGCTAGACTGGACCACCCCATCTCCAAAACAACAACAACAAACCCTGATGATATCAAAAGAAGAGTTTTGCTAAGTTAAAATAAGGCTGTGGTTGAACACGTTATAAATACACATACATACACACACACACACACACACACACACACACACACACACACACTGTGGCCAACTGGCCTGCTGCAGAGTCCTGTTTAGAGTCTAGCTTCTCACATGCTGGGAGGGCCTAAATCTCACACAGGATCAGCATCAGTCCAGCCTAGAGAGATGGAGCATGCTCACTTTTATGGTCTCTCCCCAGGTACTACCACAGCATGGACTATGAGCCGGATCTTGCCCCCCTTGAGAGCCCCACACACCTCATGAAATTTTTGACAGAGAACGTGTCTGGAAGCCTAGACTACACAGACCAGCTCAAGAAGAACAACCTGCTAGGCTTGGAAGGGGCTCTACCCACCCCCGGCAAAACCAACACCGTCCCCCCAGGTCCAAGTAAGCTGGAAGCCAGCTCCATGGACAGCTACCTCTTGCCCACCAGCGACATGTATGACAATGGCTCCCTCAACTCATTATTTGAGACCATTCATGGGGTCCCACCCATACAGCGCTGGCAGCCAGACAGTACCTTCAAAGATGACCCACAGGAGGTGAGGGCCTGCCCCCGAACCCCTCCCTCATAGCACCCCTGGATATGTATATGCATGCACAGAAGGAGAAAAGACAGTATGAAGGTCAGAACTTTGCCGTGGATGGGAGAAAGTTCTAGACCTAAGGCCGGGCTGCCATGTATTGCCGTCCATTGTACCCTGAACAGCCTGTGCAGCTGTGTGTGTAGCCCTGGGCTGAGCCCCCTGCAGCCTGAATGTGGCCACTTATTTTCTTGTGTTTATGTTTCTCTATAGTCGCTGCTCTTCCCTGATATCCTGAAGACATCCCCGGAACCCCCATGTCCAGAGGATTATCCAAGCCTCAAGAGGTAACTTGGTTTCCTAGAACCCTTGACCTAGGACCTCTGAGCACGAGGCTGAAGACAGAACTCCATAGTAACCCCTAGAACATAGCAGAACCCACAGCCTGTTCCTGGGCAGGCAGGGGCTGTGGGCCCAGTACCCTGTTAGGAACACACATACCTGTAAGCTCAGTCCTTGAGAGTAGAAACAGGAGGATCACTGCTAGTTTGAGGGCTTTGTAGTATGTCTGAGGTCAGCCTGGACTATATACTGAGTTCCTAGCCAGCCTGGGCTACATAGTAAGATCATCTCTCAACACCCCTAGTCTCTCTGAAAAGGAAAACTGAGGTTCAATTGTATTGAGCCGCCCCCCCCCAACCCCCATGGCTCTGTCCCTACCCTGCATCTCCCTGGTTTCCTTTAGTGTCGTTTGTTCAGTTAGAATGTGATTCAACAGAAACCATCCCAGGTCAGGAGAATGACTTACTTAGGTCACACAGCAAGCCCGCCTCACACCCAGACCCCTACCCCATGCTCCCAGGACACCTCCAGCCATAGCCTGTCTCACCATCCTCTCGATCCCCACAGTGACTTCGAGTACACCCTGGGTTCCCCCAAAGCCATTCACATCAAAGCGGGGGAGTCACCCATGGCCTACCTCAACAAGGGTCAGTTCTACCCGGTTACCCTACGGACCCCAGCGGGAGGGAAAGGCCTCGCTCTGTCCTCCAGCAAAGTCAAGGTGTGTGG
The DNA here is from genome assembly GCF_011762505.2 of Arvicanthis niloticus. Taxonomy (NCBI): domain Eukaryota; kingdom Metazoa; phylum Chordata; class Mammalia; order Rodentia; family Muridae; genus Arvicanthis; species Arvicanthis niloticus. The sequence continues at coordinate 19,266,671 of NC_047662.1, forward strand.
GGCAGCTTGGGGAGGGGTCACTGGTGAGCTTTGCTGGGGGATGCTTGTCAATTGAGAGGTGGGGTACAAGGAGGATCAAGCGGGACAGCCGGGCCATGCTCTGGGAGGGAGCCTGGTGCCTGGGCCTCCAGACCAGGGTGACATGACCGCTGTACTTACAGAGCGTGGTGATGGTCGTGTTTGATAACGACAAGGTCCCCGTAGAGCAGCTGCGCTTCTGGAGGCATTGGCATTCCCGGCAGCCCACCGCTAAGCAGCGTGTCATCGACGTAGGTGAGAGAGAACCCCGTGCCTCTCCTGTACCCCTTCCCTCTCCTACCCCAGATCAAACTCAGCAGGGCTCAGGAAACATCTTTCCTGCTGTGTTCTGGGATAGATGGGGCATGGGGCCCTGACAGTGTCAGTGAATGGGCCACCATGGGGTTTGGCACAGAACTGGACTGGACGGTCAGATGATTGAGTCAGATGCAGGAAGCCCTGCGTTGTGTCCCCAGCACTTCACAAAACTGGCATGGTGACACAGACTTGTAATTCCTGCACTTGGGAGTGGAGGCAGGAGCATCAGTTTAGGTCATCTTGAGTACACAGAATTCAAAGCCAGCCTGGGCTACATAAGACCCTGTCTTAAAAAAGAAGCAGGGGACGCCGGGCGGTGGTGGCACACGCCTTTAGAGGCAGAGGCAGGCGGATTTCTGAGTTCGAGGTCAGCCTGGTCTACAGAGTGAGTTCCAGGACAGCCAGGGCTACACAGAGAAACCCTATCTCGGAAAAAAAAAAAAAAAAAAAAAAAAAAGAAGAAGAAGAAGAAGCAGGGGGTGGAGGGGGCGTGTTCCTGGGCCATCCCATCCAGCTAGAGATCCAGCCCAAGTCCCGACTCCATCCTTTTCTGTCTGCCTTTATGACTTATGTCCCCTCCCCTCCCTATGCCTCAGTTTATCCAACTGTCAAATGTCAAGTGGCTAGCGGCTTGGCTGTGTGCAGGTTTGGGACTGGTCAAGGACTTGGCTGAGAGGCTGGACAATGGAGCAATTAGGAGACTGGACTTAAGAACCAAATAATATGCTCCTCGCTCAGCTTCTCATTTGCTGTGTGACCTTGGGCGAGAGACCCAACCTCTCTGAGTTCTAGTTTCCTCCTATGTAAACTGAGTGAGGCTTGCCCTGTATCAGTATTGCATTAATGACAGCTGCCAGGGTCCCTGCTCCTATACCTGCTGCCCCACTGCACACCCCTTGCCATGTGGTCCTTGCTGAATTACCTCAGAGACCATCTGTCACATGGCACGCATGTCCTTGTCTGGAGTGAGGCGTGGCTCATAGCACCCCTCCCCACAGTGCCCCGGTCTCTTTCCCACTGACCCTCTGGTCTCCTCCACTTCCAGCTGACTGTAAGGAAAACTTCAACACAGTTCAGCACATTGAGGAGGTGGCTTATAACGCGCTGTCCTTTGTGTGGAATGTTAACGAGGAGGCCAAGGTCAGTATGGGCTTGGGTAGGGTGACTGTGTCTGAGAAAGGCTTGAGGGGCCCAAGGGTGGTGGCACCCAGGTGGTGGTATTCATAGGCATCAGAAGCACAGGCTCTTGGCTGACAAGCTGGGCTGCACCCAACCCTTCCCCTCAGAAGCCATGTCACTGTGTTAGACTATGGCCCCAGCTGGCTGGTTGTCATGGAGATGGGGTGACTGGCAGATGTCAGCTTGTCAGCACAGCATCCCTGTTCTTCAGATAACTGAGCCTCACTGGAAGGGGCTCAAAGCTCCTGGTTGCATGCTGACACAGGCTCAGAAGTAGCAGGGGAGGGCTTGATCCCCAAAACTGCTTCTTAGATGCTGCTGGCTGTGTTGAGCTCCTGTTGCCATGTCTAAGAGATGAGAACAAGGCCTTGGGGTTGGTCGAGGGAGAAGCCAAGGAAAGGAAGCCCCACTGGCTTCCTTCATGGCGGCTTGAACCCCGAGCATTCTCTCTACCCAGGTGCCTGTGCCTGTCACAAGCCGGGCACTTATGGCTTTTCTGTGTTATAGAAATAGCACCAGCTTGGCCCTCAGGAGCTGGGTGACCTTTCTCCAGTCAGTCCTTCTACACCCTGAACAGGCTTACCACACCCACTAAGCCTGGGACCACTCATCCCAAAGGCATCTGTGGACCTCTGCTTCCCCTGGGGGGACATAGAGAAGATATGGGAGCAGGTCCAGCTGACATGGTTGTTATTCAAACAGAACTAGGGGCTAGAGGAGGAGCCTGCCAGTCATGGGAGGTGGGAGAGTTTCATGGGAAGGGAGAGGTGGGTTTCGATGGGGATTTTTTCTCACAGCTTTCATACCCTCAGGCCTGGGTCTCAGCACTAGCTGGGAGCCTGCGGGGGCTGCATCAGGTGAGGGGAGCTCCCACAAAGCCTGTGACCAGGGGGTCTGTGGAGATGCACCCCCTCACCCCCACCCCCACTGTTCAGGTCTAAGGAGAAATATCCCAGAGACTAAGCCCAGACTGGGGCAGTGGAGTCTGACCCTGAGCCTGCCAGGACTGAGACAGGCCTCAGGCTGGCCTTTGAGAAAACACAGGCTGGCTGTAGACTTTGAACCAAATCCTCATCAGACTTTCCAGCGTCCCTGATTGACAAGAAGAAGTATGAACTCTCCCAGCCTCCACGGGATATGTTTACCCATCCCCATCTGCAGATAAAGCAAACGGGGTCTGAGGAAGTCCATAGCATCTGTCCAAGCACAAGTCACAAGCTGCAAACTTCTCCCTGCAGATCAAGAGGTTCAGGTCCAAGCTCAGGTCCTGACTCCCTAGGGAACGGGCCGCAACAATTCTTTCAGCTCAGCCGCTATAGCTGTAGAATAGAGATAACCTGGGTGGCCCCTGGCCACTACTGACACAGGGCGATTGAATGGCAAGAACTGGGATCTCATGCCGGCTGTAACTGGTCGTTAGCGTGAAGTGTCGCCTCCTGTGTGCCTCAGTCAGCAGGGAAACTGTGTCCCTAACTTATTGCAAGCTGCACAGAAATAAACCTTCAGACCTACAGACCTCAAAGGATCCTTAGTGTCCCCCCCCCAGGTTGGGGTGACCCCAGTGAGTTAGAAGGGGGACACCAGCCTGGTTCCAGCTGTACCCCATCTTGTCTGTGAAAGGGAAGCAGGTAGTGATGCCTGCCCGCAGGGCCCAAGATGGCTGAAGGGTAGTCATTGAACTTTCAGATCTGAGTAGACCACTTATCCGCTCCCTGCTTTGTCCCCAGGTGTTCATCGGTGTCAATTGTCTGAGCACAGACTTCTCCTCGCAGAAGGGGGTGAAGGGAGTCCCCTTGAACCTGCAAATTGACACCTACGACTGTGGAGCAGGGACTGAGCGCCTGGTACATCGTGCTGTCTGCCAGATCAAGATCTTCTGTGATAAGGTGTGTGTGTGTGTGTGCGAGCACACGTGCATGTACGTGTGCATGTGTGCACTTTCGTGTGTGCGCGTGTGTCTATGCGTGTGTGTGTGTGTGTATGTGTGCGTGTGCTTCCTTGTGCATGTGCATGTCTGTGCGTGTGTGTGTGCGTGTGTGTGTGCGTGTGTGTGTGTGTGCGCGCGTGCATGCGTGCATGTGTTTGGAGGAGCATGACACACTACCTGCTTCTCTGAGAAGCCAGTCCCTCCGTGTACTCATCCTGTGCGTTCCTCTCAGTATCTCTCTCCACATCTGTATTTCTGCGCCCTTCTGCAGGGTCTGTAAATCTGGCTTTGTGGCTCCATTTTCTCCCCTAGTCCTCCTCATTCCTGCTCATTTCCCTCTTCCTTCCCTCCCAGCCCCCTCTATAAGCTTCCTTCTTCATCTCTCTCAAGACCTGAGCTGACTTCAGGGAGGCTGAGCCTTAGGGCGATACTGGTCCATTTCCCGCTTTCCCTGTGGCCTGGCCCATATTCAGGATGCAAAGCAGCAGCTGTGGACATGGCCAGCCCCTCTCCTGGCCCTTGATGAGCACCACCTCTCTTTGCAGGGAGCCGAGAGGAAGATGCGTGATGATGAGCGGAAGCAGTTCAGAAGGAAAGTCAAGTGCCCAGACTCCAGTAACAATGGTCAGTCAACAGTGGACGGTGGCCAGCTGGGGTAGGCCGAAGGAAGGAGGACAGAGAAGATGGTCAGGGGCTTGTGTGAAGGGACATCAGGGCTCAGTGACTTCTTTTTTTCCCAGCAGGCATCAAGGGCTGCCTGCTGTCAGGCTTCAGGGGCAATGAGACCACATACTTGCGGCCAGAAGCTGACCTGGAGACCCAACCTGTGTTGTTTATTCCCAACCTGCATTTCTCCAGCCTACAGCGACCAGGAGGGGTGAGGAGAGGGCAGGTGGGAGAGGGACTAGGTGGGCCCTGGATCCAGATAGGGCCTGTCTAACCACACCACTGGGTGTTAGAGTGTTTCCTGGTTCTGCTATTGAAAAGCAAAAAGAAAACTGCTTCTGTCGAACAGCAAAGTGGTTTAAAAATGCCCATTGACCATGTGGGTATATAGCCCCAGGGACCTGTCACAAGGAAAAGAGAAATGGATTCTCTATCCTGGAAACTCTCTGAGTTTGGGCTCACATGGAAGATGTCAGTTGGAGCCACACCCCAGCTGGGTGGCTGGTCCCTGGCACAGACATTACAAGAGCCCAGCAAACCTACAACATCTTGACCCTGTCTGCACCTCCATGAGTCACCAATATTGGGTCCAAGGGTCGGGATCCTTGGCCATGCCTGCCTCCCCAGCCAGGGATACCATCACAAAGCATCTGTAGCGGGAGGCTCTAGGCCTTACTGAGCTGTGTTATCTCCGCCTTTCGTGCCCGTCCTTTTTGAGGGAAACCAATCTGTTCCCTTTGCCAGACAAGGTCAAGAGCCGACTTCACTCTGCTCTGCTTCCGTCACTCTCGGCTGGCCACTTTCTTCCCTCAAAGGCTCAGCTCCATGGTTCCTTGGGAGCATTTGGAGGCCAGGCCATGGTGCCTGATTAAGTCCTCAGTGTGTGACATAGGAGGTGCATCACAGAGCTGGATATGGCTGCCAGCCCAGAGTAGCTCACACACACACATAAGCATATCCCTTCCTTTCTGTTCTCCTGGAAGCAGCCTGGTGGTCCCCACTGCCTGGGCAGTGGTATTTGCCCTTCTATAGTGGTTCCATCTATAGCCTGAGGCCCCAGGAAGAAAGGTGTTCACTTAGTGGCCTCACTAAGTGCTGGGCAGGCAGCTATTCTGTGGGAAACCAGCATGTGCACACAGTGGGGAAGAGTTGGTCCTGGGGAAAGAAACAGAACGAAGGGTGACCCTGAGCCATCTCCTGCCCTCTCTGGCCCTGAGTGCTCACCCCACAGGACCACACAGATGATGCCCAATGGGCAGCGCAGTGACAGTAGCACCAGGCATGCAGTGTGCTCAGAGGCATTGCTTCAGCTCCATCTTCCCATTATCACTGGTCCCCAGCTGCAGGCCCAGTAGCTGCAGCTCTCTCTGCCTCTGGGCTTGCTGGAATCAGGATGGGTCACCAGCCTGCCGGCAGCACTGCAGCAATTCCATTGAGTCACAGTTCAGCAGCCTGATGTGGATGGTTCCTGACTTGAGACGCCATCCCCCACCCCCCCAACTCACATAGGGAGTCCTCTGTGCAGAACAGAGACAGCTCTGATGTAGTACCCATCCCCCTTCCTTCCCAGGCTGCTCTATTTCTTTCTTCTTGTCCCTGACCAGAAATGTCTATTCTCTTTGTTACAGGTTGTCTCCTCAGCAGGACACAGCAGCTCTGACAGGTACAGGAACAGCAGCCAGGGGTCCTGTCCTTACCTAATCCTGTATGTCTCATATCGCCTCCTGTCTTTCCCCTGCTGCCTGGAGCCAGGCCTGGGTCCTCCCTCCACACTGAAACCACCTGGGTTTTTATGGGCTTGCTTTACATGGAAAGTTGGCAAATCTCTGGTTGAGGCACCTGCTTGTAAAAAAAAATAAATAAAGGCAAAGAAAAGCCTCTGAGATGGGGAGACACATTTGGGGGATGACAAAAGGGAGCTATGCTGGACACCCCTCTCCCCAACACATCACCTCCAGAGGCCACAGTCACCCATGCCCTTCCCTCTGTCAGTCAGAGCCTCTGTCCCAGCAACTTTGGAGGACCCCCAAATGTTTATAGAGGGTGAGGCAGAAGGGCGGGGCAGCGTGATTATGTAGCTGTAACTGGCTTGGCTTTGCACTCAAGCCGTCTGCCGGAATCCATTTCTCCCTTATAAACAGCATGTATGTTTCATATGAAGCTTTTCTCCAGATTCTCTCACCATGAGTAGTACAACTCACCCATATTCTCCAGCTACTAAGTCACAGGGACAGGACTTGAACCAAAGCCAGCTTGCTCCAGACCCCACGGTCCCCATTCCTTCCAAGGCTCTACCCCTCCCTGGCTTGCTTCTTCTAGAAGACATAATGTGGATGGAGCTAACAGTTTGCTTTGATTACGGCCACACACGCCTCGTGCCGTCTCCTAAAGCTCATGACAGCTCTCTCCATGGCCGGCTTCTCTAATGTATCACCTGAGGTTAAGAAACCCAGCCTGGCATGCTACCAGCGTGTATCAGGGCTGGGGTCTGACTCAGACCTGCTCCCAGTCTCAGGACTCCCCCTCTATCCTAACACTTTGTTACTCTTTCCTGGGTCCTTCCCTTCCCTAAGGGTCACGGGGTGGGGGATGGGGTCAGCTGTCCTCACCAGTCTCTCTCTGCTGCCCTACAGGCTGCCTCTGAAGCGGACCTGCTCACCCTTTGCTGAGGAGTTTGAGCCTCTTCCCTCCAAACAGGCCAAGGAAGATGACCTTCAGCGAGGTACACGGCGTCTCAGAGTCCCTCAGAGCCCTCCAGAAGCCCCCACCCACCCCATAAAAAAGTCATCCCTGAAGTCCCCCACCCAAGGCCTGATTCACTCCTTGGAGAGTGTTTAGGCCAAGATTTGGGGTTGCCTGAGAACACTCCAGGGCTTAGACAGATGTCACAAAGATGAGAGGACATCTGTGGCTTTGACCCTGTTTGGACACAGCTCTCCCAGGGCAGCTAGCACAGGTAACAAGCTTGTTAGGCTGGAAGAGGCTCTTGGTTCTCTAAGTAGATAAGAGTTGGATGGACTTCTATGTCTGATTGTCTGGCTTTGACATTCCTAAGTTTGTGACCGGAAGGATCCTGGGGGGTGAGGAACAGAAGCCCCTGGAGGCTTAGCCCACCTTAGGAAAGAGTCCACCAGCAGCCAAAATCCAAGGCCTCCAATGAGTCAGCAACCAAGCTTAGCAATGCGCTCAGGGTTCCCAGACACTGTTTCTGATTTCAGAAGCGGCTCTGAAGTACAGGGCAACGACCCCAATTCACATACACAATAAAGGAAACGGTGTTGAAATGACCGTTCCAAGGTCACTGGCTGCCAGGTCATAGAGCCAGACCCAAGATTCAAAGCAGGGCCGTTTAGGAAGTGCTGGATGCAAGCTCAACCCCCCCCCCCCATGAAGGCCGTGCCTTTTATGAGCCTTCTCCATCCTCCCAGATTCCTCCACCCCCCCACCCCCACCCTGTGCTCAACCTCCACTGTTCTTGGTTCTCAGTTCTGTTGTATGTGAGGAGGGAGACAGAGGAGGTGTTTGACGCACTCATGTTGAAGACCCCGGACCTGAAGGGCCTGAGGAATGCGGTAAGGTGCCTCACCTCCCACCGGAGGGCTCTGGTGGGGTCTGCTCTTCCCACCCCACAGGGGGCCAGGGCCCTGCCAGGGGGTGTGCCTCCAGATCTTATCACCCCGTCAGAACCCTGCTCCACCCTGAGAGTCACTCACACCATAAATCCTCCTTAATCTGATGGCTGCTGTCTGACAGCCCAGGGCTTTTGTTGGCTTTGCAAACCTGTTTCTGTTTTAATGGGAGTGAAAACCCCTCCACAGAAAGGCCAGGCCCCAGAGACGCTCATTTTTTTCCCTCCCAGGGTGGCCTCATTCCTTGGGCTTGCAGGACTCCAGGGTGGCTGAGGGTGAGGGCGGGACAGTATCTGGACAAGGAGACCTTCCCCACCCCCAGCCATCTGAGCACAGCTCAGTGGGGGCAAGTTGAGGGTCACCAGGGCTTTGGACTTGAAGGTGAAATCTCTTAGGATGCTATAAGCATGTGTAGCTGGGGGATCCTGGACAAGCTGCTTAATGGAGACCCACAGGCCTGGGTTTTGTTCTGTCTGCCATGCATGACTGCCTCCTCCCTTTCTCCACTGGGCACTGTTCAGCATCGCCTCACTCTGAGAACCAGGGACTGGCAAAGGTGGCATAAGAGCCAGGCAAGCCCCAGTTGCCTGCCCTCTGGACCGTCCTGCTCTGTGACAGGCTGCCAGTCTGCTTGGCATCAGCCCCAGGAAGTTGGGCTCACAAAAAGTCATTAATGTCACTTGAAAACAGATAGACTCTTTGGATTAAACGGCAACTCACAGCCGACTAGCTCCATCGGCTCCCGCTCTAGACTTCTCCGTCTCCAGGGGAGCAGAGCTTGCCACGTTTTCAGACAGTCCTGGCAGCTCCTGACTACGCTGCCATTAGAATAAAATCTAAGGGCATTTCTAGTTTGGAGGGATCTCTGAAAAATACCCAGGACACTGAACTCTTCCTCTTTCTTAGCCGCCCAGAGAGGACCACCTGCCACTGGCGTCCCCAGGCCTGGGCTTCACTGCAGCTCTAAAGCCAAAAGCCTCCTCCTGTTCCACCAGGCACCAGTATTTGTCTGAGGCTGACAGTGGGCCCCACGGGGTCCTTTCTTTTCATTGACTAAAAGTGAACTAAAAGGCACAGGAACACAGTTCTACAACTCCCTCAGTATGGTGGCACTCACTTTTTTTTTTTAAGATTTATTTATTTATTTATTTATTTATTTATTTATTTATTTATTTTATGTATATGAGAACACTGTAGCCATCTTCAGACACACCAGAAGAGGGCATCAAATCACATTGCAGATGGTTGTGAACCACCACGTGGTTGCTGGGAATTGAACTCAGGACTTTTGGGAGAGCAGTCAGTGCTCTCAACCACTGAGCCATCTCTCCAGGACCCACCCCACCCCTTTAACACCCCCCCCCCCCATGGCACACACTTTTAACCTCAGCATTCCAGAGGTAGGAACAGGCAGATCTCTTAAGTTTGAGGCCAGCTTGGTCTACATAGTAAGTTCCGGGGACAGGCAGGGTAATGTAGAGAGACCCTGTCTCAAACAAACAACAATAAAAAGTTATTTAACTCTAGGGCAGGGACCACTTGCCTTGGCTCAGCCAAGGTGCTCAGCCAAGCTTGGAGCCACGGCTGTCTCATCTACAGAGGAAGCTCTCATGTGGACCTAATGGGCTTTTAGGCTCTGAGCCAGGCTTGGGCACTTGGCGCTCAGTGGGCCAACCCCATCAACTGCAATTATTAACTCCTGCCCAGGAGAGGGACATGCTGGGTACTCTACCGTGCAGGTCCAGGAACATGCCCATTGCACCCAAGACAGTGACAGTGACACTCATGAGGGGCTTTGGTATGTGGCAGGAGCTGGCGTGAATGCATTATGCCATCAGCCAATCATTTAATTCTCTTGGCAGTCCTCTGGGGTGGGCATTCTTGCTGTCCCCACAAAGAGTCTGTATAAGGTCACCAACCAGTGGAAGTCAATCCTTAAACACAGATTCAAATGTCAGACCCTAGGTGAGAACCAGAGGAAACAGTAGATGCTTAACCAGGTATTTTATAGACACTAAAATGCAGTTTGCTAAGTGTTTCTTGTGATTTGACTTATCATAAGACAATACAAAATAATATCAAACCCCCTACGTGTGGTGTGCACGTATGCGTATGCGCCGATGCATGGCACACAGAGGGGAAGGTACCCAGAGGCCAATGATGCTTGGCCTAGGGAAACAGGATCATTGTAATTCTCTTTGTTTCCCCACAATGCTGATACATATCACTTTTTATAGCCACCAAAGTAAAAGGCGGTAGTATAAAGTGTATATAAACCCAGTTTTGGCCACAGGCAGTGAAACCCTACCATTTCCTTCCAGATCTCTGAGAAGTATGGCCTTCCTGAGGAGAATATTTGTAAAGTCTACAAGAAATGCAAGCGAGGGTAAGTGCCCCTTCAGCCCTCCCGTGGGCTACTCGGAACTACCAAGGCTGTGCTTGGCCTTGGAGTTACAGAGAGCATGCTCTGTGAGGGTGGAGAGTCCCCAAGTCAGGCCACAGTCATAGTCACCACTCCACCTGCAGGAACCAGGGTGAGGGGAGGAGGGAGGTGCAAGGGTCTTCTCACAAGTGACCCTCCTGGCATAGAGGGGGTGTGTCGGTCACTTTTCAGAAGACCCAGGTTTAAGTCCCAAAGCATTGGAGACCAAAGTTCCTTTCTTATTCTGATGTTAACTGTAGCATCTGCCATTCACCTGACTCTCCTGCTTCAGACATCAGACTGAGTCTATCTCATTTAACCCTCGAGTCACACTGGCACCCCCCTCCTCCGCCCCCCCCTCCACATTTTACACACAGGGAAACTGAGGCTCGGAGGTGATAAGCAGGGGTGGGTACAGGAGTGGTGAGCAAGGAGCCAGAGGCAAGAAGGCCCAGAGGAGCCTCCCCAGGCAGAGGGTGACAATAAGGGTGGTCGCACATTCTCTCATTGAGAAGGCCTTGCACCCCAGGCATGGCTTCCTCTAGCCCCGCCCCCTTTTCCTTCCTCTGTGGCTCCCAGCTAGCCTCCCAGGCAAAAGGCTGGAGTGTAGAAAAGGATCCATTTGGTTTGGGTTGCATGAGAATCAAGAGGGTTTTGTCTGTGTGTGGGGTCTCCCCCTCCCACCAGCCCACCCCCACCCCCCATCCCACCAAGTTTCGGTTTCATACAGGGGCTCACACTCTGTCTGGAGTAGACTGCTTCATGTCTGCTTTGCCCAGACAAGCCCGGCCCCACTTCTCCTTGAGTGCCATACCCACGTGCCCTGCTTCCTGCCCCTCCTGTGCAGGGCTCCCCTGCAAATGCTATCCCAGGCCAGACGGAGGGGCCAGGGATAGTCTGTGTACAAAGGGAAGCTGTGCGGCTCCTGGCTCGTTCGCTGGAGGTCTTCCCATCAATCCAGACAGCTGCTCAAACTGTAATTGTAATGACTTCCATCACGGAAGTTTTTCCCTCGGGCCAGATACTGTCCCCCGTGATGCCTGACATCATCCCACCAGCCCTTGAGCTTGGTGGGATCCTCCCCCTTTGAAGCTGAGGTTAGGGACTAGCAAAAGAGATTCTCAGTGGCCTAAAGTGCACTCCTCACAGTTTAATCACACACACACACACACACACACACACACACACACACACACACACACCCTGTTCTCCTGACCTCTAAGAAACATGCAAATATTCTTTGCTCGGCGCTATAGACCACATCACTCCATAGCCATGAAAACTTCAGCTCAAAGATGGTCTGTCTGTCAGGTCCAAAAGAACATATTTCCAAATACACATTCATTCAAATAAATGTCCACATCAGAGAAAGGTGGATATTCTAACCTAAAGCCTAGTTTATTCTTACAAACCCTCTCCAAAGTCCTCCAGACCAAGGTAGATAAAATCAATTTTACAAGCATCGAGGAGTGCTTGAAAGATTAACCAATACACTGTTTTTGCTGGCAGCAGGCCAGGGGGCTAACTTAATACAGGCAGAAGTGAGCTAAGAAGTAACAATAGCTGTTGACAAGCTCCTGCCACTGGCTGGGGACCCAGGTGGCACTGACCTCTTGCTGGAGGGCCACTTTCACACCACTGCCCTGCAGGCACTCTTACACAGCCCAACACCCTGAGGCTGACTCTCCGGGAAACAGACAAGCCAGCCCTGAAGTTGTCAGAGCACAACTCTCCTCCCCACCCAGCCCTGCTCTCTGGCTTGTCTCCAGCCTCCAGCCCCCAGGATAAAGATTACCTGGAATGAAGAGTCCTGCTAGCCAGCCCCCAGCCTCTGGGAGCCCCAGCTCCAACCTTTTTCCCAAAAGAAGGTGCTGCCAGCTGATGCTCCCAGAGGTGACAGAGGTAGCCCGTGGGTGGGTGTCTCAGGTTTCCTACTTTCCCCACCGCCCTCCTGGAGTCCTCCCAAAGGCTGGTGTCTACTGAGCTCTTGCGCAGCCATAGATGTTGGCTGCCTTCGGCCTCTCACTAACTGGTGTTTATAGGATTTTGTGGCTCCTCTCCTGAAAAGTGATATCATAGAAATGCAAAGGTCTGGATTAGATCCTGAGCTCTGCCATCTACTAACTGTGGCTATAAAAGCATTGCTTTATGTCTTTGAACCTTAGCGTCTCCATTCTATGAACTGGCATGGCATAGCTGTTAAGAACCCAGTCCTCCTTTCTGTGTGAAATTCTGGAGGACAGAATTCAGGTCCAGTTAATGTGTGTGCAGGAGCCGGGCAGTGGTGGCGCACGCCTTTAATCCCAGCACTTGGGAGGCAGAGGCAGGCGGATTTCTGAGTTTGAGGCCAGCCTGGTCTACAGAGTGAGTTCCAGGACAGCCAGGGATATACAGAGAAACCCTGTCTCGAAAAACAAAAAAAAAACAAAAACAAAAATTGTGTGCAGGAGCAATGTCCTGCACATGAAAGTGTCCAGCAAAGACTGAGGGACAGAGATGAATGGATATATAGAGGGTGGGTGGAGAAAGGAGATGGGGGGATAGATAGGGGGATGGATGGATGGGTGGATGGATGGATGGGCAAATAGATGGATGGGCAGATGGATGGATGGATGGATGGATGGATGGATAGATGGATGGATGGGCAGATGGATAGATGAATGGATGGGCAGATGGATGGATGGATGGATGGATGGATGGATGGATGGATGGATGGACAGATAGATGGATGGGCAGATGAATTGATAGATGGCAGGCGGATTTCTGAGTTCAAGGCCAGCCTGGTCTACAGAGTGAGTTCCAGGACAGCCAGGGCTACACAGAGAAACCCTGTCTCAAAAAAAAACCAAAAAAAAAAAAAAAAAAGATAGATGGATGGATGGATGGATGGATAGATGGATGAATGGATGAATGTGTGGGTGAACAGATGAATGCATGGGCAGATGGATGGATGGATGGATGGATGGATGGACAGACAGACAGACAATGAATGGTTGGACAGAGAGATGGTAAGTGGTTGACTGCATATGCCCAATTCTATTATCTGTTCAGAAGCTTAGCAGGGAAGGGACAAAGTGAAGCTTAGGTCACCTCTGGGTGACTTTTCATCAGAGAGGCAGCTTTTACAGGGTACTCTTGACATAAACTGACTTTGCCCCTTTCAGAGACTATAGCCATGGAGAGTATGCTTCTTGAGCTTCAAGACTCTCAAGGATCCTCTGACTTGAGGATGGGGGCTACATCCTTCCAGTCTATTATATAATCCTCTTGAGATTTTAGCTTGACAGAAATCAACTGAGAGGGGTGTTATATGGCCCCTGCCTCTAGCTTAGGCCAGCACACCCGAGTGGTTCAGTGTAGCCTTTTGTTAAACTCAGATTATTACACCTCCTGAACTTGAATTTACAGTCCGAGCCCCCAGTCTAATGACTGAGAACATAGCATCTTTCCCAGAGTTTCACGTTAGTCACTCAAAAGCATCCTCATTCAGCTCAGAAGGGAAGCAACCCAGCAGCAGGCATCAGTGTGGTATGGCTGGCAGGCTAGGCTCTGAGTTAAGACTTGGCCGCTGGGAGTCTTCATCTTCCAGCCTGGTCTTGAGGGTCACAGAAAGCTACTGAGGTGCCTGCAGCATTGCCATCAAACTTGTTGCTCTGAGACCACAACAGGGGACCTTGCCACACTGCAACCAACTCTCCCCTCCTCTCTCTTCCAGAATCCTGGTCAACATGGACAACAACATCATCCAGCATTACAGCAACCATGTGGCCTTCCTGCTGGAAATGGGTGAGCTGGATGGCAAGATCCAGATCATCCTGAAGGAGCTATGAGGGCCCAGCCTCAAGCACCCCATACACCGGGCTCAGCTCACACCACGTACAACCTCTTCTGTGTCAGCTGTTACTTGAAATGCCTTTCTCGGGGGAAGAGGTCTCCTCACAAGCAACAAACTCGGTGATGTCTGAGCCAGGGAGAGACTAAGAAGGTTCCAGGATCTAAATGTCCCACCCAGGCTTGAAGCCACTCCAGAGCTTCCTGCAACCCAGCAGAGATGGGGAGTCTGATCCACAGACCCAGCTGCCTGCTTTCTCGTCTAAGTCCTGCCACAAAGACCCTTACAGGGGATAGGGATGACACCATCCTCTCTCCAGGGCTATAAGAGCTGTCTTGATTGGTTCTGATGCTCACTCTGTATCCTTCCACCAACTTTAGACCAAAGAGTTCTCACACTTTGGCTAATTGACGTGAAAACTCGTGAGTTTCAGATCAAATGTCCTTGTGAGGCCTTTGGAAACTCTTCTTGACTTCCATGGTACAAGATATAAATCACCATCATTAAGCAAGAACAAATCCCCTTGCCACTTACTGTTGTACACATTTCTTATTTTACAGTTTTCATCATGTGATATATATATATATATATATAAGTATATATTGTGTACATATATGCAATATTTTGTATGTTCGTGTTACATTTTTATCATTTCAAAAATATGTATTTCATATTTCTTGAACTATTTTTTTAGCTGTTATTCGACTATGCATTTTGTATATCATAGGGTTTAGTAATAAAAGCCTACCTGTGCACACTTCCCTGGCTTTCAGGCGCTCTTTCCTTCTGTGAGACTCCAGCGAGTCTCAAAGACTCAGAAGAAGGGCTCAGGTGGAGGAGGCTCTTCCTCTTTCTTTCTTCACTGTGGCCTTGTCTCAAGGGCTTCTTGTCCTAGATGTGAAGGCTGGCAACGGGCGTGGCATATTCACCCCGACAGGCCACAGAATCCACATGTGGCCTCACAAGAGTCATGAGCAAGGCCTGGGAAGGTTCATAATGGCAGTGACGAGTCCCTCATAGCTGACCCAGTGGACAGAGCTCAAAGCCTGGGACCCATGTGACCAAGACCTGGGCCAATTCTGTCCCTACTCCTCAGGCTAACCCTTTCTCTGGATTCAACCCAAACTGCCCCCAACGGCAACTACACATCACTTCCCAACTGTACGGTAGTGACATCCTATTGGTATCTTGTATAGAGTCATGTGCCAGCGTCTAGGCCTCTGGGGAGGGGACAAGTTCAAACCAAGCCTTGAATCCTCCTAGGAACAGACCAAAAGGACAGCCTTCCTGCATCCCTCCTTCCCTCCCTTTCCTTCCTTCCTTCCTTCCTTCCTTCCTTCCTTCCTCCCTCCCTCCCTCTCTTCCTCCCTTCCTTCCTTCCTTCCTTCCTTCCTTCCTCCCTCCCTCCCTCCCTCCCTCTCTTCCTCCCTCCCTCCCTCCCTTCCTTCCTTCCTTCCTTCCTTCCTTCCTTCCTTCCTTCTTTCCCACAGCTGTATCTACTCCATTTCCTTAGCAATAAAATGTAGTGTTGTCCTCACTGGTCTCAGTGTCCCTCAGAGCCTCAGGCTCTCCAGTGAGTCTCAGAGATCCAGGCTGTGGGGAAGGTCAGCATCCCTGCCTTCAGTCCCAGAAGCTCCGCTTCCTATGAATTCGATTTTCCTATGACTGTCTGAACAAGACTTTTTAAAAATGTTATGCGTATGGGTGTTTTGTCTGCATGGATGTCTTTGTACGACGTTAGTGTACTTTTTTGTTTATTGGTTTGTTTTTAAAGTTCAAGAACCAAGATCCATTCCTTAAGAACTCCCAATTCCAACAGACTCCGTGGTCAGAGATCACAAGCCCTACCTACAGTCACACTGGGATGCAGGCTACCCAAGTGAGGAGCTGGCCTCGGGCATCAAGGACAGGATGCCAAAGGACTCAGCAATGCAGTTAGGTGATAGTTTAACACACTGGGGAGATAGTTGCTCTTTTGTTTTGTTATTAGACAGGGCCTCACTGCATGGTTCAAGCTCATCTTAAACTCACTATTCATAGCACATGGAGGGTGAGCCCACACAACCAATCCCAATCTAAAATCTTTTGAACATTCAGGCTGAAGATCTCGATGAACAAAATCTCAAGATTTTAAAGACAGACTCCCCAGTACTAACGCTTCCTCGTGCTTCAACATGGTTGGTATGCCCTGCTCAAGGGACACTGCAGCATTAGGGTTGCATCCTCCCAGTCCGGCCTCCCTGCTGCTGGGACAACCGCACTATGCATCTGAGCAGAGTCATGTATGAAGGTGACATGACAGGAGAACAAAGCAGCTGATAGTGCCAAGCACACCCGGGACTCCTAACTTCCTGTAACTGTTTCTGCCCAGAGCAAGGAGGAAACCCGGGCAGGGCAAGGGGGTGCTGCTAATCTCACTGGCTATTGGAATCATCTGGGCAGCCTCTACCCTGCCCTTGAATCTAAATCAGCGTTCTAGATCAAGGCCCAGGCAATGGCACCTTTTGAAGCTCCCTAGGTGATCATAGTGTGTAATCGAGGCTTGAGGGTCACTGTTCCAAGGAGGCAGTGATGCCTTTGGGTTTCTGCGGCTGCCACCTGTGCACAGCAGAATCGGCAGCCTTGGAACATGCCTGCTGCAAAGCATAGGACAGGTATTGGAAGCTTCTGCACTCTTTATTACAGCCTCCAGCGAGACACCGGGACAGAACTGAGGGTTCTCAAACTACAAAAGCTACTTAGTCCCCAAGGACAGCGCTCTACCAGCTTTGAAAAGATTGGTCCTGCCCTTCAATAAAGTCGGGCCTGTGGGGGACAGGGTGTCAATTGCAAGACTGCCATTCACTCCCTGAAACGAGAAACTAGGAAGAATGAAGTGAGCCAGGGGTGGTTTCTACAACTTTCATTTTTTTTTTTTGTTTGTTTGTTTTTGTTTTGTTTTTCGAGACAGGGTTTCTCTGTGTAGCCCTGGCTGTCCTGGAACTCACTCTGTAGACCAGGCTGGCCTTGAACTCAGAAATCCATCTGCCTCTGCCTCCCAAGTGCTGGGATTAAAGGTGTGTGCCACCTCTGCCCGGTCAGCTTTCCCTTTCAGAGAGCAGTTGTTGCCAGTGGGGAGAACACTACCTGTCTGCAGGAACCTGGAGGCAAGAGCTGATGCAGAGGCCACGGAGGGGCGCTGCTTACTGGCTTGTTCTCCACAGTTTGGTCACCCGGCTTTCTTATAGAACCCAGGACCACCAGTCCAGGGATTGCCCCATCCACACTGGGCGGGACCTTCCCACATCAATCACTAATTAAGAAAATGTCCTGCAGGCTTGCCCGCTGCCTGAGTTTTATGGAGGCGTTGAGGTTCCCATCTCTCAAATGACGCTAGCTTATGTCAAGTTGACGTAAAACTAGCCAGCACAGGTGTGTGTGGAGACAGGGATGGGGAGAGGGAAGGGGAGGAATTAACGAAAGGACGGATGAACACGTGAGAAAAGCAAGATGAAGAACCGAGTGCATATCTGACCCAGCTACTCTGAGCACTGCTCTCTTTAAGCTTGAAGCACTGAGGCATACGGAAGTGTAGTCTCTCTGGCCCCGCCCAGACCCATGACGTCAGTATCCGACTGCTACCCAAGGGATTTGCGTGTGCATTATCATTTGGGAAGCACATTGATAAAAGAGCCGTGTATCCCAGTTCTGGCTCACTCCACCCAGTCCCACACAAGACTTTTTAGATCAGCAATGCTGCTGCAGGGCTGTGATCCCGGCTACAGCGGCAAGAGGCTCTGGAGTTCAAGGATAGTTGGACTACAGAGGGAGGCCTTGTATTAGAAAATCAAAACCAAATAAGGGGAAAAAAGAACAACAACCTCTAACAGCTTTAAGAACACGGACAAGCCGGGCGGTGGTGGCGCACGCCTTTAATCCCAGCACTTGGGAGGCAGAGGCAGGCGGATTTCTGAGTTCAAGGCCAGCCTGGTCTACAGAGTGAGTTCCAGGACAGTCAAAGCTACACAGAGAAACTCTGCTCTGTCTCAAAAAACAAAAAACAAAAAAAAAAAAAACAAAAACAAAAAAAACAAAAAACAAACAAACAAACAAAAGAACACGGACAGTTCAAGCGTGTCTGTGAGGCTTGACCTGAAGATGGAAGCCTCGTCCTGAATGTGACAGCACCATCCCATGGACTGGAGGACCAGAGGACCAGACGGAATAAGAAGGGAGGAGAAAGCCAGCTGGGGGCCAGCATTCCGGTCTCTCTGCTTCCGGTGCCATCCTTAGCCTCCTTAGCATAGCCATCTTATGCTCACCCCTGCTAACACACCCTGAGTTGTCCTGACCATCCCATGGCCCCCACCATGGTGGACTGTACCCTCACACTCTGAGCCAAGATTCGCCCTTCCTCCTACAAGTTACCTCAGTCAGATAATGTCAACTGACAAGAAAAGTAGCTAATCCCATGCCCCAAATCAATTACGTCAGAACTTTGAGATTCAAGCTTAGTGTGATCTTGGTGTTAGAACTCTATCTGCTCTTAAGATAAGCCTACCGTCCGTCTGAAGGTTGAGGCAGAATCCTGACCAGCCTAGGACATCTTCTGGATGTATGAAGACTGTCACATGGACCATCTGAGCTTAGGGCCTCCGCCCAGCCTCGCCATCAATGGTGAATGCTGGCAGGTACTGTCAGCCTGCTCTCTCACCCCCTCGGAGTGGCCTGTTTCCTTGTCTACTTGGAGAGACAGCAATCACTTGGTAGAGCATCATGATGTCTGAGGAGGCCTGACGCAACTTCCTGTACATTACCAGTCTCCACCCAACATGCCCAGGACTAGGGGACTCCATGTGCTAAGCCTGGATCCAAGGGACCTGGATGGGATCCCCTGATCCTAGATCACTTTGGATCTGGCCCTGTTGTCAAGAATCTGTGGCCAGGCACACAGGCATCTTCAAGTTCTGAATGTCAGCTCTGAAAGGTCTTCTAGAACATCTAACATGGAAGTAGAGAGCCCACCCAAGACTGTCCTCTTCAATAAAGTCTAGAGTCAACTGCAGCCATCCTTAGAGATATCATGTCAAAAACACACTCTTAAAACTCCTGTGGCTCTGACACTCATTAATGTGCTGGATGCTGGCATGTTAGGTGTGACTCAGCTCACACCTGACCAATTCCACCCACACACCATAAGACCTGAAGGTGTAGACTTTGAAGTCCTGATTCTGACTGACTTCTGTCCACAGAGGAGAGCAGAGGATCAGAGCAGAAGCCCAAGGTCAGAATCCCTTATGCTTCCTGGGGTATACCAGGCTACCTCACCATTCCAAAGCCCTGGCTTGCTGGAATCTGAAGATCACAAAGAGCCCAGCTTCTGTGAGAAGCAAGAATTCCATTTAATTGAATATGTTTCTTCATCTCTCCCCACCCTCTTTCTCATGTCCTCCCTTCCCACCCACCCCTGGGGAAGAGAGCCAATCAGGGAGCCAGTCCAGATGGGAAGCCCAGGAGGCAGAGTTCTCAGAAAACGTCAAGGAAGGGGCCTTGGGAAGAGAGAAGCCCAGGCAGGCATTGTGGAAGGGACTGGAGGAGGGAAAAGGAAAGAGGAGGAGGGAAGGGGAGGAGGGAAGGGGAAGGGGGGAGGGGAGGAGGGAAGGGGAAGAGGGAAGGGGAGGGGGGAAGGAGGGAAGGGGAGCCCATGAGGATCCGTTTAGGAAAGTGGCAGACATTATCAGTGTCTGGGATAGGAGAGAATGTAAGGGGTGAGAGGAACGGGAGAGGTTAAGGGGCACATTTCATCTCTGTTCTTGGTCAGCTCTCTCTAGCCATTGCAGGCAAGCCATGATCTGTCAGGGACACCGTCCAACTTAGTAACCGACACCTACTCAGAATCCGAGTGGGAAGACAGGAAGGTGACAGAGACCGGGCAGAGGCAAGGTCTGGGAAGTGAGAACATGAAGACAGGGGACTGTGGTTCCAGGCCTCTAGCTCCAGCTAGAGGTTCTGCCTTGCCTGCTGATGACTGTGGTCATCATGACTACATCCATAGTATGCTGAGTGATTCTTGACTACTTTGCATGTTCTTGCTGTATAATAACCAGGCATAGCTGAGGGCAGGGGTGCCCAGGGAACATTCCTGTGCCTCTGCTGCAGGCACCTCTGAGCCTTCCTGCCACCCAGAAGACAAGGGCAATCTAGAGGACAGGGCCTCAGTACCCCGGCTGACTTGCTTCTAATTTGCCACAGGCTGCCTTGGCAGGAGACTCCAACTCCATATTAGTGTCAATGCTCCAAGAGTCCTTATGTCTGGAAAGGAGAGTCACCAGAACCAGCTTGGAGGCTGGCACAGAGGTAGCCAGGGAGCTCTGCTTGGGGTGAGGGGGGGTCATGGGAGGGGCAGGGGTGGCCAGTCTCCAGAAGGCAGCTCTAGACATTATGTGACCCTGGGCTGGATGACGCAGAGGAAAGGCATGTTCTGTTGATAGATGTCCTGGGAGCAGGGTCAGGGGGCCTGGTGGACTGAGCCTCTCTCTCCCACTGCTCTTGTAGCATCACTAGATCGCAGGAATCCATTTGTTGTCCTCGTTGTAGAGGAAGGACTGCTTCCCAGGAATCTCTGGCTTGTACGTGGCTGAAGGGAAAGAAAGAGAGAGAGAGAGATGACCGGACGGGTTGATCAGAGCTGGGAAGGGCTCCCTTACCCTCCTCCTGCCCTGCAGCCTGTGTATCTAGAGACAGAGAGGAAGCAACTGGCCTCGTGTTGCCTGACTCTTATTTTATTTTTAAAGGGGGCAGAGGCAGAGGTCACCTTTGTATGGTGTATCCCTCTCTAATTTTCCTTTATTTTGGGATAAGGTCTCTCTTTCATCGAACCTTCAACTCCATCTGCCTCCATCCTCTGTCACCATTGATTTTGGCTTTTGCATGGGAGCTGGGGATCCAAGCCTGGTCCTCACGCTTATATGGTAAGCCCTTGGCCTACTAGGCCATATCCCCAGCCCTGTGAGATGGCTCTTAGCTGACCAAGGCTGGCCCCTGGACTGTGGCTTCTGGCATTCTTTACCTCTTTATATACTTCCTTAACAGAGTCAACTTGATCGCTTTCTAGAAGATGTGAAATGGACACTTCATGTAAAATGGTACTCTTAAAGAAGGGAGGTTTAAGTTGGTAGAGTTTCCTGTTAGTTCAGCTGTTTCCAGAAAAACTGAAAGCTATCACCATCACGGACATATATCTCTAGCAAACAAGCCTTGTGGCACAGTCCCAGAATCTCTCCCATGTCCTCTCAGGAAGCTACAGAGAGGAGGTCATGGGTCGAGGCAGACCTATGCCTGCTAGAGGCACCACAGCAGACATGTTGTGCATCCTCCCAGCATGCCCTGGGGCTATTGTGATGGAGGTGACCACAGCAGGAGGAGTGGCCTGAGGTCCGTGCTTCAGGAATCCTTCATGTGCACCCTTCTCAGACACCATTCCAAGAGGACCCAGCAAACAGCTTGACATGAAGCCCCAACTATCCCTGGGCCTCCAGAACTCCTGTGTTAGACGCTGTTCTTCTGTCCTGAACAGATACCCTCTAAGGATGCCCATCAGTGCTTACCAAAAGGCTGAGTGTGAAAGACAAGGTGGCAGCCCTGTTCATTCAGCCTTCTAGTTCCTGTGCACATGGCACGTGCCCAACAGCTCTTGCCATTGTCAGGAAAAGGTAAGGGGGGCTTTAGAGAGCTGCAGAGAGGTGGGGAAGCCCAGAGACCACCCATTACTGTGGAGCAAGCCTCTAGGGACAGGAAACTGCCCATCTTGATGGCATGGACCCCTTAGGATGCTGACTCTCAGGAAGATCTGCGTTCAGCTCATGGGTAGGGAGGGAGGAGCTAGGTGGCATCAGAGAGCCACTCCCTCAGATCGGCTCTTGTGCCCATCACAAACAAGACATAGCAGCAAGAGACCTGTGGTGGTTTGAATAGGTTTGACCCGCATAGGTTCATCTGTTTCAGTGGTTGGCCATAGAAAGTGGCACTATTAGGAGGTGTGGCCTTGCTGGAGTAGGTGTGGCCTTGTTGGAGGACAACTTTAAGATCTCCTATGCTCAAACTCCGCCCAGGGTGGAATCGGAGCATCCTCCTGGCTGCCTTCGGGTCAAGATGTAGAACTCTTGGTTCCTCAAGCACCATGTCTGCCTGGATGCTGCCATGCTTCCCACCATGATGATAACAGAGTGAACCTCTAAAACTGTAAGCTAGTCCTGATTAAATGTTATCCTTTATAAGAGTGGCCTTGGTCATGGTGTCCCTTCACAGCAATGAAACCCTAAGACAAGACCCTACCTCTCAACCCCACCACAAATGTCCCAAGCAGTAGGCAGCTTACCCTTCAGGCCTTATCTGTTTTTAAAATTCCTTGGCTAGTCTAGCCTAGAGGCTTAAATATCTTTAAGAATAAGAAGGTTTCTGAGAACTTTATCAATGCTATGACTGTTTCCTTCTAAAACAATGTCTGGGGCTCGAAAGATGGCTCTATAAAGATGGCCACACAAGCCTGAGGTCCTGCCTCCAGCAACCTGGAACCCATGGAAGACCCAGGGTCGTGGGCATGCAACTGTAACCCTAACACTGGTGGAAAGAAGACAGGCAGATCCCTGAAGCTCACTGGGCAACTGCCGAGTAGAATCAATCTGCTTTCGGCTCAGGGAGAGAGACCTTGTGTCCAAAAAATAAAACAGAGAGGTTTTAAGATGACTCGCTCACTTAAGCCTGACAGCCTGAGTCCAACCCCGGGGTCCACAAGTTGTCCTCTGACATCCATATGGGTCATGGCATGAGAGTGCCATACACACACAAGCGTGCGCACACAGACACACACACACAAACACATGATAAAAGGAGGGATGAGAAGAGGGAAGGGGAGAGGAGGAAAGGGGATGAGAGAGGGGAGGAGACGTCTGTGTGGTGCACACCTTAGCTAGAACAGTCACTACCACCCAGAAGCTCTGAACTCTTACATGTCCCCAAGCCATGGTTTTAAATCCAAAGCCCCTTTTCCATTCAGAAACAAAACACTTTAGTATTCTGAACCACGAGCCAATGACCTGCTAAGCCCACCTCACCCTTGGAACCTGTTTAGCAAACAGCCCATAAACTGGTGGGATTTGATGGCCTCAGACTAACACAGTGTTGTGGAAGAGTTGGGGGTCTCAGTTCTCTGACCTGGGCCAGGCAAGTTTGGTTTGGATGACTTCAGTGGCCACCGGCTGGTGTTGGACACAAACGATGCACTGGAGATGAAGTGCTTAGGGGGTCCCTGGTAGTTCACGATCTCGTACTGACCGGGACCAGGAAGAGGTGGCTTTGGGGGCAGAGGCAGAGGCTGGGCAGAAAAGTTCAGGAGCGTAGTTTTCCTTTGGAAAAGACAAAATGGGAAAGTGTCACCACAGCAGCCTCATGGGGAAAACAATAGTGTCTATAAAGCACAGGCAACACCAGGGGTCCCCCAAGGGTCTATGAGGGGCTTGCCTCGGACAGTATCCTAGCTCAGTTGCTATGAGCCCAGGACCTCTGGGCCTCAGTATCCTTATCCGTACAATGGTAACAAAACCACACAGGCTTGCCTGGGTTAAATAAGGTGTAGTATCTAAACCATGGTCCCTGGGCAGGGAGAGGACAGACACACTTCTGTCCCAGACATCTGTCGCTGAGCTCATTGGGATAAGCAGGTAGCATTGATTGTATGCGCCGTCTGTGATTAATTACTTTAGTCTGGCTGGAGCTCTGAGAACTGATGCCTGGGTGAAAAGAGGCTTTGATGAGCCATTAGTGATGTCTGTACTGAAGCCTGGGTGAGAAGAGTCTTTGATGAGCCACTTGTGATGTCTACATAGTCAGAGAAGAGGAAGCCTTATCTTTCCTTCCAGGGATTTGCTGGTCTACAATGAGCAGATTTCTACTGACATTCCAGAACCCTGCTAGCTCGTTTCCCTTTAAGGCTGGAGGCCAGAGTGGACAGGGACTGGGCTGGGATCTAGAACAAGGTACTCGCTGCTAGTATAGTAACTGTCTCAGACTATAACATCTTTGCCAGTAAGTCATTAAACAAAGCTAAACTAACCCATGCTGGAGTCCAAGCCCACTTAACAATTCTGGTAGACCGTTTATAAGCTGGCGGAGCTTAAGAGAGCCTTTGAGAACTGTTCGCGCACTGCAACCCACAGTATAATGGTTACCAGGTGTCCTGGGGCCATCTGGGGAGTCAAGCCACTGCCCAGGAAACGCCTCACACCCGAACTTTCTCCTGGAGGGACCACTGTGCCGGAAAGCAGTGCGGGAGTCCTGCTGACCTGCAGAACCCCAGTGAGCCAGGACACCCAGAGCTGTCTACTGAACTTCCTTATTTGCTGAGGGAGCTGGTGTCCAGAGAGACCGGAACCCATGTACAGTCAGAGGCCATTACAGGGACCAGTCCCTTAGTCCCAGCAGTGTGGAGAAGCGCCATGACAGAGGTGTCTGCGTTTCAGGGTCACCCACAAGGAGTCTGAATTCTAGTCATGCCACTGACTGGCTATGGGGTCCTGGACAAAGCCCTGAATCTGGAGCAGGAAGTGAGAAGCCCTGCTCTTATAGGGAGCCGTAGAAACAACAGAGAATGTGTGAAGCATCTCTCAATGAGCCAGTGCGTGTTCAGCGCTCACACGAGGGCCACTCTGCCGTGTAGGGAACTGCCCACTGCTGGGGAGCCATGGTAAGCCATCTCACTCTGCCTGAGGCTCGAGCTTTGCAACAGCTGGCTTGAATGTTTATATTAGAACAAAAAGATACCCATGGGAAGGAGGTGGTATGTACCCATCTGATCCACACAGAAGGCCTGGCTTTAGGAAGACATACCCAACTTTTCTCTGTAGTTCAGCATGGGGCTAGGTGCCTCAAAGCTGAGTAAGGCAAAATCATCTCCCCTAAAGCATGAGGCAAGTAGAAAGAAAGAAAGCACAGTAAGCGTGTGTGTGTGTGTGTGTGTGTGTGTGTGTGTGTGTATGCACAGATGCCATGTGCATGTGTGAGTGTATGTGTATGTTTGTGGATATGTATATGCATGCATGCATATGTCTCTGTGTATGTGTCTGTGGGGAGGTTATGTATTTATGTGGGTGGGTAGGGTGTGTGTATGTATGTATGTATGCATATATGTCTGTGTGTATCTGTGTCTGTGTGTATGTATCTATGTGTGTGGGGTTATGTATGTATGTATCTGTGTGTGGGTGGAGTATGTATATCTGTATGTCTGTGTATGTGTGTGTCTGTGTGTGTATGTGTATATATTTGTGTGTATATGTGTGTCTGTGTGTATGTGTCTCTATGTGTATGTGTCTGTGTGTATATGTGTGTCTGTGTGTATATATGTGTCTGTATATGTGGGTGTATATATGTGTGTATTCGTGTGAATATGTGTGTATATGTGTTTGTGTATTTGGGTGTATATGTGTGTACGTGTGTGTATGTGTGTGTATATATGTGTATATTTGTGTATATGTATCTGTGTATGTGGGTGTATATGTGTGTGTATATGTGTATATATGTGTGTGTGTGTGTGCGCAGAGTGGAGCAGAGGAATAGGGACACTGCTCCTGCAGGAAGGAGGAGCAGGCTGGGAGCAATGTTATTCTGGGTCTTTCTGGGAGGCAAATGTGACTGAAAAGCCATTAATAAGAGAGCTCCCTTTAACTTTACACTGGGCCTGGGGGTTTGGGGGGAGAATGGTAAGAAATGAGAGAACAACCCAGAAATGACGGAGGGATGAAGAGCTGAAGTCAGTTACTGTCCTCTTTTCCTATGTCCAAAACCCTGGGGGAGGGGTACAAAGAAGGTGATCCTCCCTCCATCACTCCCCCCCACACACACATACAGGTGGTGAGGAGCAGTTGTGAAATCACTGAGCTTCAGTGGCCACACCCAGGATGGCTAGCAATGCAGTGTGACCAGGCTTTGATGGATTTCATGGCTTAGTAATGAATGAAAACATCTATTAAACTCTTCCAGGAGCCACAGCAGGATTGAGCACACTCCGGTTTCCAATGGACTCCTCTGTCAAAGGCCCAGAGATAATAGATGTCTTCAAGGTCACAGCAGGTCACTTGCAGAAGGCACCTCGGACCCCTGGGACACTCCCAGACACAGGTTCTCTGCCCCAGGGATTCCCAGGTTTGGGAGGAATAAAGGGGGCAATTTCTAACAATTCTTCTCCACTTGAAAGAGAGGCCGATTGCCTCTGGGGTGGAATGCAGTATCTGTTCAGCAGGGTTGGGCAGTGACAGATAGCGGCCTGGGAGGATGCGTCCCACAGTGAATGACAATCCCCATTCCCCAGGGAACCTAAGGTGGGCCCAAGCATAATTGGCCTAGCACAATTACTGAACTGGAGACTGGCCAAGGGGCTTGATTGTCTCGAGCTTTCCTGGACAGGATAGCATACTGTGCAAAGCTGGGAATTAGAGACTCCAGGAAGTGGTCAGAAAGGAGTCTCTGGGGATTCCTCTGCCTGGCAGCAAGGACACTAGAAGGACCCCATCCTGATCTCAAAGACTTTACCTTGCTCTGCCCCACCTCACTGAGTCACACCCCCAGGATGGGAACTGAGGAACTCAAGAAGTGAAGTGCTGGCTGACACCTGCTTTTAGAAACCAGGTTTCGCTGTGTAGCCCTGGCTGTCCTAGAACGCACTCTGTAGACCAGGCTGGTCTCAAACTCAGAGATCCACCTGCCTCTGCCTCCCATGTGCTGGGATTAAAGGCGTGCGCCACCACCGCCCGGCTCTTGCTTCACAACCTAAGACAACCCACACAACAACAAATCCTCTTGGCTCTGAGTCCACTGGGCAGCTGAAGGCTGAGAACACCCACGCCACGTGCCTCAGCCATGTCTCTCTCATGAGGCACAAGTGGCAACCTCTGGTGTGGCATTGCCCTACAGCCACCATTCTGGAGAGCTCAGAGGTAGCTCCTCCTCATGGAAGCTTCCAGATCCTGGCTGTGGGTTTGAGCCACCAAGTCAAATGGCAGCTGAGTCCTATTTCGGCAGCATACAGCCGAATCTAGGTTGTAATGACTGAGAGCCAGATGTCTGGGGCAACAGACACTTCTCTCAGTGTGGACATTAGGTAATGCACCAAAATATCACACGATCTCCACAAATATGTACGGCTCTGATGCGTCAGCTGGGAAAAAAAAAGTAAGAACTGTTTCCAAGTTCTGTTTCACTGAGCCTCTCAGGAGCCACAGCAGAGAAGGTCCTCACCTCTGCTCAGCAATGAGGCAAGGCGGGGAGGTTCCATAAGGGACAATCCTCTGCCCACGAGCCTATCCCTTAATGCAACATTTCCCCAGCAGACTAAGGAAAAGTTTGTGTGCAGAGGGAACTCAAGCCAGCCTGAAGGCAGGAGTCCCTGACTTTTAGGGAGGGACCAGCCATCCTGGTCCCCTGGGAAGGACCCTGCAGAATCCCACAATGGGAGCACCGAGGGAACTTCCAGGAGCACCAAGGGAACTTCCATCTGAGCCTGAGTCCCTTCTCCAGCTCCTATTTGACTTGACAGAGTCCTGCCTTCCTGCCCTGTGCCCCAAGCTGATGGCCAGATGGTGCCCAGTGTTTCCAGCCTCCTACCAGTTGCCTGGGTGTCTAGCCCACTGCAGCAATGGCCCTGACACCAACCTTGCCTCTGGGGAGGGGCTCAGGTGTCCACACACTTAGTCCTGACCCTGATGTCACCCTTCCAATGGTTGGACCTGCAAGAGAGGCTCAAACAGGAGGAGAGGCCTCTGACGGTAAGATCAACCTTCTGTGCAGTTGGTTCTATAGAAGCTCTATACCCATCTGAGGAATTCTTAAGCCCTGAATACCTTTGAGTCTCTTAGATGAAAATAAGATTAGAAACGGTGTATGGAGAGGCTGGAGAGAGGGTTCAGAGGCCCCAGGCAGTGGTGGCACATGCCTTTAATCCCAGCACTTGGGAGGCAGAGGCAGATGGATTTCTGAGTTCAAGGCCAGCCTGGTCTACAGAGTGAGTTCCAGGACAGCCAGGGCTACACAGAGAAACCCTGTCTCGAAAAACCAAAAAGAAAAGAAAGAAAAGAGGGTTCAGTGGCAAAGAGCACTTGTTCTTGCAGAGGACTGGGGTTTGTTTCCCAGCACCCACAAGGCAGCTTACACCCAGCTATAGCTACAGTTCCAGAGGACCTGTCGCCATCTTCTGGCCTCCATGGGTACTGCAGACACATGGTGTACAGACATACATACAGGCCAAACATTTGTACACATAAAATAATAATAAAGAAATTCAAATGGTTGTCTCTTTCCGCCTCTCACTTCTGCTTTGGTGAAGCAGGGTCTGGCTATGTAACCCAGACTGATCTTGAATTCTCAATTCTCCTGCCTCAGCCTCTAAAGTGCTAGGATTACAAGTGTGCAGTAACCTGCCTAGTTCTGTCTCTTTTTAACTTTGTGTGAATAGTAAGTCACCATTTGCATCCACTGTGTGTCTGACAGATTTTTAATTCTGAAAGCAGCCCTGTAAGGGATGAATTAAACCCATTCAGCTCTACAGAAGGTACGGGAGCTCAGAGTATAGTGCACGATGCTCAGAGGTCAAAGGTCAAATCTAGCAGTCCCCTTCAGTGTACCTCTCCTGGATGTGTCCCCACTCCTGCCTCTTCCCCAGCGCAGGGAAGACTCCACATTATAAAAGCAGAACTGCCATGACCCCGGGAGAAGCCAGCTTCGTGGGGGACACCAAAAGAGCCTGGCAGCCCTAAACCCAGGTCTCTCTATGAGCTGTGAAGACTCAGGCAAATCCCTCAACCTTGCTGAAGATCTTTCCTCTAGGAAATGAGGACAGTGACTCCGCCGCTGGCATGGGAAGGGTCCCAGCCCGGACTGAGTCCCGTTAAGTGGTGCCCTTCTCATCCTGACCCTCCAAGGGTCCCCTGGAGCTGCCAGAGAAAAAAAATGCAGGACTCACGGAAGATGGGCTTTTTTCAGAATCTTGGTTTGATCGTTCGGGTTGTAGTAACCAGGCCCTGGGCCTGTTGAGTTTGGTTTTGATCCACGGCCAGTTTTGGATTTGAAGCAGGACATTAAGAACTTTGGCGACTGCTTTACCAGGGATTCATTGACATTGTAATGCCCTGAAAGAGAGGAACAGGGACACAGGATGAGACACTTCCCAGATCAGGGAAAAGCAGCGCCTGCCACCAGCTCCTCACCGCCACAGGCACCTCATATCAAACACAGTGACAGTGTCACCTCAGCGGGTCAACTGGAAAGGTTGCCTGTGTGGCTGATGGTTAGGCCTGCCACTTGAAAAACACACTTCAAGCCGCGGGCCTCAGAACAACCTGGCCGGGTAGGACTCACTCTACACTTACCCACCCTGTAGCCCAGAGACAGGAGTTAACTAGCCAGAGGACTTCCAGCCAGCCAGCCACTTAAGGAATGCCCCAACACTGCTGTAGCCCATCCCAACACAGCTTCCCCCTCAATAGAGTAAGAACACTCAGTCTTCTGGGGACAGGGTGGTTCCAGTAGCTGAATGCTATCTTCATGGCTTGTATATGTCTAGTAAGAAAAGAATGTGTGTGTATGTGTGTGTCTCTGTATCTATGTATCTGTGTGTATATGTCTATGTATCTATATGCCTGTGTGTATATGTATGTGAGCGTGTTTATGTCTGTTATGCATGTATGTATGTGTAGATATGCATATCTGTGTGCACACAAGACCAGAGATGTTCTTCCCATGTCTACCATGCTCTGCCTTATTTCCCTAAAACAGAGATTGCACACTGACTAGGCTGGGAGCCAGTAAAACCCAGCAGTTTCTCTGTCTCTGCCCTACACAACACTGGAGTTACGGGTGCACGTGTGAGCACACCCAGCTTTTTACCCAGGTAATGGAGATTCAATCTCAGATCCTCATGTCTATACAGCAAGTACCCCTACCTGAGAAGCCACCTTCTCAGCCCCCAAGCAATAGGTTCTTTAAAAAAAAAAAGTCTTTTATTTTTAGGCATCTTTATTTGCATGTGGGCATGTGAGTTCAGGTGCCCCTGGAGGGGTCAGATCTCTTAGGGTTGGAATCCCCAGAGGTGTGAGCCACCTGAAATGGGTGCTGGGACCTGAACTTGGGTCCTCAGGGAGAACACCAAGTGCTCTTAGCCACTGCATCATCTCTTCAGCCCCTGCACAGTATCACTGAGAATCTGCTGTTTGGAAGAAAAGTCTAGGGCCCTCTAAAGCTTCTCTACCTGTGGGTCTCCACCCCTTTGGGAGTCTAGTGACCCTTTCACAGGGGTCACCTAAGATCATCTGAAAACACAGGTATGTACATTACGATCCATGACAGTGGCAAGATTACAGTTATGACGTGGCCCTGAAGATAATGTTATGGTCGGGGGTCACCATGACACGCAGAACTGTATCTAAGGGTCGCAGCATCAGGAAGGCTGAGGACCACTGCCCTAGAGCCCGTGCCCGATGCTCCTGTCTTAAGAAACCACAATCAAACCCACTTCATTTGTCCACACAGCTCCAAGGAGAGGAGAATGGCCTGAGCTGGAGGGGAGAGCAGGGAGCCGTATCACTCCTAAGGCTGTCACTGACACCTGGTCAGGTTGCTCCAGACTTCCCATCAGTCAGAAATTAGGGGAATTACTCAAAGGAGGGTGTGCTCTAGGCAGTCGGGGAGCAGGCATGCGGGGAGCAGGCAGCACTACAGGGACTAAGCCAGCAGGGGAAGGCGAGCTCCAAAGTGACTCTCGAGTGCCAGGCCGCTTGTGCATGGCTTGGGAGTTTTGTTTGTTTGAGTGTACTTTTAGTTATCTGTATGTGTGCTTGCGCTTGTGTTAGTATGTGTGAGCCTGTGTGTGCTGGTGCACGTGCAAGCCAGACTTCCACTCCTCCATCCCTCACTGCTTTGTACAGTTCTTTTCATTTGTTTACTTAAGGCATATGTTGTGTATTTACGAATTATCACAGCACACTCGTGGAGGCCAGAGAACAACTTGAGGGAGTTGGGTCTCCACCATTTGGTCCTGAGGACTGAACTCAGGTCAACAGGCTGGACAACAAATACTTTGCCTGCTGGGTGATCTTGTCAACCCTCACGTCATCGTCGTCGTCAATGTCATCATCATCATTGCATGATCTCACTGGACCTAGGGTCCTAAGTTTGGGACCCTAGGTCCCAGACTGGCTGGCTGGCAAGCCCCAAGGATCTTTGGGTCTCTGCCTCCCCAACTCTGGCATCACAGGCACCTGCCTCCCCACTAGGCTTTTTCACTTGGTGATAGAATCCCGGTCCTTGTGCCTGTTTTCAGCAAGAGCACCTCGCCAAGAGAACTGTCTCCTTAGCCCCATGCACTTTAAAAAACAGAAACTCATAACAATTCTCCTGCCTCAGCAGTTTCCCAAACATTGGCACCACAGGTGCCACATACTAATATATTTTGAAAGATATACATGAATACATACACACAAAGCTTGAAAGTCTGTATGACATCATGACATCCATGTCTAAGTGACCAGGACTAATGACAGAGCGAGGCGGGGCCAAAAAGGGGTCATGCCAGGGAAGAAATTCAGTAGAATTGGTGAGATCCAGAAAGGTGGGAACAATCTTAGTAGTGTGTCATCAGAGGGACGATAGTTCACGTTTCTAAAGCACTGTAGATCTGACTGGGTTCTGTCTGGCCTTTTGTTCTAGAGACAAGTCTTGCTCTGCAGCCCTGGCTGGCTTCACCCTTAAGGTGATCTTCCTGCTTCTGTCTTCAAGGGGTTGGCTTTGCTCTAAACAGATTTCTTTTTCTCTTGACAGAGTGGTGAAGGGAACACAGCTGATGCTGTAGAATGTCAGCACTGTCATCTCCAGGTAAGGCACTCGGGAGGAGGCAGGATGCCCTCTGTGGGAACAAGAGGAATACTTCCTCTGTCCCCATTCCATTCTTTGTTACAGGGAATCCTGGGGAGCCTCTGAGACGGCGTGCTGACTGTGATGCCCTGTCCCAGGGCTCTGTGGTGGGGCCTCTGGCTAAGCCCCAAGGGTGCCAGCTTTGTTCTGCTGTATAAACAAACAAGGAGGGGCTTTGTATGGATGGTGCAAGGATGGGGGTGGGGGGCTGAGGCTGCACTGAGCCTCCTAATTAGCGCTGGTTTTGTTACTCAGCTTCAGCCTGATCTTCTGGCTTTAATCTGGATTTGCTGAAATCTGACATGCCCTGCAATCTTCTCCACACCCTACGACTCCCTGCCCCTCCTCTGGGTTCTGGGGCCTACAGTTCCAGGCTTGGCTGGGTAAGGCTGGGGAGGTCAGGCTGTGTGGACTCTTTTGGAGCCCTCTGAACTAATCTACTAGGGCGAGTGCTCTAGGGACGGAAGTGTGGGCACACGGGGGTACCGCCACCTTTTGGAATACAGCAGACAATAATACAGACAAGCTCGCCTGTGTTCCTGGATCCTGGTTCCAGAAGGCACCAAGGATCCTAAGGGAAGTTGGATTCTGGTCAGTTACCTTTGGACTCAGGCGTGCTATTCAGTGTCTGTGACACTGGGGAAGTATTTGTAAACTCTCTGAACATTTTATTCCATATATGAGAAAAACCGGCCTATGGACACAGGCAGACAAAATGCTCCCTGTGGAATAAATGCAACCAGCACCTGACCATTTAGGAGGAGATGGTGAAGAGACCTCTGAGGCAGTGTCACCTTCTCTTTCCCTCCCTGTTAGTGGCCTGCCGAGGCCACTTTTCCACCAGGCTGCCCGAGAGCTGCTGTGCCTGGTCCCAAAAGGCTAAGACGACTAAGGCCAAGATGGCTGCTTAATGGGCATGCGCAGAACCACCGGGTCTCTTAGCCTCTGTTCAGCACTTTCTCTGCCTCCATGACCCCACAACCAAGCTCCTTCTGAACAGGCTCCCTGTAGGGAGATGGGCGCCCAGAAAACCGAAGCCATAGCAGGAACCCAATGTGAGGGCAAAGCCAAGCTGCTTACCTGGTGCTGGCCCTCCTGATCCAGTCTTGGGGATGAATCCTCTCGGTGTTTTCGATAGAAACCCGGCTCGAGCGCAGACATTGTTTTTCTGTTTGCAGCTGGCGATGGAGGCCTATGTGGGAGAAAATCCACCCCGCATGCTCAGTGCCCACCCGCTCTCTGTCATTCTGTCATCCTGCCTGGGACAGGTGGCAAAGACGAGCCACATTTAAACCTGTCCTTCTTGGATGGAGAATTGACGTGAGCAAAAAAAAAAAAAAAAAAAAAAAAAAAAAAAAAAAAAAAGGCGGCTCTGGCCTTATCATCTACCTAGTCCAAGTAGTCTGTGACAAACATGCGCACGCGCATGCACGCACATGCACGCACGCACACCAAGGTAAAACAGAGGAGAATGGCTAGGCGTCTAAAAGAGAAACCTGAAGACCTTGCCAAGGCTGTGTGGCCCTGCTCAGATGGTCTCTTCTCTCTCAGCCTGAGTTTTTCTCTCTGTAAAATGCATCTGATGATCCCCACTCTGTTTTGGAACATTGTTGGGGGCGGGGGACGACATCACAAACCATCCAGAGAAAGTTAGAGGTTTGTTTGTTTCTTCTCAGTGCTGGGGTCTTGTGCGCCTCGGGCCAGCTGCCCCCACTACCCTGGGGGAAAGTTTTTTGCTGAGTGTGTGGTGCTGTTACACATATTTTTATGTCGTTTGCCGTCATTTTTTAAATCCTTTCCAGGACAAGTCCTCATGTCCCCCACCTGGTCCCAGGCTACATTCTTCTCTGTACAAACAGTGCTTCTAAACCACGGCATCCGGGGTGGCTCAGAGTCCTATCGCTCAAGATTCTAATCAAATCTGCAGTCACTTTCTTCTCTCTGCCTTTCTGGACCGACCAGAATTTAAGAATTTTGGCTGATCCACGCAATATACACATGAGAGCGTCCCATGGGTTCAGAACTCTAGAAATGATAAGGGGGGAGGGGTTGGGTCTGAGGGGTGGGGTGGGAAGGCTGAGATCATTCTTCTGTTATGCACGCATCACAAATATTTGAAGTACCAATTTGTAGTCAGTCTCCTGTATTCGTTAGATAACAGAAGCAATAAAAATCGTGTTCAGGAGTGCTGGGAAATATTTGCTGAATGAGTGAAACTATTTGCTGGGGGCTGGGATGGCTTGATTCGATACTTCTTTGTAAAAAAAAAAAAAAAAGAGTTTCTTGAGAAATGCAGGTGGCATTTTGGTTTTGTGCTTACAGCGGTGGAAGAATGTAGCTTTTCCCAGGGTCCTGATGGCAGGTTGCGTGCAGGGAGCTCCTACACAAAGCCCAGATGGGCAGGCTAATTACGGGACAGGAGAGGACCAGGCCTAGAGAGAAGATAATAACAGCTCCCACAGCACAGACTCCAAAAGAGAGCCCAAGCCAGAGGCCAGGCAAGCTGTTCCGAGAACAGCATGGCTAACGGGATTAAGGCCTTCGGGCCTCTTGCCTGATGCCCGCTATTGTTCTCTGGGCTGGGGAAAAGCCTCCTGCAGACAAAACAGTTCCCCACCTTTGTTCTTTACCCAGACAGAAACCTGTGGAAAACGCAACATGTTAGTATACCTGTGAGTCCACGGGAGGATTTCTCCATTAGACTAAGAAAATACTCAGCAGGAAAACACAGAACAGAGCTCAACTGTGAACTCTCAGAGAGGAACTCCAGACGGAGCTGAGCAGAAAATACACCTGGACCCTGGACAGAGTGACTTCAAAACTGAAGGGAGGAATGCATGGGTGAGTGCGTGCGTGCGGTGCGTGCGTGTGTGTGTGTGTGTGTGTGTGTGTGTGTGTGTGTGTGCATGCCTGTGTGTGAAGCCCCTGAAGAAATTGTACCTGGCTCTTGGAGACACCCACATTATAAGGAAATTGGCATGGGGCGGGAGAGAGGCTTCAGCAGTTAAGAGCACACACTGCTGCTGCTGAGGACAGAGTTCCCAGCACCACATCTAGTGGCTCATTACTTTGCCTGTGACTCCAGCTTCAAGAGATGAATGTCTCTGGCCTCCAAGGGCACCTGCACTAAGGTATACACACACACACACACACACACACACACACACACACACACACTTTATTAAGGAAGAGAAGTAGAATTACAATATACTATATTCTAGAGCTCTAATATACTGTATCTCTGTATGCTGCATTTCCATGGGGCTTAATCGTATATTCTTCAAAGTATAGATGTGTTACCTTCAGTCACCTTAAAACAATCATGAACAAAATCCATGCACTCCATGGAGCTGGAGAAATGGCCAGATAAGGCTCGCTGCATAAGAGCCCAAATTCATATCCACAGCACTCGGCATAAAAAGTCAGACACAAGCTGGAGAGATGGCTCAGGTTCGAGCACTCATCCAGAGGTCTCAGGTTCAATTCCCAGCAACCACATGGTGGCTCACAACCATCTGTAATGGGACCTGATGCCCTCTTCTGGTGTGTCTGAGGACAGTGACTGTGTACTCACATATATCTTTAAAAAAAAAAAAAAAAAGTGGCACACAGTAGTCAGGAGGATCCCTGAGACTAGGTGGCTGGCCAGTCACCAAAGACCCCTTCTCAAAAACCATCATCACCATCATCATCACCACCACCGCCACCATCACCATCATCATCATCGGTAGACAGCAATCGAGGAGAACACCCTCATGTGTACACACTGGCCTACACACACATAAACACAATATCCATGTATTGGCAGAAAGAAACGATTCTGTCTGGACCTTGGTCATTTGCAGATTCACAGCTGCATGGGCCCAGAGGCCACTCATTTGATGAGAGACATTTATCACATGCTGCTGTGTCCAAGGCCCATGGGGAAGTACAAGGATTCACACAGAGGACTGGAAGCATCCAGGCCAGGCTTGAGCTCTGTCACCCTTCTGCTGCAACCGAGAGGGACACAAAGGGGTGCTCACAGTGACAGAGGTAGCCTGGGCTCTCTCTGAATGCCTTGTGCCTCTGCAGATCATTCCTGAACACACACTTCCTTTCTCTGAAAACCCTAATCCTCTCCTCTCAGAGCCCACAGTGCAGGCTGGAGGAGGCATTCTAGAAACTTCCTCAGGTTATGTCCCAGCCTTCCCACTGCCCATGGGGGGGGGGGGGTGCTCCCAGGGCACAGAGAACAAAGTCCAAACTCTCCCCTGGGGTCTTCAGGGATATACTGAGACAGTTCCCGCCTGCCTGTGTGCTTTCCTCTTTTCTTTCAGCCTCCTGGCTCACATCACTCTCTGACCCTACAGTCCCTGACGAACTAACTCTTCCCTCTAGACTTTCGTCCAATCTGTGGTTCTCAGCCTCTGAGGTTTCTCTGACTACTCAGTCTAAAGGGCATAGGTGCTCTCAAGCCCTGGACCCTGTACATACCTTCTCAGGTCCCAAATGTTTATCTCCCTTAACTCTCTCTCTCTCTCTCTCTCTCTCTCTCTCTCTCTCTCTCTCTCTCTCTCTCTCTCTGTCTCTCTCTGTCTCTTGCTCTCTCTCTCTCACTCTCTCTTCTTCCCCTTCTTCCCCTTCTTCTCGCTCTCTCGCTCTCTCTTCTCTTCCCCTTCTTCCCCCTCTTCTCTTTCTCTCTCCCCCTTCTTCCCCCTCTTCTCTCTCTCTCTCTTGTCTCTTCCTCTTCTCTTCCCCTTCTTCCCTCCTCTTCTCTCTCCTCTGTCTGTCTCTCTCCCTCCTCTCTCTGTCTCTCTCTGTCTCTCTCTGTCTCTCTCTCTGTCTCTCTCTGTGTCTCTGTGTGTGTGTGTGTGTGTGTGTGTGTGTGTGTGTGTGTGTGTGTGTGTGTGATGTTCCTGTATATGTATTCATGTGTGGAAGCACTGAGCTGGGAAACTGAAGGCAGGGATACCTCTACGCCCTACCCCCACCCCCATCTTAGCATCTCCTACTGTGAGTTGGAATCAGGTGATTCATTAAATACAATGTTCTGATGATCTGTTAAGAATGAATGCAAGGACCACGTGACCCGAGGTCCAGCTGACTCCTCCCATGAAAACCCCTGCTGCCACCATCACGTGGTCATCATTAGAGTTCAGCAATTCCAGGGGAACATTCTAGAACAGCATGTCTAAGACAGTAGCCACAGTCTGCCCCGGAAACTTGACTGATCCAAACTTAAGGCAGGCTGTATAGAGCAGACACGCATTAGACTCCAGTGAGATAAGGGTCCTCCCGAGATAGCTCATTAACAGTCTTATGTCATCTCTATGTGATTGGTGTTAAACAAGGACATTTGGATCTGCTGGGTTAAAAGTGAGCTGTAGCTGACGGGAGTTAAATCCTCCTGCTCCGCCTTGGCTCTGCATGCTGCTACTAGAAACTTCTAAGTGACACAGCTGTCCCTCATCAATTTACCACTGCCGAGTCCCAACCTAGCAGCCCCCTCTCCCCTGCTACCTGCCTCTCCAGCCTGAACTCCGCTCTGAGCACGTTACAGTGGACCAACCTACTAACACAGAATGGGCAGAAGCCACGTAGATAAGGATGACTTACAAACCTTGTTTCAAAGAGGCACTTGAGAAGAGGTATCTGAGACCAGTCTTTTGAAACACAGCCCTTCTCCATGTTCTGTGTGGGCCACGCCCTGACTTCAGAACTCTCGCGTGAATTTGTGGTCTGCCTGACTTTTCCCCTCAGCCTCGCAAGGCAGGTGCTATTGGTTTTGGTTTATAGTTGTGGCTCCACAGACCCCATGACTAACCAATGACAGCTCCCCCGCTTCCCTGGGGCTACCAAGCAGGACTGTGTGCCAGGTGCTGTTCTCATTCCTTAACCTAGGTTCTCCCATTGAGTATCCCCATCAAATCTGGAAGGCGCCGGGCAGTGGTGGCACAAGCCTTTAATCCCAGCACTTGGGAGGCAGAGACAGGAGGATTTCTGAGTTCGAGGCCAGTCTGGTCTACAGAGTGAGTTCCAGGACAGCCAGGGCTATACAGAGAAACCCTGTCTCGAAAAACCAAAAAAAAAAAAAAAAAAAAAAAAAAAAAAAAAAAAAAAAAAAGGCCTGGAAGGCAAACATATATACCCCCATTCTACAGATCAACAAACTGAGTCCCAAAAAAGCCTGGTAGAACATAGGCAAGGCACAGAGTGTGGCAGAGTAGAGACCTGAGGCAAAACTTCCTGCAGGCACCCCTTCCTACTCATCCTATTCTACCTAGAGCATAACTGTTCACACACACACACACACACACACACACACACACACACACACACACAGAGAGAGAGAGAGAGAGAGAGAGAGAGAGAGAGAGAGAGAGAGGCAGAGAGGCAGAGAGAGAGAGAGAGAATTCCAGACACTTTTCATCTCAATACTGAGAAGACAGGGACAGGAAGAGATCTCTATTAATTTGAGGCTAGCCTTGACTACATAGTAAGTTCCAGGACAGTAAGAGTTACATAGTGAGATCCCGTCTCAAAAACAAAGCCAACAACAACAAAAACCATTGGCAACTTTCAGATAATAGAAAGAAGTTGGTTTTTTTTCTTATCAGATTCTAGAAAGTAAATGGAGAATGCGGCTGCTGAAGCAGTAGGTGTATAGCTGCTATGACAGGAAACAATCACGCCCCTGACAGGCGACTTTATGCAGGGCTGAGTGGGAGAAGTGGGCTCCTTGCAGCTCCCCGTCACTCTCCACTGTTTCCCACCCTTCAGATTCTCACAACCACGGTCACCCCGCCCCCATCCCAGCTTGCTCACAAATGCTCACCCGATGACCTTCGGTGTTAAAATACTGTTTCCTCGTGCCTCACGCCCCTCCCTGCCCCTTGGCAACCCACCCTCTCAACACAGGCACTGGACAGGAGCAGCTGATGACCTTACATTGTAATA
Source organism: Arvicanthis niloticus (assembly GCF_011762505.2). Classification (NCBI taxonomy): domain Eukaryota; kingdom Metazoa; phylum Chordata; class Mammalia; order Rodentia; family Muridae; genus Arvicanthis; species Arvicanthis niloticus. The sequence goes on from NC_047662.1 coordinate 19,305,532, forward strand.
GTTTGGGGCAGGGGTTTCAGATTTGACCACTTTCATGAAGCTTGGCAGCTGGAACATGCTGGAGCAGGAATTGCTGAAGTCCTTCTTGGAAGCCAACTCTGACCGGATGGTATATGCGTTTGCAGCAGGATTTTTAGAAATGACGGGGCCCAGCCGGGCACACTGAGAAAAAAAGAGGAGAATTAGCATTGACCCAGGGGCTGTGAAGGACAGGTCAAAAGCAAAAGCCCCGGCTCCCAGTCCACTGTTGTGTGATTGTTGGTTTGCTTGTTTATCAGATTATTTGTTGAAGCAGGGCCTCAGTCTGTAGCCCATGCTGGCCTAGACCATACAGTATCTAGCTCAGGCTAGTCTCAGACTTGCAGCAGGCTAGCCTCAGATTTGCAGCCTTCCTCCTGCCTCCCTTTGGGAGTGCCGGGGTGCTGGCCACTAGCCACCATGCCCAGCTTACAAGCATGTTTTTCCTTAAGAGGTGAGACTGTAGCAAGTGCCAGTGGTAATCGGACCGCGAGCTTTTAGGGCTCGCTCTTGGGAAATGCAAGTCCAGACCCGTTCTGACTTCTGTAAACTAACTCAAAGTACTCGTTACTTGTTTGGGACCTGGAGAGAGTGATTTTTCCCCAGCATCACATTTCCACGGTGTCCTGGGCCCCACCACTAAGCCTGCCTCATCAGCCATGGGGCGACTCCTGTGACAGGAAAGGCAAGCCAGGTCCCCATGCTGTTTTCAGGGCACTGCTTCTGGGAGGGCCAGGGAGGCTCAGAGAAGGCCACTCGCTCATGCCTCCTCTCCCTACTGTGTTCTTGCCGGGTGTAGTGGCACACACATGTGCCTCAGGATTCAGGAGGCAGAGGAGACAGTATGACGGCAAATTTGAGGCCAGCCTGAGCTACACAGTGAGACACTGTCTCAAAAATAAATAAATAAATAAATAAATATCACCCAAAACAACAGCAAATCACTGCATCAATAAAATCCTAAAATACTTATGTTTCAACAGAACCGATTCCAGCCCTTCCCGGAAAGCGCAATAAAATATTTTCAGTTCAAAACCAAACACAGTCAGTGTTTGCCAAATGAATGGGGGCAAAAGCCATAGAAACTTGACGATAACATCTCTTTACCCTATGACAGCACGGCTGGTATTAGAGTCTGATAAAACAAGAAAGTTCCCATAATTTTACGGTGAAAAGCTTGGGTACGCTGCCGTGGGGTTTCTCCACTGTGGAGGTCAATAACCCCACAGGCGCAGGGAGCTGAGCCATTCATTCCCTCACCTGCTTTGGGAGTAGGGGTTTCAGCAGAAGCAGGGCCGTGCTAGTCTGGATTCTAACCCGGATTCAAACCTAAAGTCCAGTTGCAAAGCTCAGACTAAGCCACCACCAGCAGCCTTTGGGTTTTGACCAATTGTTTACCAAGAAACTCAGCTTTGCTAGAAAAGTGGTGTGGGACCAACATGTTCAGCCAGGCAGTCTGCCTCCACCTGGTGACCAAGATCAGACATGACACTCAAAAGAGAAACGGCCCTAGAGAAATAGAGTCTCTTTCCCATCCTGGTATCTTTCTTGCTTTCAGAGACTTTCTGCTTTTGTGTTTGGGGGTTGGGTTAGGGTGTTCTAGAAACTTCCCGGTGATGCCGAGCTCTCTGAGGCACCGTGACAGCAGCACCCACTCCCCAGCTCTGCACCTGCATTTATCTGCCAGGCCTGTGGTTGCCAATCGGCCCGTGCCAGCACTCAAGAACTTCTCCCGAGACATACCAACTCCATTGTGCAGTGACAACCCAGAAAGGCCACCAAAGTCCCCACCCATCCGCTTCATTTAGCTTCCTGGTCAGAGCTGTAGAAGGTTCTAGAATAAAGACTCTGAGTGCCTTAATGAGGCGCTTTATATCACTTGAACTTTGGGGGATGACAAGTCTTCTCAAAGGGCTGGGTGTTGTCGCCCTGATAGTCATGAGGAAGTGTGTAGAATTTATAAGCCCATGGACATTTTGGGGCGGCCTCACCCTAAACACATTCCTCCTGGGCTCTTACGATCTCCCTTTGGGGCAGGAGTCTTGAATTCCCTGAGTCTCGGGATGCACAAGTGGGGAACAGGCTCTCTGTCTCTCATCCAGGTTGGACAGTGTGGGGCTACAGTCAGGAATTACAAACCCTTAGAACCCCCTTCCCAAGAATAAAGGAACGCAAGCGTTTACAGGTATAAAGCTGGGTTGGAGGGATGGCTCAGACATCCTAGCACTTCAGGAGAAGACTAGGATTCTATTCCTGACACCCACATCAAGCAGCCAGTCTCTAGGGACCTGGTACCCTCTGCTGGCTTCTGCAGGCATCTGCAACTCCTGTGTGCACCACCTTCTCCGACCCTCCCTGACCTGGCACACATAATTAAAACAAAAACAAGCCTTGTATTTTTTCTTGTTTTTTTTTTTTTTGGGGGGGGGGTTTCGAGACAGGGTTTCTCTGTGTAGCCCTGGCCGTCCTGGAACTCACTCTGTAGACCAGGCTGGCCTCGAACTCAGAAATCCACCTGCCTCTGCCTCCCAAGTGCTGGGATTAAAGGCATGCGCCACCACTGCCCGGCTTACAAGCCTTGTATTTAAAACAAAAAAATATAAAGTTGAATCTTAGGGCCATCAAAGGGAGGGAAGGCCCCCATCTCCTTTTTTCTGGTCATATTTTTTAAAGAGGTGAAAGGCCTGTTTGGATTCTGTAACACTCAGACCTTCCTGTGCCTTCCCTCTTGGATGGATAGTTGAGCTACTCAAAAGCCACAGCTAGTGGAGTCTGGCAAAGCCTGATCCACTGTGTCACCGATCCAGCCCCTTCATGGTGGTGTGGCAGTGCACGGTCTGGTAAAGGAGCTCTCGGGAGAGAAGCCAGGCGCTTCGGGCAGTCTGAAGGGTAACCTGGGTACTGACAGAGTCAGCTCCTGCTTGTTTACACTGTTCTGCGATTTCAAAGTCTTTCTCATTGCAATTTGCTCAGAGCCTCCAGGGAGTCTCTGAAGCAACTGGTACATGAAGGGTGACGTGCTTGAGGTCACACTCAGGCTCCACAGCCGAGGAGTCAGGATCAGGTCTCCAGGCTTGTGGCCAACGCTGGGGCGTCCTGACGCAACAGCTTGATGGCTGCTTTAGGTCTTTCTCCTGAGGCGGAGCTAAAGGCCTGGCTATCCTGTGACTTTGCTGGGGGATCTGAAACAGTGAGTCTTCACTTCAAAGTCAGTTTGCTCCTGAACATCCCCCACTGCCAACCCAACCCCCAGCAAGAGGTGGCTGCGTTTGGTGGGCCCTAAATGGTCCCTTTGTGTGAGATTAATAAGAAAATTATCCCTGGTGTCAGGCATCGTGCACATCTATGTAAGAGGCTGTCATAACCTTTACAGGGACAGGCAGGCACACGCATTCTACTGATGTCAGTCTCTGGCCCTGCTTCCTCCAACGCCTGCTCCACGTCAGGCTCGGCTCTTTCCCTCCCTTGCTTCCCCTAAGGCTGAGGATGTAGCTCAGAGGTAAGAGCCTTGGGTGCCACCCTCGGCATACACAGCAAAACAGAAGACAGCAGAACGCAGTCTTCACCCACGTCTACTCAGGGTCAGAGCTGTTTCATTTATATGTTTGGCCATAAGAATCTTCAACAAAGAGAGAATCCCAGGAAGATTCCTGTATTTCAGGCCCAGTGTGTGTTCTCCTCCCCCAATCTCTCTCTCCTCTCTCTCTACCTCACTTTGTGTCTGTGTCTCTACCTCTCTCTGTCTCTGTCTCTCTCTCTCTTGTGCATCTGGACTATGTGTTCTCTTTCTGTCTCTGTGTGTCTGTCTGTCTCTCACTCTCTCTATATATATCTGTCTGTCTCGCTTGCTCTGTGTATCTGTATGTCTCTCTGTCTCTGTCTGTGTGTCATATGTCTGTCTGTTTCTGTCTCTCTCTGTGTGCACATCTGTGTGTATGTACATATGTCTGTCTGTCTCTGTCTTTCTATGTGTCTCTCTGTCTCCCTCTCTGTTTCTCTGTCTCTCTCTTTACTGTGAGGCAGTGATATCCATGCCCTGAGTCCAGTGAAGAGAATGTGGAGGTCAGAGGTCAGCTCTCTCCTACCACATGGGTCTCAGCAATTCCAACTCTGGCCATCAGCTTTGGCAGGGTACCCCTTATCCTCCAACCTGTCAAACAGTCCCCTTAGTTTCTGTTTTGTTCCATCCAAATTCCCAACGATTTGAACAACCCAGTTATATGAAGCAAGTGTTAAAAATCATTTTCCTTTCAGGGCAAGACATGGCAGTTTCCCTGGCAAGCCTCACAGCCTCATGAAGACACCTGCTTCCTTCGCTGGACAACCAAGGCCTAGTTTCTCTTCCTACCTCGACCATAGGCATCCATGGAGATGAACGGCATAGGGTCATGGGGTCAGATTTACCTTTGTGAAATCTCGGGAAGTGGTTGCTGTCTTAATCAGGACAGGGATGATTGGAGAGAAAGGAGCAGCTGTCCAACATGTCATTATGCAGTGAACAGGGGAAATTACTGACTGGCCAACACCCCGGGGCTCTCACCGTGGAGGGAAAAGTGCAGGTTCCTCTCTTGGAAAGAGAGACACTGTTGAACACTGGAGACTGGTGGATGACATTGTAGAATCCAGGGCCCGGGATGTCATCCTGAGAAGAACAAGAATGCAGTGTCACTGGGGATGGCAACTTGAACATGCTTTTCCACCAGCCTTCCATCCATTAGCGCTAAGCCTCTCTCTAATCCTCCAGGGCTGGCTGCACCATGACAAAGGTGACAGCCTGGCTTCCTGTTTCTCTGACTTGCCCAATATCTACCTTAGAGACCAACAGGAGGGGCCGGAATTCTAATCCAGGTCGGGTCTCCCAAAGCCCTTGCCCTTTCCAGAGTTGCCATCCTGAGTTCTAAGGCGACGTTGCTTTGGGGAGATTTTGTTTTTCATGTCATCAGGGAAATGTACTGGTGTGCACGTCAGCCTTCGTGGACTGGGTCAGCCAAGCCTGAGGTAAGGGGAGGGTGACCAATTTTACGGTAACCACACCCCACCTGACTCAGCTTCCTCCTGAGGCCTCTAAGAAGGGAAATTGGGGAGTGTTTCTGTTTATAAAGCAAAATGAAACAAAAACAATCTTCATTGCAAACGAGGCCATCTTGAACTTGGAGACAAAATGAGCCACAAGGGCAACTTGAGGCTGGGGGACGAGGGAGCAGGCAGCAGAAGCCATGCTCAGAGCCAGCGCTGCTGCTGCTGTAGCTCCGTGAGCTTCCAGAAGCTTCCAGCTCCTTTCTGGTGCTAGTTACTAAGGGGATACCAGTGCTGACAAAAGCCAGAGGAGCAAGTGACATGAAATGAGGAGATACTTCATTGTCACACAGAGCTTCCTGGTCCTGCCCGCCGCTGGGAGCTGTTCAAAGTTAATCTCATTTTTCACCATTACCCAACGAGGAAGGAAGGGATCACAGTCCCCATTTCACAAAGGAGGCGCATGCAGGTGACTTTGTTCAAAGTCCAAATGCTGACTGCATGGTGTGTGTTCTCAGAAGTGGGCCTGTCACCAAGCCACCTAAAAAACCAGAAGCCAGACATGTGGGGCCACAGACAGTAAACAGTGAACCCCAGATTTGAGCCAGTGGACCCTGATTGCAGAGTTTTTAGTGCCACTCTGTAATCCCAGATACATCCTAACTCTCCTGTCCTGGCTGCTTCATCCAGGTGGGGAGCTTGATGTACCACTGGTGCCTTCCAGAACTTTCCAATCTGGAAAGTGGGGACAGAGTGACTGGAGATGATTATTATTATTATTATTATTTTAGTTTTTTGAGACAGGGTTTCTCTGTGTAGCCCTAGCTGTCTTGGAACTCACTCTGTAGACCAGGCTGGCCTCAAACTCAGAAATCCACCTGCCTCTGCCTCCCAAGTGCTGGGATTAAAGGCATGCGCCACCACTGCCCGGCTATTATTATTTTTTTTGACTGGAGTTTATTATAAAGAAGAGAGGAAAAGGTGCTGTTGGCAGAATCCTGGGACAGATATGTGGCACGTACACACGCATATACACAAATGGACACTCATATGTACACACACATATACACAAATGGACACATTCATATGTACACACACATATACACAAATGGACACATTCATATGTACACACACATATACACTAACAGACACACTCACACACACATACACTACTCACATACACACCTACATACACATATGTACACATATACACTCACACACACACAACTTACACACACACATACATACACACATATACACACTCACACACATAGACACTCTCACATATATTCACATACACACTTACATACACCCTACACACAGATGAGACATACACACACACACACATAGACACACATACCACCACACACATACACTCACACACACATATGCACACACATATACACTACACACACAAATGAGACATACACACACACTCACACACACATAGGTGAGACACACACAGGTCACACAAACACAGGTCTCTCTCTCTCTCTCTCTCTCTCTCTCTCTCTCTCTCTCTCACACACACACACACACACACACACACACACACGAGGCAGACAGTGAGAAGAAGAGCAGAGGGTTCAGCCTCCCAGGCCAAGGGTCAGAAGCAAGGTACTACAGGTCAGTTCCCCAGGGTGTGGTTTGCACACGTTCCCTAGTAGCATCCTGAGACTTCACAATGGCTGGCTCACTGAGAAGGTGGGGTCAAGAGAGAGATGGCTAACATTGCACAACGGGCAAAGACCTAGATAGTCTCAGGACAGTGTCTTCTAGCCACGGACACTCGCTGCCTCTCAGATGAGACTGTAAGGATAAGGAAAAATCCTTCCCCAGGGTTGTGAATTGGAAAGTCTGTTCTCAGTGCTGGTCAGCTCCATGATCTTGAGTAGCTCGCCTCACTGGGCCTCAGTTTCCTCATCTATAAATCTAAGGTGCTGGGATCGTCGTGAGGTTCCAGGGTCCCCATCTGCAGCAGGAGTTGTAGTGCTACTAATTATAATAATGATGTATGTGTTTTGTCTGCTTGTATATATGTGAAACACGTGTGTGCCTGGGAGCCCACGGAGGCCAGAAGAAGGTACTGGATCCCCTGGAACTGGAATTATAAACAGTTGTGAGTTGCCAGCTAGATGCTAGGGATTGAACCCAGGTCCTCTGCAAGAGCAAGTGCTCTAACTGCTAAACCATCTCCCAGGCCCTGATATGTGACCTCATAGGTACAAACAGTGGGCAGGGAAGATATCTCCCTAGCTTCCCGGTCTATCTGCACACGCCTACTGCTGTGTCCCCACCTACCCAGTTACATTAGAGTCACAAACAACAACTAGCTGTTTTTGCTTACATACAGCCCGTGAAGTATTTGGGACATACTTGTGCTAAAAATAATTACCTATTTGCCATTCAAATTTATCCAAGCACCTGTATTTGTCTTTGCTAACGCTGACTTTACTGGACAGCCATCAACTGGGTCAGACTGTAAAGTGGCTACGGTCCAGAGCAAATGAGAACAGGGCTGCCACCGTTTAGCCTGTGGGGACGAAGTTTACTCTTGATGAAGGTCCAGGAGAGAATCTTTTGGACCAAAGCGTGCTGGAGCTGACCTGTGACGGGGGCCATTAAAATCCTGACAGTGGTCATTGAAACTGGCTGCTGTAGGGATATTTACAGTGGAGAAACCACCCAAGGCTACAGTGGAGGGAAGAGCTGGATTCCTTCTCAGTATCAGGCCACAAAACAACCAGGGGGACTCCACAGGCACAGAGAAAGAACCGAGGTGCAGAGGGCCCTTGGGAAGCCTGCCGGAAGTGGGGCAGGACTCATCCATCCCCTCGGTCTCTTAGATGAGACACCTCAGAAGGCAAAACCCAAATCATCAGAATAGAAGTAACTGCCCACCACAGCCCCAGAGCCGTAGAGACAGGGTGACCTGTGGGCATGGGACTGAGCAAGCCATGTGTGGTAGATGTGTTCTCCTCCTCTCGGCCAACACACACCTTGGGTGACACTTGGTAGAGAAGCAGGTGGGGCACTCATTGGACTGGCAGTCTCTCGGGTGTTAGGAGTGGCAGATGACCCCTATCCATCTGACCTTGGGATGGGCCTGAAGATGTCATGAGGGAGCCAGCATTCAGACCCTGGGCCTGGGTATCTTCCCAGGCTTGTGGGGAAGGTCCTACTGAAGAGTCTAGAGCCAGGCATGGCTTCCTACAGACTGGGATTTCCCTAAAATATCATAAATTCTGTCTGAGTTCCTCTGTAACCTTCAATGGTTTCATCACAATTTAAACTCTGGTTTCTGACTGGAAGGGTAGGTCTCCTGTCAGACCCTGTGTGGAACTACAGTTGGCTAACTGGTTTGTTTCTGAAGTGCTTTTCTATATCCCGGGCTGGACTTCAACTCATCGTATAACCAAGGATGCCCGTGAGCTGCTGACTGTCCTGCCTTGGCTTCCCGGATGCTAGAATTGCAGGCGTGGGGAAGTACACTCAGTTTCATCATGCATTTGGTGAGCTACCATATGGGTGCTGGGAATCGAACCCAGGTCTTCTATAACGGCCACAGATGCTCTAAACCACTGGGCCATGTCTCCAGCCCTTTCACCATGGGACTTAAGTGTCTCCCCACTTGGAAGACACGGTGTCCCTGTCCTACCAGTACCTGTTCATTCAAGTGGAAGGCATCGGGTTTGGCATCATGCAATTGTCACCCCCAGGAAGTGCTAATCTAATGTAACATCCTAATTTTTAAGGGGAAGAACCAGATACAGGTGGTGCCCTTACAGCTACCTAGCTTGGGAAACTGAGGTATGATGGAGCAGAGGCTGCGTGACAGGGAAGGAAATGTCCAGTGGGCTGTCACCTAGAGGCATGTCTCCTTGTGAATGTTAAGTTGGCTACACGTTTGTAAACAATCAAAATTTACTCCGCTTAGCAATCCAATTTAGACACAAGTCTGTGCTGGACCCTCATCCTCTCCATGGTGAGATTAAAAGAAAAAAATATCTTGCTGGTAGTGACAGAATCCTTTGATCCCAGAGCAGAGGCAGGTAGATCTCTGTGAGTTCCAGACCAGCCTGGTCTACAGAGCAAGTTCCAGGAGGGCCAGGGCTACACAAAGAGACCCTGTCTAAAAAAAAAAAAAAAAAAAAAAGTGTCAAGGGGACACACATGAGCCATAGCTTGAGAGGAGAGTCAGAGGACAACCCAAGGGAGTCAGTTCTGGAAGTGGGTTCCTTTAACACCACCCCAGCTATCACACTGGCACCCCACAAGCGGGATTCTTACAGGGAGTGTAAACTGGGTCGGAGGTTCAGCTGCAGCAAAGGTGAATGCCTGCCTCAGAGGGCGCCATGTTAAAGCAGGGCTAAGTGGGTCAAGGCTCCAAGGTGAGCAGCCGACCGGGTGTGGGCTCAGCACAGGGCGTGTATGGCTCCTGTCTTAAGCAGGGGAGGTTTCACATCTGTTGTTAACTCGAGTTGCCTCACTAAATTACTGGGTGACGGTGCGCAAGCGTGTTGCTTCTCTGTGCCCATTTCCCCCCAGGAAATATGAGGTGGGCACAGAGCGTGGAATGAGTGGGTTCTCTGAGCTTAGGACGTGGGGATTATATAACTCCTCAGTAATTAGACAATCCTAACTTTCATGTTGCAGAGGAAGAAACCATGTTCACAAAGGACACAGCGGCCACTCTCGAGGCTCCTGGGTAGAGACAGGGAACAGAGGGATCTCTGTAGAGATACCATGCTTCTGCAAAATAAAAAAATGCTTTCAAAGGCATAGATGAAAGGCTTCCCATCAAATGGATGCCACCACGCTGGAAAATTTGGAACCAAACTTCTGGGCGGTTTCTGCCTGTATCTGATGCTACCCTGCAGTTCTGGCTAGTGGCCATGCTGGCACCCCTGGGGAGGGGACAAGATAGGATTTCACAGGGTACTTTCAGCTCCTGGATCAGAGTCTTCAGAGCTTGTCGTGTGGGATGGAGGCCCGGCAAAGAGCACTTAATGCCCTCCCTGGAGATTGGTCTGTTTTGCCAAGATGTTCCAGAAGCATGCTGACTTTCATCAACCAAATTTACAGCCTTGAAGGCCACAAAGGCAGGCGTGGCTCGGTGTGGAAACAGTGAGAGGTTTAGGAGTAAGCTGCGCCTGGGTTGAGGCCTAATTCTTTCAACGTTGATTCAGCAAATATTTACTTAGAGCCTCTTATGTGGCAAACCCAGGCTGTGTGACCCAGGGTGGGTCACTCAGCCTCTCTAAGCCTCGTTTTCCTCTTATGTTAAATGAAGACACTGAAGCCTTTCTTCTAGTATTGTTCTGGGGGAGCGGTGATACGATCTAAAAATGCTTTAACCTGTATTAGGGATTGGCCGGCGACAGCTACTATTCTTTTTATTGGAAACTGAGCTGCAAACACTCTGGACAAGGACAACTTACACACTGTCACTAAAGCAGATCAATGAAAACACACACAGTAAGTGGGGAGAGAGCCTGACAGCTAGAACACAGAGACTAGAGGAGGAAGGAAGGAAGATGAAAAATGCCAGAGCAAGTTTTTATCATCCTGAGGAAAGGCGCCTGTGATTTTAAAATGTGTGTGCTATGGTACTTAGTGCCGGCTTCATAGAATCCGGAGGTAATCAGGTTAAAAGAACTAAATCTGCTCTATAGTTCCGAGATCCAGCTCACAATGGAAGAGCCAGGCCTGGGGCTGCAGGCCTTGCCAGGTCTCCTCACTGACCGTACCTCACCTGTGTTCCGAGCCTCCTGCCCCTCCTCCGCTGCCTTCTGGGGGAGGTGACAGCCACCTGCAGAGGGCGGCAGGAGGTAGCCAGGATGACCCCTGCTTCAGAGGAATGTCACTGTCAGGTCCTACTTAAAAGAATTAGGGATGTGGGGATGCCTTGAGTTGCTACTGCCCTCTGCTGGTGAGAAGGAAGATCAACACCTAGGAATAAGTTAAATAAAGGCTTGCCAGCAAACATCCAGAACTTTAGGGGTTTGGAGATCTGAGAAAGGGGAGTTGGATGGAGGCAGCACAGGTATAGCATTATTTTTAATTGCATCTATGTATTTCCTTGTGTGTACATACCATGGCATACACCAGGAGTCAGAGGAAACTATTAAAAGACTTGGCTTCTCTCCACCAAGTGGGATCAAGGCTAAGCAACCTTACCAGCCCCCATAATATTCATCAGACACCGTTTAAGGAATCTATCAAATAGGGGAGCTCATTACTAACACAACTATAAATTTATTAGAAACGTGTTTTCTCATATGTTATCTGGGGGAATTTTGTAATTCCCTCTGATGGATCAGAGTGGGTGGTTTTTAATCTTCTACTATATATACATAGGTTTGGAAGGGTCTTTTTATTCTTTTCAAAATAAAGATGATTTTGGCTACAGGGTGAGGAGGCAGAATTCAGGTATACAGGTGGCCAAGGAAAGGGGACCCTGAGTACAAAGCTAGCCCGGCTATCCAGCAAGACCCCGAGTTATGTTTCCGAAGCACATATTATATATAAAATCCTGGGGTAATCCCCAACACAACAAATAAGTCAATGAATTGATCTAATGACCAATCAGTCAGTCAATCGATCAATTTCAAGCTTGTTCTTACCATACTGACAGTGTGCCTCCTTGGAGGATGGTACAGCCCCTTGGGTGATACTGCCCTCTGCTGTTCATAGAGAAACACAACAGCTAAAACCCAAGCAAATAATTTTGAAGGCAACTGCCATTTATTTACCTTTTTGCTATAAAATCTCCTGGCTTGGCTGTTAAATCCCTTTTTTTCTGATTCTGGGATTATTGAGGTCCTGCATCTATAAGGGATGGAGGATGGAGTTGGGTATGCAGCGGTAAAACCTAAACAACAACAACAAAAACATCCATTAGCGCCACGCGGCTAGTCTTGGCTAAACGCAACCGGTAGGAAAACTGTGGAGTCATCCTAGGCTGAGAAATGTGGCTCAGTTGGTAGACAGCGCATGCGCAGGTCCTGGTTCCATCCCCAGCGCCACAGAGAACCAGGTGTGATGCTCACACCGGTACTTGCTGCGCTCAGGTAGTGGAGGAGGAGGAATTAGAAAGGCAAGGTCACCTTTGGCTACATATTAAGTACAAGACCAGGCTGGGATATACGAGACACTGTTTCAAACATAAACAAATAACCAAATGAACAGTTATCTCCATGAGCTAACAAAGAAGAACACAAAATAGGCAGTCCCTCCCAGGGGCTGTGAGGCGCAGCGCGTCTGCCCACCTTTGTGACTCAAGAAGATACAACCTTTCCTTTTGTTTTGTGTTTTCTCTTGGATGCTGGCTAGAATCAGAGGATGTTTATGTTGGCAGTTGAGACTTCCTTACTCTTGCTCTTTCCCCGCCCCGCCCCCACGTGTGGCTGGCTGAAGACACTTGGCGAACTCCACAGCCAAGGTGGCGCTTTCTCCTTCTTTTCTCCCTTCTCCCGGCAGCTGTTTAGATTTACAGCTTGTCTGCTCTGTTTTCTTCTCTCTTTAAAGCTCTAACAAAACTGTCTTCTTTGAATTAAAAACAAACATTCAATACAGGGTCAAAGGATGGCTCAGTGGGCGAGGGCTCTTGTTGCCAAGCCTGATCCTCTGAATTCAATCCCCAAGATCTCCATGGTGGAAGGAGAGAACTAACCTCCAAAAGTTGTTCTGTTGTCTTCCACGTGTGCTCCATAGCATGCAGGTACAAAATAAATAAGTATAATTTTGGAAAATTAAAATAGAGACTGAAGAGGAGGCTCCAAGGTTAGGAGCACAGGCTGCCCTTCCAAAGGACCCAGGTTCAATTCCCAGCACCCACTTAACAGCTCACAACCATCTGTAACTAAAGTTCCAGAAGATCCAAAACTCTCTCCTGGCCTCTTCAACTGTGCATACCCAAACATATAAAAACAAAATGTTTTAAAATTAAAGTATTCAATACAAAAAGTTAACAAATAAAGAACAGGCAGATAGGGCACACAGTAAATCACAAACCGGCAAACTTACACTTAACACAGTCATAACCACATTAAATGTTAATGGTCTACACATTCCAGTTAGAAGACAGGGATTGTCAGACTGGGTAAGAAAGAAAGACCCAAGTGTATGCTGCCTACAAAAACAAAACAAAACAAAACAAAACAAAAAAACCCACATTTCAACTACAGAGCCAGAAAAAAATAAAGTAAAAAGAATGGAAACTTGCAATAAGAACTTAGTTGTCAGAAATAAAACAAGTCCTGTTACATATTTAAAACTGAAGAACAGGGTTCTGGCTGGACACATAAAAATAGCATGTTGTTTTTTGCTGTTGTTGAAGGGACAGACACCCCCCTTCCCATCATCCTTTCCAATGGTTTCTTCCCATCTACACCCTAGGGTCAGCAAGGAAGGACTTGTGGCTGGCACCAGGATTTACTAACTGTTGCACCTATGCTGTCAGGTACTGGAGTGGACATGCTGTAATTTAAATTCACCTTTCTGTAATTTGTCATCGTACTTGTTAGATCTGCCAAGGTCTTCTCTCAGGATAATGTTGTCCATATTAACAAATTTCTGGGACATGTTCTGTCTGTTTGAGGAGAACCACAGCTTCCCGTCCTTCTAAATACCTGAAACAAGACAGGGCATTTGCAGGGGCCATTTTACCCTGCGGGTGACTCTGTGCTAATGGTGGGTTAGGTTGAGAGATCTTGTGGGGCAGAAGCCCACCAACTGCTGCGATGTCCCAGGTTTCAAGCACACAGTAGTGCCAGAATTAAGGAGGCCACCCAAGATCACCATCACTGCTGGATGTGGCTATGGAGACTTTAGATCTTATGTTCATTGTTAACTTACTTAGCTTGGCTGAGATATAATTTACATACAGTGCAATTCATCAGCGGTGAAGGTATGAGTCTTGACAGTGTGTACGGTTGGGTTATGTACCACCCTGGCTAAGATATTAAGGTGATCTGTACGCCACAAAGTTGTCATGTGCTTGTGCGGTCTTTTCCCTCAGGAACTGGTTTCTGCCAGTTTCTGTCTGTGCTTCCTGTCACAATGGCTGCCTTTCTACATTGCTGCACAAATGTGACCATCAGCTGACCCAGCGCTACTGACCCAATCCTCCTGGGGCTGGAGAGGCAGCTCAGTGGTTAAGAGCTTTCACTGCTCTTGCAAAGGACTTTGGTTCACTTTCCAAAGACCCACACATGGAGAAGGTCAAACTGCCTGGAACTCCAGCTTTGGAGAATTGGATGCCCTTTTCTGGCCTCCACAGGCACCTGCACACTTCATATGTGTAAACACACACACACCTAAAGAAAGAAAAAAGTTACTTGTTTTTTTTTTTTTTTTTTTTTTTAAATCTTCCTAGATTTTGATTGGGATTGCATCAAAAATTCTGTGAAAATATCTTAGCTTCGTTGAGTATTAAGATCCACTAATAAGGCAGCTCTCCCGTTTATTTTGACATACTTACATTTCTCAGCAGTAGCTCGTACTTACGAACGTGTAGCTATTGCACATATTTGTGAGCCTCTGTGAGAGAGGGGCATGCATACGCCACACTGCACACGTGAAGGTCAGAGGACAGCCTTAGGTATTAGACCTCGCCTTCCTCCTTGCTTACTGTGTCTGGTTTTCATGGGTTCTGAGGATCCTAACTCAGGTTCCCGCCTTATGTGCCATCTCCCCATCTCAACAGACTTTCTTAAATGGAACCCTAAGGGCTTCATATTCCTGTGTCATGAAAATGGACTCTTTAAAAAAGTTTTGACATTAAGGATCGGTGCTGGATTTTGGAGCTGAGAGTGATACCAGGCAAGCAGTCTACCCCTGAGGGCACCCCCAGCTGTCTGTTTCCAATTCTCCATTTCTGGTAATTTTTATATATTGATCCTGTGTTCTCCAACTTAGCCTCGTTATTCAGTTCTAAAAGCTTCCCTCCAGATTAAGAATTCTAATAGAAATAACCATCTGTACATAAAAGACCGGGGTTATTCCCTCCCTTTCTAACGGATGGCTGTTACTTTTTCCCTTCTAGCATTGCATGCCTGGAACACCCAAAGCCACCCTGAATGTAGCTGACAAGAGCAGATATTTATCTTAATACCTGCTTGAGTAGGGACACACACACAGCCCTTCTGCATTAAGTATGGTGTTACTTATAAGGTTTTTTGTTTGGTTGGTTGGCTGGTTAGTTGATTTTGAAGACAAGGTCTCCTTATATATTAATAGCCCAGGCTGGCCTAGAACCTGTGATCCTCCTGCCTCAACCTCCTGAGTGCTGGGAATGAAGGTGTGTACCGGCACATTTGGCTCTAGGAAGTTTTTCTTTCTTTAATAGAAGATATTTTTCATTTTTAATCCTAATTTCCTACAAGTCTTTTTCCTGTGTAGTGCCAGATATTGAATTTGATGGAATTCTTCATCTTTGTCTGTACATTTGACCCTGTCATTATTCTTTGTGGGTATATTAACTGACTTACACTAATTAAACTTTTTTAAATCTAGAATTTCTGTAATCAGTGCTACTTGGTTGCAATGTAGACTTCCAGACCTTGTAATGACTACTAAATGGTAGCTTTCTTCTAGTCTTTTTAAAATGTCTTCACTTTTGTTTCATAAACTGAGTTTAAAGGTATGTATTTTTTCCATTATTTATTCATTTATGTGTCTGTGCACGCACACGTGGAAGCCGAAAGGCAGTTTGTGGGAGCCCACTTTCTTCGTTCATCTATGGTTCCCTGGGCTTGAACTCAGGTCACCAGGCTTGGCAGCAAGCACCTTTCCCTGCTGAGCCATCTTGTCTACCCTGCTTCCCTTTTTATTTCCTGGTATTGGTATTATCCTCAAGTGTTGGCTTAGGACTCAAATCATTTCTTCCTTCCATTTACTGATGAAGTCAAGGCCTGATGTTGAGGGGAAGGTTCTCAACAACCCACTGTGTAACTAAATGCTGTCTGCTTCTCCTTGAGGGTGCTTTGGTAATGAGCACATTTCAAAGAAATGTCTTCATTTCATTTCCACGAGGTTCATTAGCATAGCGTTGTTTGTAAGGGTCTTTGATTGTCCTTGCTTGTTTGGGGACAGGGTCTCGCTAGGTAGCTTTGCTATACAGACCAGCCATCCAGTGTCTCAAGGGCATTACCACACCTGGCCAAACCGTCCTTCTAATATTTATGGACGTGTGTGTCCCTCCTTCATTCCTCACACTAATAATTTACATTTTGTAGGCTTTTGTTGACAAGTCTACTAGAGCTTTACCAACCATCTTTTCAAAAGTAAACATCTTTGCCATGCCTTTCTTCCTGTGGGTTCCATGTGCTTTCCTCTTCCTCTTCCTCTTCCTCTTCTTCTTCACCTTTAGAAGAAAGCCTGGGCCACTAAACTCAGAGCTCTCTTACCACTTAGTATAAAACCAATATGTTACTCTTAAATATGTCCATAGGTTCCGTCTTAATGGCATCTCATATATTTGGATGTGCTACATTTTTATTTTCTTCTCAGTTTACACCATTAACCCCAGTCACTTCTTTTTGAAAAGTGGAGGTCGGTTAATTAATTTCCAAGCCGTCGGGGAATTTCCCAGACTTCTTCCTGATGTTTTGAGTTTTCCTGTGTTGTCTAACACACGCACCAACCCCGAAGAACTGCTCAGCGTTCGAGTTCCAGCTTTTTATGCCCGATTTCCCACCAAGTCTGGCAGTGCAGAGGGACGTACCGACCCCCCCCACACACACACACACATTACCGTTGGCTCATCTTTATTTTTCAAAATCTCCCTTGTGCTCTATGTGTGTTGAAGTGCTGTTCGGGATACCTGCACACATGTGATCTATAGGTAGTTTTGAAATGTCTCTCTTTAGCCCTGGTAATATTCCTGTTCTGTCTTATTAATATTGTTATATTATTTCTTACCAATATGTCCCCTCCAGCTGTCTTTTAATTAGTTAATATCTATACCCGTTCCCAGCCTTTTTTTTTTTTTTTTGAACCAACTGTTCCTTCCTATTTAAAGGTAATTTTTTTCTCTTTTATTTTTTTTTTAAACTGGAGATCAAACTCAGGACTGTGCAGTGAGTTATAGCCCCAGCCCTAAATGTGGTTTTCTGCTGTTTTGATTCTGAAGTCTGAACTCGGGGCTTGGAGCACACTAGCCACCAGCTCTGCACGCTACATCCTACCTCCTGACCCCCATGGTTAGAGAGAGGTTCTCGGTAATTCTTACCTCGCTTCCTCTGTACACTCTGTGCTTTTTCTTGTCTTGTTTGAGGAGCTGTTTTGCCATTTGAGATAGGGGCATCACTGTGTAGTCCTAGTTGGTCTGGCACTCTCTCTATGTAGACCAGGTTGGCCTTGAATTCACAGGGTTTTTTTTTTCCACACCTAATTTTTGTTTCCTTGTTTTGTTTTGTTTTGGAGAAAATAGCTCACTATGTAGCCCAGGCTAGCCTTGAACTCGCCTCAGTTTCTCCAGTAACAGGTTTTAAAGAGTGCATGACAACAGCTTCCACCTATTTTTTTGGTTGTTGTTTTGTTTGAGGCAGGGTCTCACTACATGGCCCTGGCTGTTCTGGAACTCACTATGGAGTCCAGGCTAGCCTCAAACGCATCTCTGCCTACCTCTGCCTCCTGAGTACTGAGATGAAAGGCGTACACCACTACTCCCACCTAGGTTCCTGCTTTGACTTCCTTTCATGATGGTTTGTGATCAGAATGTAAACCCTTTCCTCCTCAAGTAGCTTTCACACAGATCTTTATCACAGAGGTGGAAAGCAAATCCGAACAAAGGCATTTCCTCCATGGCCCCACCACCACTGTGCTGCCGCCTGCAGCTCTGCCCCTCTGCCCCTCATTGATCTGATTTCAATGCTCCCTTGGCATGATTTTCTTCAGGACTTTTACTATTTGTGATTCACTGCATTTCCTGAAGGTTTATGGTTTCCATTAGATTCTGAGAACATTTTGTATTCCTATTAATTAATTTTGTTAATTCTCGCTCTTTTCCAGGGTGACGTTATATGTGCATTAGGGCACTTGTGTTTTCCTAGAGGTTGCTGAGAGTCTATCTTTGAAGCTCAGCCTTGTTTAACCTCCATGCTCCACCAGACAACCTGGACTGTTCCCGCTTCAGACTCACCGAGCTAGTCTCACCTGAGGAGCTCATCAACTGTTTTCATTCTAATTGTTACAGAAAGTGGAAATTCCTGGTTTCTTTGGAGACTCGGTTAGGTTATAATGATGTTTTGCTGGGACAGACAGGTGAAAGAATGTTTTGCTGAAGCAGACGTAGGTGAAAGGATTTTTTTTTTTTTTTTTTTTTTTTTTTTTTGCTATAGCAGACCCATGAAAGGACACATGGAATATAAAAATGACCTCACAGACAGTGGGAGCTCAAGCAGGGTTCACCTTGCTCCACCTTGCCCAGCTTCATTGACGACAGGAATGTATTGGTTCCCTCACTGTTGGTTGCTGATCTTCGCTTGTGGTGACATCATAGAGAGAAACTCTCCAAAGAACTTCTGGTGAGATTCCTGCAGTTTTGTGTGGCTTCCCTGCTATTATTGAGCCTGGTCATTTCTTTTGGATGCAGTTGCCACTAGTGATTGGTGTGTGGTGTCTGCTAGTGGACTGGACTGAGAACGGTGAAGATTTAATCACTCCCAAAGAACTATTTCTAAGCAGATCCACTTCCCCTGCGTCCTAATAACCTTTCTTTCCCACTCCCTCTGGTGGGTGGTGGGCTGGAGGGGAGGATGAAGCCTTATTAAAGTAGGCTGTGAAAAATATATGCCTACAGTTATATTTTTTCATTTCTAGATGCTACGTTGTGACCTGTGTGTGTGTTGGTGTGTACACATGTGCATGTGTGAGTCTGAGGCGCCACACCGGATGTCTTCCACCATTCCTCCCTTTCGTTTTTCTACTTCTCTACTACCTTTTACAGCTTTAATCAGCAGAGAAAACTAACCCATCCCTGCACCCTTAGGCAGCATCACTTATCTTTCTGTTTTTAAAAAGACCTTCCCCTGTCCAGCCTCATGGTGACCATGCTGTCCGTCACCTTCCTGGAGCAGCTTCTGCAGTCTGTAATGGCTGCTCTGGAGTGCTTTTCTGCTGGTTCTGTGATATCTGCCATCGCATTGACTGCTCTCCTGGTTGGGGTCCATTTCCTGGATCTTTGTGCTGGGTACTAGATTTGAAGATTTGACTCCTTCAAGCTCTCAAACTTCGAAAGATTCAGAGCAGCTTTTATTCTGGAAGTGATTTCTCTTCACAACTAAGGCATGATACTTTCTTTTCTTTTAACAGTATCTCTTGCAGACTGGACTGGCAAAATCATTAAGGAGCTAAGGATGACCTTGAACTTCTGGTCCTTCTGTCACCACCTCCTGACTGATGGATTGCCTGCATACATCACCATCCATGACCCCTGGATTTGGTACAGGGAGGTACAAGCATGTAAGCTAAGCAAGAACTCTGCCAACTGAGCCACACCCTCAGCCACTAGGCGTGATGCTTGGGTCAAATCATCCTATCCCCTGTCTAACACAGTGACACTCCAAGCTGGCTTATGGGAACATGAAGTATCATCGGCTCTATGATGCCGGGAAATGCCCTGTCTCCTCCTTCCTTGATGGATTCTTCTCATGCTTGGGCAGGTCATTCTGCACCCAGTACCCTAAGCGATCTCTTCAGATTGCCAGCTTTTTCCTATGCCACTGTCTCCTCTGGCATTTTAGATCATAGTCTGGATTCTTTGGCTTCCCTGAACTCTGACCTCCATGTCCTTATGTCAGGTAGCATTCTATCACTTAAACAAAATACTTAAAGACTTGTATTGGCTCACGGCTTCCAGGGTTTCAGTCCCTCATCACTGGTCCCACTGCTCAGTGCCTATGTCAGCATTGACCATCATGGAAGTGGGGGCCTCTCCACAGAAGCAAATAAAAACAGGAAAGGGCTGGGTCCCAGTAAATAGCACCTCCAGCAAGACACACCCAGTGACCTAACTTCCTTCTACTAGGCCCTACCTTCTAAAGGTTCCCCAACCTCCCAGTACCACCAAAGGCCAGGGACCAAGCTTTCAACAAACAGGCTTTGGGGGCCATCCAAGATGCAATCTCTAATGCAGGTCAATTCAGAAGGCTAGAGTTTCCATTGCCCTCCTGCCTGCATGCAGTCTGGAAATGACTCCCTCACTGAGCAAGGTAACATCCCTTGGGGACTGCATTACTGGGCCACCTGCTGACTAATATCTAGAGAGTTTTCTAACCTGTGTAGCTGGGGCTATTCTGTTTTTATTTTTTGTTTTTTTTCTTTTTTTCCCCTTTTTCCTTTAGTTGTCAATAGCATGTACACAGTTTCATCTCCAGAGCAGTTAATTTTTCATGAGCTGACTCTGGATTCATTTTTCCCATTCACCCTAAGGAACTCAGCCTGGCTCTAAATCCTAGTGAATGGGGGCATTGAGTAAACAATTTTACTTCTATCTAGAACTTTCTTCCTCAATGTGTGTTCCTTGCTGGATTCATCTCCACAAGGGCAATTTGAAGCCTTTTTTTTTTTCATAATCTAAGATTTTAATATTTAATAAGATCATGGGAAACTATGGCTTTAAAACATTATATTTCCAGACAGCGATCAATAATGACCAGAGAACGGTGTCTTTTACTGTCTCTGAAAGCAGCCGGTATTCGCTTACCACACTGCAGTGTGACCTTGCTGTTTTAGTAAGGGCCATTTTTAGCCCCACCTTTAAGGAAACTGCTGTCTGAGGATCCTGGGAATGTGGCTCGTTTGATGTCCAATGAGCACAAAGCTCCGGCAGCAACAGCAGTGGGAGTTGTAATCTACACACTTTAGAAGTAGAGGCAAGAGGATCACAAGTTCAAGGATAACCTGATCTACACACTGAGTTCTAGGCCAGCTTGAACTATATGTCAAGACCCTATCTCAAAAACCAAAAAACAGGGCTGGAGAGATAGCCTAGTGGTTAAAAGCACTGGCTGTTTTCCCAGAGGACCTGGGTGGAGAGATAGCCTAGTGGTTAAGAGCACTGGCTGTTTTCCCAGAGGACCTGGGTTCGATTCTAAGCATTCATGTGAAGCCTCAAAACCATAGGTAGCTGCAGTCCTAGGAGAGCCAGTGCCTTCCCTCTCCTGGCCTCCACAGGCACCACGCATGGACATGGTGGTACAGAGACATACATGCAGACAAATTATCCAGAGATATAAAATAAATAAAAGTTAATTCTTAAAATGACAACAAAAAAATTTTTGGAGTGATGTTTTCTCCTTTAATGGCAGTACGCAGCGGTAGATGGATCTCTGTGAGTCTGAGGCCAGCCTGGTCTAAGTAGAGCATTCCAGGCTAGCTAGGACTACATAGTGAGACCTTGTATTTAAAAAAAAAAAAAAAAAATTCGGAGAGATGGCTCAGGGGTTAAGAGTTCAATTCCCGTGAACATGGCAGCTCACAACTGTCTATAACTCCTGCTCCAGGGGGAATCTGTCACCCTCACAGAGACATATATGCAGTCAAAACACCAGTACATAAAATAAAAAGAAATTATTTTTTTTAAAAATTGCAAGAGATTTTTTTTATATAAAAGTATGCTTCTCATGCAAATTATTAAATTTTTGGAAATTTTTAAAAAATTATAAAAATGTCAAGTAGTATATTATCCTACTTGACAAGATTGGTATCCTACAGATCCCAATCTTGCTTTCCAGTCTTCCATGGAATGCTGGCACGGTTGATAAAGAACAGATATAACCTAGCTCTGGACAGGATGCTGCTGGCCCGTGAGCCTCCTGCATCTGATGTGTCATGACGGGTGGTTCACGTTGTAGACTCTGCACCAATTTTCTCCAATTTGAAACATCCCTCTTGGAGGGTAGTCGGAGGTACATGAGATTCAGAGACTTTTGAAAGCCTCAGGAGAATGACCCATTAGGTATTTTGCTTGGGAGCATGTGTCGGAGGCCTAACATGGAACTGTACCCACTGGTTAGAGGCTCCGAGAAACCAGTCTCACCCTTTCATTTTATAGATGGCCAAAACGGGGCCCAGAATAAAGAAATCTTGCTGAGGAAGACCCGGAGTCCCAGAAGGGTTCTGTTAGAGCTGTTGGTGGTCCACCCACCGCCCAGTTCTGATATCCCTCAAAGACCGAAGTAGAGAGTGTCAGATGTCCAACCACTCATGGAGTCCAAGGGGAAGCTCTTTTCAGATTAGTACACTAAGGCTTACACTGACACACTCCCACCCCATGTGGCACCTTCTGGCCCCCACGGTACCACCCAACTGGGCACAGCGATTCCACACGCACCCGGAGTATGGAGGTCTCAGTGGATGTCCCATGGAGTGCGCGGAGTCCTCTTCAGACCTCAAGGACTGGCTCTTATCAGGAACTGGTTCCTAACTAGTCAATCTATCCCTCTGCCGCCCAGTCGCTATGACAACCACTGGCCTAACATTCCAGAGTCCCGGACAGGCAACTGGCTAACTCTAGCCAATGGCCTCCTGTTTCTTTAACGTGAAAAGCTGTTGACCAATAGTTAGAGCCATTTCGAAAACCAACAACAACAAGCCACCAGAATTTTGGGTTTCGGGTTGACAATGCTAGGTAGAACCTGTGGCAGGGAACTATTAGGGTTTTTGTTTCTGGGGGTTGGTTTCTTTGTTTGTTTGTTTAGTTTTTGTTTAGTTGTTGGGTTTGTTTGGTTTGTTGTTTTAGTGACTCATCGAAGGAATGAACCTGAGCGTTTCTATCCATCTACGCCCTGTGTGTGAGAGCAGAAAGGTTGATGACATAATTCCACAGGGCAACCGTGCAGTATTCCAAGAGCCCCTTATCCGTTTCACCGTAGCCACAGCGCCTATTCAGTCCAGGTTAAACCCACCAGTGTGTCCTTTAAATTTATGGGATAGTCCCCTGTTATAAACTGTCCCCAGTGCGTTTCTCAGATCACAGCTCCTGCCACCCACACCTCAGGGGGAAAAAAAAATCTCATACCGGCCCAGCTAGTCTTTGGGCATCTCCCATAACACAATATGACAGCTCCATCTTCTCTTAAATGCTCCTCTCAGCTCTACCACGTTTCCAGCGCTGAGGTCTCCCCCACGTCACATCCTCGTGAAACCTGTGTGATCTCAACATCTCCCCCAGAGGTTGCTGTGAGGCTCGGAACTGAACGGCGCGTGCAGGAAAATGAGCGCGCTGGAAGCTTCCAACGCGCAAGTTCACGGTCACAGCTGAATCCCTGGGAAACAGGGGGGTGGGGGTGGGGGAGGACTAGGATGATTGACAGCCGCCCGGGGCTGCTGAGCTGCAGGCGTGCTGGGAAATAAGGACGCCAAGCAGCCAACAGGTGGGACGCAGGCGCAGGAAAGAAGGGGTACGCACCGTTCCCGAGACACGTCAGGGTTCTGCTGGGTTTAGATATTAGAGCTACCTGAAGGAAGCAGCAGGGGCACCGCCCCGGACGGTCGGTGGCAGTTCGCGCAGGATGCGGGGAACACCAGGCGGGCTGCTCAAACCCAGCCTACCTGTCCTGCAGGTAGAGGTGAGCAGCCATAACCTGGGGACCAAAGCAACCCGGCCTTCCTCCTTTGGCCGCTAGAGGGGACTCCTCCAGGTGAGTGTCAGGTCTCGCCCCTACGCTTCAAGCGAGCTTGGCGACGCAGCCAATTCTTTCAGGATGTCCCGCCCATTCCCTCCCGACAGCCACTCGCCTGCGCAGAGGCTTCGCCGTCTCGGGACTGGCAGGCAGTGTAACAAATCAAGTCGTGACCTTTGAAAGCAAAACACTGCAGCCCCTTGGCAACCCGGCGCTGGGAAGGGATCCAGGAGGCTGTACCTAGAGGAGGCACGGAGTGTCCGGGTCGCTTCTCCGGAACCTGGAATAGGTGGATCTAGAAGGAACGTCCCGGGTGAGTCACGGTCAGGACTGAGGGAAGGGGGCACTTGAATTCAGGCTTGCTGTTTTAGGAAAAGCAACGCATTTTTAACTATCCAACAGCCCCCTAATATAAATATGGTCTCCCTTGTTGTTGCCAGCCTTGTCAGTTTGGGTCCTGTCGCCTCCGATTTTTTTTTTTTTTCTCTTCCATATTTTCAAGGAGGGTGGGCACGGGTTTGCCTTAATGAAGGTGATGCTGGACGTTACCAGATGAGGAAGCGGAAGGCCAGTACTGCCGGCTCCAGCATGCTGGAAATAGCCGGTGCAGCTGGCAGGTGGATGGAGAGAGCTCCGTGCTTGGTACTGAAACAGAGGTGTGTCTCCCCGAGAATGTCACCCTTCGGTGCTCAAAAGCCTTGGGAAAGGAAAGCTTGGCATGAAATCGGCGTTCTCTAGTCAAACTGAATCGTCAGGTGGTGACAAGACCTCCATGCACGGGCGCGCGCGCGCGCGCACAAACACACACACACACACACACACACACACACACACACACACACACACACACAGCCTTGTTTTCAGTTACAGCCAATTTCATGGCCGTGAGGCTGTTATTCTCGCTGGAAAACTTGCTCGTTGGGATTAATGGAGTAATTCATTTAGATGAGGCCGGGGGATTGGAGTGGAAGCAGGCACTTGGTGAATTCTCTTGGGTCAGTGACCACGGGCTGTGACTGATTATCAGCACTGAGTTGGCTGTGTGCCTCTTGGACATATGTCAGCCTTGGAAAAGTGCTTTGAAACCAACAATAAACCATCACCAGGCCAAAGTGTGAGCCTTATAAGGGAATGCAACTTGCAGAGTCCACGGAGGCTTTTGGGTGATACTACATGCCAGCCCCGGCCCCGGGGAGGATCTTCCTCTCTCTGTCTTTGGGTATTCAGAGCTCCGGGGGTTCCCTGGTAGAGAGAGAAGCTGAAGCTGCTGTTTAAAAGCCAGTGAACTCAACACACACACACAGAGAGAGAGAGAGAGAGAGAGAGAGAGAGAGAGAGAGAGAGAGAGAGAGAGAGAGAGAGAAACCTCCTGTCCTCCCTCCCTAGCTGGTCCCCAAGGCCTGTTTGCATTTTCTGACATCCTGTGGGTGGGGCTGGGTATATCTGTTTCTGGCCGTGGGTCCTGAGTAAAACATTCTTTTTTTTAAACCACAATGTACCAGAGCTCTACATTTGGTCAGGAGTGGGCATCTATGTAAGTCACCTTGCCAGGCTCTGAGCTAGTTTTCCAGGGGACCTGACAGGTGTCTTCAATCCAGGGCCCCCTCGACTCCAGACTGGAAGCAGCCCTAGGTCTCTCCCAGATACAAGGAGCCCTAGAGCACCCCCATATTAATGATGTCAAGGCGGAGATGCAAACATTTAACACAGAATTGTTTTCACACACATGCAATCTAACCCAAGAGTAATTATGCCTTCCCAGTCTTCCCAGTCTTCCCAGAAAAATATGGTTCCCAGTCAATCCTATATGCATTGGGTCTAACACATCAAAAAAACATGGAAGGAAAATCAAAGAGTTACCCAGCGAGGGCTTCTTACAGGAATATTGTCTCAAACGACAGCAGCAGCAACAACCTAACTTTAGGTCCTTTGACAAGGTGCTACCTGGGCTGAGAGGTCTTCATGGCTGCCCTGTACTAAGGCAGCATTTGGTATCTGGGCCTGTCTGTCCTGTGACTTCAGTGCACGCTGCTGCTATTCCTGGGTGTAGAACATGAGGCACAGGGAACTAGGAACTATGGGATATGCAGGTTTTTGAAACCTGGGCCCTCAACTCTTTCTTGGGTAGATGTCTGGGAGCTAAGAACATATATGTATGAATGAACTACAGGGTTACACTGGGGAGTGGGCCTACAAGATGGCTTAGTGGGTCAGGGTACTTGTGGTTAAGCTTGATGAGTTGAGTTCAATCCCCAGGACCAGTATGTAGGATGGAAAGAACTGGCTCCACAAAGCTGTCGTCTGACATCCACACATGAGCTATGTCATGCACACATATGTACATGCATATACACACAATTTTTTAAAATGAGCATTAGAATTAAGAACTAAATAAGGTAATACTATTGCCTGTGGCCCTTGCCAGTCATCTACTGCGTGCACCCCTTTGCACACCGTATCCCACCAGGTTTTTACTGCAGCCTATGGCATGGAAACATGAGTCACATTTTACAGCTAAGGAAACTGGCTCTAAAGATGGGGGTAACCTGGCCGAGATATCGAGATATCGCATGGCAGATCAAAGGCAAAAATGTGTTAAGAGGCCAGTGGGATGTCTCAGCAGGTGAAGACACCCATCACACAAGCCTGGTGACCTGGGTTCGATCCCTGAAACCCACCAGAGGACTGACCCCCACCACCTCCATAACACACAGCGGCCCTCAGACACACATCCATGACAATGACACATTAATGATTATAACATGAAATACAGTAAACAGTTTGTACGATAGAATATAAGTTCATATGATTTTTGTTTGGTGCTTTAGGTGGGGCTATCTTGTTTTGTATGTTTGAATTTTTTTTTTTTTTTTTTTTTGGAAAGCATAAGAAGATTGCACGGAACCTTTTAATATGGTGGTACGGTTTCTGCCGTGAGCCCTTGGTGTAGATTTACTCTTCTCTGTTTGGGAGAACGCCAGTCCAGTTAAGCCAACAGGGCGAGCATCATCCCTGTTTCTGCTCAAAGCCACACTTTACCGATAAGATGCTGACTCACTCAGAGCCAAGCTGACAGGGGCATCAGGCCCCTCCCCCGTGGCAGCCGTCTTCTCATATTCTTTCCTTTCTAAGGTGTAACTCCCATGATTAGGTGTTTGGTTTGGTTTGGGTGTTCAATTGTTGTTACTGTTGGTTTGGTTTGCTCTAAGACAAGATCTTATTATGTAGCCCAGGCTATCCTGGGATCCTGCATCAGCCTCCCCTGAGTCCTGGGCTTGCAGGCATACTGGGCTTGCAGGCACGTGCTGCCAACCTGATGGCAGTTCCTATGGGATCTATTGATTCATTGATTTCGGAGACCTGGAGAATCGGATATGGATGGTCTGCTGTCTTGTCTTCAAGCTTATGGGGGAAATGGGAGTTTAAATCAGGATGTAATCAAAGGGAGGAAGGGGGGGGGAACAGGTGTCTAAGGGCCAGGAATCGAGTTTTAGGAAGTGTTTATTAAGGGGGTCAGAAGCATGATAATCATGCCACCATGGTCTCCTTCCGTGTGGCCAGTTGTACTTTGTGGGAAGAGCTTTCTCAGGCAGTAAAGCTGGGTGCTGTGTCTCATGTACATGCATTTTTTATGTCCTTCTCCACCACCCAGAGCTTGGCCAGAGTCAGAAGACACGCCCTCACCCGTCTGCTTGTGGGAGAGACAGGAGCCGCTTCCTTCTCAGGGAAGCTGAGGAGACAGCTGTAAATCAACCAAAAGAAATCAGAGGATTCATTTGGCTGAGGAAGGGAGCTGGGCGGCTTCTGGAAGGAGGTGAACCCCGGGAGACATGGCTTCCAGTTCACACCCTGCCTAGCTGCAGCTCCAGCCTGGCCTGTCAGGATGTCCCCCTAGACAGCCATGGACGGAGCCCACAGTGCAGGCCTGCAGCTGCAGCCACTCCCACCCACCAGTGGTGCCACCTCCACCAGCCTGAGCAGCGGCGAGGGCTCCTTCTCCTACAAGGCAAGCACTTCACTTTCCTTTGAGAATTTTATGGTTTTCTAATAGAAGGGACACACAAACTGAATGACTTTGCGCGCCCAGGGTCTGTATGCCCATCACTAGCAGAAACAGGAAGGTCCTCCACAGACATGGGACAACACGACAACACAAGAAAAGAAATGCTTGTTCAACCAGATAGAAATAGGGCTAGAGAGACGGCTCACTCCGGGAAGTACTCTACGGGACAAGGGTGAGGACCCGAGTGGATCCACGGCACCCAAATAAATGCCAAACAATTCTGGCAGGCTGCCTATAATCCCAGCAAACAGGAGGCAGACACAAGGGAATCCCTGTAGCAAGCTGGCTAGCTAGACTGGCCGGATCAATCAGCTCTGAATTCAAGAAAAAAGAAAAATTCTGCTTCATTAATAAGATGGAGAACTCTAGAGGTTGACCTCTGATCTCCACACACACACTAGCGTGCGCACGCATTCACACGTACACACACACACACACACACACACACACACACTGAAATAACATTAATCAAATAAATACAAATGTTTAAAAAACAGCGAGGTAGAGCCATATCTTAAATGCAGAGTTACAAAGGAGGACTCTTCCAGTTAGGAGATGTGGATTTGTTTATTTTTTTAAGATTTGTTTTATTGTATGTATATGTCTGTCTGTGCCCAGTTCCCAAGGGGGTCAGAAGGTGTTTCTTCTGGATCTGGCATTACAGATGGTTGTGAGCCAGCATGTATGTACTGGGACCCAGGTCCTCTGTAAGGGCAGCGTGTACTCTTAGCCACTGAGCCATCTCTCCAGTCTAGGTTTGGGTTTTAGCTGAAGAGCCTCTCTGTTCATGTCTCCGTCTGCAGTGTCTTTTTTTTTTTTTTTTTAATATTTTAAGATTTGGGCGCCACATTGTTTGCAAGGTTTTGGATCTTGGTTGTTTGGGTTCCCCTTCCTGGTGGACTCCTCCCCCATGGCACTGACAGTGCATTACTCCCCCAAAGTGCACTTCTGGAATGGCTGACTGTGCAGTTGCTCCATGGGAATGTGCATGACGGATACCCTGTTGTTGGGCACTCAGGTTGTTTCGAATATGGGATGATGTGAACTGTGAACATGATCGAGGACCAGACCTGGTATTCATCTTTGATTATGTCCCTGGGTGTGTTTTAGATTGTTCCCCGTAAGTAGGTAAGAAGTTTTACCGTCAGACTTTGGTGTCCCTAATGAAGTATATAGAGACTGAAACCGGTTTTGAAACTTGTTTTTTTTTCCCTGAATTAGTTAATTTCTTAGTTTCGTTTCCTTTCCCTGTGAT
Organism: Arvicanthis niloticus; assembly: GCF_011762505.2. Lineage (NCBI taxonomy): Eukaryota > Metazoa > Chordata > Mammalia > Rodentia > Muridae > Arvicanthis > Arvicanthis niloticus. Next base: position 19,334,516 of record NC_047662.1, read on the forward strand.
AGGGGAGAAATTCCTAATTCCAGGTTACCACCCATTATAGTTACAGCAGAGAAGTAACAGTGGCAAGAACTTGAGGGAACTGGTCATATGGAATCCCTAGTCAGGATCAGAAAACAAAGAATGTTCGAGGTCAGTGCTCAGCTTGCATTCTTCCTCTCTCCAAGACTCAAATCCAAGGAATGGTGCCACCCACAGTGGGCCGCTCTTCCTGCATCAATTAACGGTAAGGCAGTGTCCACAGACAAGCCTGCAGGTCTAACAGTCCTTCACTGAGACTTTCATCTCAGGTTGCACTGAGCTGACCCTTAATAAGAACCATCACAGGGGCTGGAGAGATGGCTCAGTGGTTAAGTTACTGCTCTTACAGAGACTCAAGTTCCGTTCTTAGTACCCTCATGACAGATGCAGGGAATCTAGCTCATCTTCTGATCTTCCTCAGGAGCTGCATACATGTGGTACACAGACATAGACTCGGGTGCACATAAACACACATAAAGTTAAATAATAAAAATGTTAAGGTAGCCCACATAGTCAAGACCGATAACACCGTGGGCTGAAAGGGATTTAGAGATGACCAGTCTAACATCCAGACTTTATGGGTTGGGGAAATGGGGCCACATGACAGGAAGTGACATACTTGAGATCTCGTGGCACACTGACAGGAAAAACTGTGACTATCATTAGCTCTGAATGATGTTAATAACCACAAGGAATAACACGTCTCGACCTTCTGTTCTGCCCCGTGCTGTGCTGGGTTCTTCACGTGTTTTCTTCCAGGCCGTCTTCTTAGCTGCACTAAAAGTATGCACCTTTTTCTTCATCTATAAAGTGGGGTACAGTTATGCCTGGCCCCTGGCAGTTAGGAGGGGCAAATGAACTCGGCCATATGAAGCTTAGAACAGTGACCCACATACAGCATCTAGCTTTCAGCAGGTACCTGCTAAAAGCATCTGCATCCCCACTTTGGGGACAAGGAAACTGAGGCATGAGGTTAAATGGTTCCCCCTCACTGGCATCGTGGCTTCTCAGCTAGTGTCCCCTCTGCTTCAGCACACGCCCGAGGGCCCTGTCACCCTGTAGGCCAAGGAAGGTGCCAGGCAGAGAGACACGAGGAACGTGTAAGGACTGTCTTCATTTTAATTCCATCCCACAAGGAACGCCGATACATACACATGTGTGAGTGTCATGAACATCCGCCTGGAGTGGGCTCTCTGTAGACAGAGCAAGGATTGGCTGTCACTCTCGTGACCAGTTCCAGCCACCTAGGACACTCCCATGCAGAGTTGGGTCTATCTCAAAGCCAAGGTGGCTTTTCCTGCTCTTTAATCTTCTTTGCATGGAAGCCTGTCATGTCCACCTCCTCTCGTGGCCGATGCGGCCTTCTTGGAGGGAGGGTGGGTGATGGGCAGAGCGCCTACATGAAGATCAGCAGGCCAGCTCAGCTCCATCGTCACAGTTGACCTTAGACAAGGCAGGCCTCTCTTTCAGTGCCTCGGTTTCTGTCTCAGTCACATGAAGGAGTAGAGTTTGTGATGGTCCCCAGTCCTGGCTGAGTACCAGACGTATCTAGGGGCTGTCTTAGCCTTGAACACAGCTGTCTGCCTACAGTCTCGCCCGACCCCTTTGCTCTCCCTTTGCAAACCCTGGTTCAGTAGACCTAGGCTAGAATCCTGGAGGCTGTGGTTTATAAAGCAACCTCAGGTGAGTCAGACTGTCAACCAGGGCAGCTCTTCAGATGAAAGAAATGCATCTTCCCTGGGATTCAGGAGAGAAATTTAGAAGATAGGTCTCCACATGACCTGTCATTAAGAGAAAAAAAAAATGTGGCACACACCTTTAATCCCAGGACTTGGGAGGCAGAGGCAGGTGGATTTCTGCAAGTTCCGGGCCTGCCTGGTCTACATAGTGAGACTCAGTCCCCATATGAAAGAAAGAAAGAAAGAAAGAAAGAAAGAAAGAAAGAAAGAAAGAAAGAAAGAAAGAAAGAAAGAAAGAAAGAGAGAAAGAGAGAAAGAGAGAAAGAGAGAAAGAGAGAAAGAGAGAGAAAGAGAGAAAGAGAGAAAGAGGGAGGGAGGGAGGAAGGAAGGAAGGAAAGAAGGAAGGAAAGAAGGAAAGGGAGGGAGAGGGGCAGGGAGGGGAGGAGGGAGAGAGGGAGGACTACAGCAGAGAGATGGCAGAGCAGAGCCAAGAGAGACCTCACTTTGGACTCAGACAGGCTGGCTTCAATTCCTAGCTTTGGTATATCTTGAATTAAAGCCTGGGAAACTCACAGACTCTCCCGGCAGGTGAGGCCAGCATCCACCCTGTAGGGTGATTAGGTGGATGTCGGGAAGCACAGAATGAGGAACCCCAAGCTTCGTGAGTCACCCATTTTGCCTGGAAAACCCTCCCATCTACCCAGCTTCCTCATCACCTGTTCCAACACTTGCCAGCAGGGAAGTATAAACCCTTTACCCATAGTCAATCAACAGTCAATGCCATATGCATCATAATAGCAGCTAGTGTGTGTTGAGTGTTGACTGTGGAGTAGGCCAGGGCATAGAATCTGTTAAATATCATTTTACTTGTAAGGAAACTAGCACAGAGAAGTTCATGAACTTGCCTGAGGCCACACAATCTATATAGTCACAAAGCCAAAACTGGAAGCCATCTCCTTGTTGCCTGGGTCCAGGGTCCTGGCCACCATTTTACGCTTCTGTATTGTCCCAGGCAATTTGCTAGGCTCCTGTTCCTGCCACAGGTGATGAGTGTAGACATGGCTGTCACAAGGCAGGGAATGCCTCACCTGTTAAAGACAGTGTCGGGAAGGTGGCCTGAAGCCAAGTTGCAGGCACGACAGAACCTGGTTGGCAGAGGTTCACTCTTCGGAATGCCAGCCAGGGTGCAAGGCTGAACCTTACCTGTTTACAGCTCTTTGGAGGGAGGGTGGGTGATGGGCAGAGCGCCTACATGAAGATCAGCAGGTCAGCTCAGCTCCATCGTCACAGTTGACCTTAGACAAGTCAGGCCTCTCTTTCAGTGCCTCGGTTTCTGTCTCAGTCACATGAAGGGGTAGAGTTCATGATGGTCTCCAGTCCTGGCTGAACACAGCCCAAAGCATTGTGGGAGGTGAATTGAACCAACAAGCGATGACTGTGATGAGGGTGGTATTTAAATGGATGCTGGTGGGACCAGACCTGAGGGGACCTTGGCGATGGCACGTGGACGCTGCCTCGCTTGGATGCCGATGATCCACACACAGGGATCACGTCTGGCCTGCGGCTCCTTCCCGGAAACACTGCATTTTCTTTCAGAGTCATAGGGGAAAAAAAATCCTTTTGGTTTAGAAAATATCAGCTTTGGACTCAACTGTTCAAGGCTCAACTGTTCAAGGCTAGGCTCACAACTAAAAACATAAGAAAATATCAGCTTCGGAAGGATGCCGGAGCCAACTCTAGCCAAGACGGTGGTAATGGTGAGCCAGAGACGCTCACAGGCTTGGTGGCCTACTCAGGAGTGTAGGCAGGAGGACCAGGAATTCAAGGACATAATGAATTTGAGGCTAGCCTGAGCTACAGGAGACACTGTATCTAAATTTAAAAAAAAAAAAAAAAAGAAAAAGAAAAGAAAAGATCTTTTAAAACAATAGCCATAGCCAGAACCAGGCTCTCCACTGTCTCCCTGATACTGAGGTTTCCCAGAGCTTGAAGCTATGACAAGAAGCAGTTTGAAATCCTGCTGCCTCTGCCCAATGGTGCCCTTCCAAGTTTCACTCTGAGGACACTCTAGTCCAGAGGCCTCAGGGAATAGGTGACCGGGACTCCTAGCTTATGCCACATGAGTCTTCAGGCTCTGAGGTTGGAAGAGGAACGTCAGGCCGGATCCTTCTTGGCTTCTGTGTGCCCCATGCCAAGCCCTGAGGGCAGCTGGTGGATGTGTGTTCAAACTGTGTAACCCCTGGGTGGTGGCAGCTGTCCATGACTTGAAATGTTCATAAAACTAGACCATGCACCACTTCACAAAGGTTCAGGGGGCGTAATTAGTGCTGATGGGGCCCTTGGAGACGCTCAGATCCAAGGGCGTGAGTGGTGTCTGCTGTTATTCAGTGTGTCTGTCTGGAACCAGCTATTAGATGTTAAGATTAATGTGCTGCGTAAATGGCTTTGCAGAACAAACTCAGCCGCCTGCGTAACACGTCAGCACAGAGGAGTGCTTACACACTCTCCCCGCCCCCTCGGTTACTTCTTACCTTCTGAACAAACTCCCCAGAGAACACCTGGAGACCATGTGAGCCAGCACCGTCATCAGGAGGCTAGAATCACGATTCCATTCGGACCCTCCTATCTGTACTTAGTCTTCCATGAGCTTCCAGCTCTGGTACAGAGAAATTCAGGGGACTACCACAACTTAGGGCTGTTTGAGGCGTTTGCTGTCTGGTTAGTTTAGGGGTTTTGGTTTGGTTTGGTGGGTTGGGTTTTTTTGTTGTTGTTGTTTTTTTTTTTTTTTTTTTTTTTTTTTTTTTTGGTGTGTATTATGCACACCATGTGTGTTTATGTGTGTGTGTTTGGATGTGTGTGTCTGTGTGTGTGGTCTGTCTGTCTATATATATACCATGTGTGCTCAAGAGCCCTCAGAGAGGTGTTGGATCTCTGGAACTAGAGTCTTCTACAAGAACCCTAAGAACCACTGAGCTATCCCTCCAGCCCCATAGGTTTCGAATTTTTTTTTTAGGATAAGGTCTTGCTTGCTACGAAGCCCAGGCTCACCCTGAACTCACTGTGTAACCAAGGAGAGGGTGTGGCTCACTTCCCCAGTGCTGAGATCACAGGTGTGTCCCTCACCAGGCCCAGCTCTCCTTTGGTTGTCCACAACCCAGAGGGAATGTGTGGGGAGGCCCTGTTTTCACCTGTGAGCACCCTGTGGATGAGCCTTGACTCACGGAACCCCCAACTGTGAGGTTTTCTGGTGTTCACACTGGTTCCGATTTGTCCTTGTGAGTTCTCTGGTTTTCCCCGCTCAGAACCTTCTCATCAGCCCTCTCTGAAGCGGCATAGGCTTGTCTGTGTGGCAGGAGGCTTTCCTCTTCTTAGCTCTTAACTTCCACTTGGCATAAAACAGGGCCTTCTCAGCAGCTCTGTTGTATCGGTCAACGAGGCAACAAAGGATGACGTGGTCTCCGTGCAAGTAATAGTAGTTCAGTTACAAGCTGAACCATATGGAATTACCATGTTTGCTCCGTCAAAATAGTCAGGTAGGGGGACTGGGAAGATGGCTCAGCAGTTAAGAATGCTTGTTTGCAGAGGACTGTCTATAACTCTAGTTCTTGGGGATCTGGTACCCACCCCAGCTACCCCCCACCCCTGCCTGTGCATGTGGTGCACATACATACATTCACGTAAAACATTCATGTACATAGACACAGATGAAATTTTAAAAAGGTCATCTGGGGCTAAGGCTGGAGCTTGAGTTGCCAGGGTACCTACTGACCTTTTCAAAATGATGAGTTCACTGTGCCTGAGACAGAAACATGTACACAGTACGCTGGGCACATAAGTGCTTTTGGGGGTAGGGCAGAGGCTTCAAGTCTCCCAGAGCTAGAACAACAGGCAGTTGTGAGCTGCCTCACACAGATGCTGGAAAGTGAGTTCAGATCCCCTGGGAGAACAATATGCACACTTAACCATGAAGCCATCTCTCCAGACCCAGGGTTTTGTTGTCTATGGTAAGCTCCTAGGATGACCTTGAACTCCTGATCCTCTGCCTCCTAAGTGCTGGGGTCACAGCTGTGGCCGTCACACCTCCTCTTATTGTTATTTTTGTCCCCTGTGTTTCCTAATTATTCCATAATAAATATATGTTGGCTGATTTTTTTTAATTAAAAAAAAAAAAAAAACAACACCATGCCAAGGAACCAGTATCTTATCGCTAGAGAGATGTAAATGAGGTTTTTTGTTGGTGAAATGACTGAGCGTTCCCAGGGAAGCTGGCTAGTTGAGAGGCTCTTCCTGAACCATCAGAAGATGATAAGGCTCCCCTGGCAAGACAGTGATGGCAGAAGCCCCAGCCTGAGTTTCCCTCATCCTCACTGGTGTCTACTTATCGCCTTTCTGTACAAGATGGTGACAGATGAATGGATCTCAGGGGTCAGCAGGGTAGGTTTAGACCTGCTCCAGTCACAAAGGCAAGAACAACCAAAGATGGTTCCTTCTGAATGTAGCCAACTCAGGCCAGTGGGCTGCGAATCTGTAAGGCAGCTGGGTGACTGCTGGGTAGCAACCTTCCAGGTTCAGGTAGAGGCAGGGGTGGGGGGTGTGAACCTTGTTCAGTTTTGTTTGGGGGTAGACTGTTGCATATCACATATGTCCCCAAACTCCTTGGCTTAAGTGCTACTCACGTCGGTTCTATGACTCTTCCTTCTAGGAAAACCTGATTGGCGCTCTCTTGGCGATTTTCGGGCACCTTGTGGTCAGCATCGCCCTTAACCTGCAGGTGAGTCTCAGATGCCAGCCAGGGCTGTCCCAGGCAGAGGAACAGCAGGTGAGCCAAGTCTGCAGTCTACTCTCTGGGGGGCCTGTCTACTCCCTGAATCTCTCCACAGTCTCTGTCTACCCCCCCCCAGTATTCCATAGGTCAGAACCTCCAGTGTTCCTTACATGTGTGCATGTGTGCTATAGGTATGTGTGTGCACACATATGTGTAGATGTGTACACCTGCCCATGGAAGCCAGGGATCTGTTGCGGCCCGAGCAAAATGTTGAGGCCCGGGCTGCCCCAAGTTTGGCGGCCACTGTATCCCGGCCCAAGCTGCCTCTCTGATCCGCAGGTCGGGGTTCAGCAAGAGAGAGAGTGAGGACGGACTCGAAGAATGGAGACCAGACAGAGTGTGTTTCAATCCCATTTATTCTTCAGTCTCTCTTCCTGGTCCAAGTCCCAAGTCTAGCTGTACTCTCTAAAGAGTCCCCCTAAAGAGTATATTTCCTCTAAGTGTCTGATTCTCTCTCCGATCTACTCCTACTCCTAGTGTCTGAATCTCTGTTACTCCAAATTGTTCTCTAAGTTGTACTCTCTAAAGTGTCTGATTCTTTGATGTCTCTTCTGTCTGCCTCTCACCTTTATATGTCTCACTTCTAAACCATGCCTTTTGGTCATTTAATCGTGCCCTTAGGTCTTGTCTCTAAATCTGATCTCTACACTTCTAAGTCACACTCTTAAGTCACACACCTTTAATCTCACACGCCTTTAATCTCACACACCCAAGGTATCTAAACCAAGATTATCAGAGTGTGCTCAGCTGTTGTAGGCTATTGTAATCCAAGTCTCATGTCAGGGTATATGGCTCAAGATGGCTGCAAAGCTGATAGCCGCTTTCTGCTAAAAGTCGGCCCCCAACAGGGATCAATGGTGGGCACCTTTCTCAATTGCTCGCCACCTTATTTCTTTTGTAAGATTTGTTTTACTTTTGAGTTATGTGTGTCAGAGTATATGCTTACAAGCACAGGTGCCTACAGAATCATCCAGTTACCCTGGAGCGGGAGTTTGGCTCAGTACCCGATGTGGATGGTGAGACCCTAGCTTGGGTCCTCTGGCAGAGTGGTGGCACTAAGACTCATCCTGCCACACTGAAGTTTTCTGAGACAAGGTCTTTCACTGAGCCTGGAGCTCAGTGATAGCAAGAAGCACTTTCTGTCTCTGTCTCCCTAGTGTGGGATGACAGGCACCTACTGCCATGCCTGGCTTTTTACATGGATGGTGGGGATCCAGACTCAGGTCACATGCTTGCACAGCAGACACTCCACTAATAATGTCCTCTCCCTGCCCAACCCCATCTCTCAAGTCGTTGAAGGCTTGGGATTTTCTACCTGTATCTAGTTTCCAAAATAACAACTCTGAGACTTAATTATTTATGAATACATACCTAGCCCATAAGCTTTGGCTCGTTCCCCGACTAACTCATAACTTATATAACCTGTTTATTCTACATCTGCCACATGGCTGGTTACCTCTGTTAATTTCATATGTCCAACTTCCTCCAAGTCCACGTGGCAAATCCTCCCTCTCTTAACTCTTTCCCAGAATCCTCTCCCTCTCTCTGCTGGATGTCCCACCTTCTATTTCCTGCCTCAGCTAATAGGCCATCAGCTTTTGATTGACAGGTGATGCTTCCACATAGTACGCAAGAGAGTCTCTCTCTAAGCTGTGGAGTGGTACCCTAATGACAGGCCCTGGTCTTGTCTCCCCTTAAGCCTCCTGTGCTTGGACTGTCATGGTGCTGTCACCTTCAGCTCTGATTCTCAGACTGTCCTTGCTTCAAGTCTCAGGGAAGGAGGCTGCAGCAGTTACTCTAGAGCCTCCGCAACACCCAACCTGATAGTGACCACAGCTGTGCTTGAAGAGCTTCCTCTGACACCTGTGTCCCAGGAGATAGGAGGGTCCCCATGCTGGTGGCCACTTTGGTGGGTGGCAACAGGAGGCAGTGGTTAAATGATCTCTGTTAGATTTCTCAGAGGTTCTCCGAGGCCCCAAGCCCCAGGAACCTTAAGGACTAAGTCTCATCAACACAGCCCTCATTGGTTAGCCTGTCTCCCCACCCCCTCCTCACTTACACCTTCTGGAATCATCTCCCATGTATACTTCCCAGGTCTCAGGGGCTGCTCCTGGGAAGCCAAGTCATAGACCTGGCACTGCTAACCCCAAGAAATCCCATAATGCACCAAGTGTCCCCTGCTTCTAAGAGCCATGAGCTGCCTCCTTCTGGGTCAGGCTTAGGGCTGCTGTGTCCTTAGCTTCCTGCCGTGGAAGAGTCTGCGTTTCAGCCATGTGATGTCGGAGCCACTGGTCTGGCTTATTTTCTTCTCCCCAGACCAGTTGCCCTGAACATCCCTGTGTTCTCCTGTAGTCTAATAGCCCCCAAGTTCTTCTTTCCATCTTCTTAAGTTACAGTCTCAGTTTCTATGTCCCAAGTTCGTATTTACAGAAGAAAAGAACAAAAGTTCATGCTGGAGCCTCTTATCTGCTGTAGGAGGGCAGACTCCCTGTTATCCACAAACCCACCGAGCGGGAGGGTGTGGCTCACCAAGCATCTAAATGCAGAGATTCCTGGGGATGGCAGCCAGCAGGAGGTCAACCCAAGGGCCCAGCCAAAGCAGGGACCTTAGACCTAGACTGCAGTTTACCTGTGGAGTGCCCTAGGGGTGCTTGTTTGTAACCCAGGCACAGAGGCTCCTGCCTGTAATCCCAGCATTCATGAGGCACAGGCAGGTAGATTGCTCTTTCTTTTCTCTTTTTTAGATTCCTTTATTTTTGTGCATGTGAGTGTTTGTCTGTCTTTATGTCTGTGTACCACGTGTTTGCCTGGTGCCTGTGGCTGTCAGGAAAGGGAACCATACCTCCCGGAACTAGAGTTAAGGGTTGTTTATCAGCTACCACATGGGTGCTGGGAACTAAACACAGCTTCTCTGTAAAAGCAACATGTGCACTGAGTCATCTCTATGGACCTAAGGGTTGAAATTTCAAGATCTTCTTGGGCTACCTGAGGAGGGGGGGGCTGGAGAGAGAGCTTACTGGGCATCTTGCCTTGCAGGCATGAGGACCTAAATTCAATCCTTAGAACCCATGTATAAACAACCCATTGTGGTGGCATGCATTTGTAATCCACAGAAGAGTGGCTGGCTGGAACTCATTGGCAAGCCAGCTGAGCCTACTTGTTACGCCCAGACCACTGAGTCACTCTGTCAGCAAAACCATGATGAAAGACTGTTTTCCCTGGCCCCCACCCCACACTCACACGCAAACACATACAAATGTGTGTGTACACCCACATACCTATGAACATGTATCCCCTCCATACATATCCACATACATGTGGCTGCATGCCCACACTCACGCACACACACACAGACATACACAAAGCTCCATTTCAAGGTCCTACCCACATGTCCCCCAAACCCCACTCAGACCCACATATATGGTTTTTAAAGGTGGAGTGTCAGCTTGGACTCCTTCACCAGAGCCTTTCGTTTCCTGGAAACCTCTGGTCAAATTGCATTCCTTCTTGGACTTGTAGAAATACTGCCACATCCGCCTGGCAGGCTCCAAGGACCCCCGGGCCTACTTCAAGACCAAGACATGGTGGCTGGGGCTGCTCCTGCTGCTGCTGGGGGAACTGGGTGTGTTTGCCTCCTACGCCTTCGCTCCGTTGTCACTCATCGTCCCTCTCAGTGCTGTCTCTGTGATAGGTAAGCCCCAACCTCATCACCCAGAACCCACTCTCTGGGACCACCACTGGGACCGCCACTGCGGCACCCACCTTTAATCTCAGCACTTGGGAGGTAGAGACAGGGTGGGGTTTGGGGTGCCCTGTGAGTTTGAGGCTAGTCTGGCTCTCTCCTGCTCACAGGAAAGCAGAGAATCTTGGTGACTTAGTCCTCCTTGAACTCAAAGGTCCGCTTCACTGAAGGGAGGGGCTGTGTATGACCCATGGTGGCAACTGCTTCTGGGCTCAGGGAAGAAATCATTCATTAATCAATTGCAGCTCTCCTTCCAGCCAGCCTAGGAGGGGGCTCGGGATTCTTTGCTCTGCAGGCAGTCACTACCAGTGATAAGAAATTGGCAAAGTGGGGAATGCGGTTGGATTTCGGAATTGCTATTAGAAGAGCCTCCCTTTGTTGAGCTGGTAACCTGACAGTCTACATAAGCAGAGCTGAGTTTTCCCCACCCAGTATCTTCTTTTAAGTGTTGAGGATGAATCCTAGGTCCTTATGCATGCTGGGAAATTGCTTTGCCGATTAGCTACTAGGCTGGACCATTTTTCTCTTTTTCCAGTGTCTTTTTCTAAGGTGGTTTGAATGTCTCTAGTTAAGTTTGGCCATCCCCTCCTTCCTCTGTGGTCCTCTAGATTACTTCCTGCATTCAGGCCCCCACCCAGCCCCACTGATAGAGTTACATCCTTGTCTCTGTTCTGCCTGTTGCTGGGGTCTCCAAAGACCCCTTGAGGCCTTCCTTCACAGTGAGGCAGGCTTAAGTGACTGAGGGGCCAACACTGTGTATAGGAGTCTTTGCTTTCAGATAAGTAACCAAATTCCTCAAGCTTAGAGGCCAGGGATGAGTCTGGTTTTGAACCCCATTGCCACAATAAATAAATAAGTAAATTATGGCAAGATTGGGGTGGGGGGGCGGTCAGCCACTGGATTTTAAGGGGCTCTTTGAGGCCACCCAGTGAGAAATAGATTTAACACAGTGACAGTTCATCTGTTGGCCACCTGTGAGTTTTCTGTCACTGTTCAGTAACAAGAATTGTTTTCATTAAGAGCCTTTACTGTGATAAGTGATTTGCATGTAGAATCTTATTGTTTGATAACTCCGCGGTAGTTGTTTTCAGTGGGGTTTGTGGACTGGTTCTGGGGTGGGAAGGGAAGCGGAGAGGAAGGTGGCGATGGGCGTGTTCACTGAGACCTGAGAGAAGGGCCCCTCTCTCAGAGTGCCGAGCTGCATGGTGTAGGTGTATCTTCTCCGCCTCGGCTGATACCAGTAGCTACCTGAATGTATGGCTTCTAGCGGGACCCAGAACCCCTTCTCACAGAAGACTGCCACTCGGGAGGTGACTGACCCAGAGTTACCCGGCCAGCAGAGACAGAGCTGGCCTAGTAATGGAATCATTCACAGTGGCTGCCAGGCCTGCCCAGTGGGACGATCACAGGAGTTGAGAGCTGTGTCCCTGCAGTAGTCAGGGAGCGACAAGCATCATGGGAGAGGGAGGATATGGTGGAAGAAGAAAAACTCCGGACCCCACAGTCCTGAGTTCAAACCTTGCCTTTTCATACCAACTTCACCCCCTTTGCCTCAGTATCCCCATTTATCAAATAAGACTGCCAGTAGTGCCAAAAGTCACACATGTAAGTTACCTTTTGCACAGTGGGCTCTCTCGGCCCAGGGCCCTGGCTTATGGGAACTCCCACAGAAGGCTCTGGAAGGTCCCCTCTCCCAGATGGAGTGGCTGAGGCTGAAGGAGAGCGTGCTCTAAAGGTCTCTGGGGAACATGTGGAACATGTGTTAGAGGCTTCGTGCAAACGAGCCACCCGGAGAGTGGATGAGAGGTGCCCTCTGCCTGGCAACAGCCTCACTCCTCTGTGCTTGGCTTTTTCCAGCAAGCGCCATCATCGGAATCATCTTCATCAAGGAAAAATGGAAACCTAAGGACTTTGTGAGTAAGTCTCTGATGGAGCCCCTACCGTCCACCCCTCCCACCCCCTCCATCCTGGTCCCTGCCATGGAGAGATGCCTTGACCCCCGCTCCCTTCTGGGTTCCATGCTCCTGGGATGTCACGTTAAATAACCCAAGCCCAGCCACACATCAGAACTGTCTGTGTCCCAGTTGAAATTATCCTTCCCTCATTCTGTGCAGTCAGTACTGATTGGGCCTTTGTTGTTGGAGACTTAGAAAACCCAGCAGTGACAGGCACACACACACACATCCACACACACACACGCACACACACACACACACACACACACACACATGCACACATACACACACACATCCACACACACACACGCACACACACACACACACATGCACACATACACACACACATTCACACACACACACACACACACACACACACACACACACACACCCCATGGAGTTTTAAATCCAAGGGAGTCAAACCTAGAAGCCAGAATCCCTTAGTTCATTATGAGCAGAGCAGAATTTGAGCTCGCAGCCCAGGGAGCCTGCTCATAGTCCCCCCAAAATATCCCTCAGCTCAGCTAGACCTAGGCCTGGTCCCCAAGCCCCAAGGTAACATCTGGGTTTACAGAGTCAAGGTATTGGCCCAGGAGTATTGTCTCACACTATTTAGAAGCACAGAAGGGAGAAAAAAGATGAAAGTCTCCATGTTTAATTTTTTTATAGATAATTCTGACCAATTGAGAAACATGGACCCTGTAGATGGGGGGTTTAGTGTTGTTAGTTGAAGTCCCTCCACCAGACACCATTCACACTGTGTCGTAGGGTGTAGTGGTAGGACCACGGAGTGCTGTTCTCGGGGAACCGTAGTCTAACGTGGGTACAGTGTGTGCTAGCCAGGTCTAAGCTGGACCTTCCCCATTGGAATATGACAGGACACCAGGGAAGAGGCATAGGTCTCTTACCCTCCACTCTGTCCTGGGTCCCACTGATGGTCCCCAATGGGCCTTTGGGCAGACTAACAACAGCCCCGAGGCCGCTTCTAATAAGTAGGTTAAGTAGCGGGTTGAAAAGGGACAAAGTCTTTCTTAAAAGTTACCCTTTGGACTTTGAAGTTTGCTTTGGGAGTTTTCATTTCCCTCTTAGCTTGCCCACAAAGCGGTTCTAGGTTGGAACTTCCCTGTAAAATGCACATAAGAGCCACCGTGCAGGGGCTGTCGGTATGGCTCGGTGGGAGAACGGGGAAGCTTGCTCTAGGTTCCGGGTTCCTCTCCCAGTATTAAAAACCAAATAGTGAGCATAGTCTCGCCCCTGCCCCCACCCCCAGCATGGCTACAAAACATTAAGAGTAACCAAGAACACAAACAGAGCCCTTACACCAGGGTTCTCAGTCTGTGGGGTCAAATGACCTTTGCACAGGGGTCACACATCAAATATCCCACATGTCAGATATTTACATTATGATTTATAACAGTAGCAAAATTATAATATTAAATAGCAATGAAATAATTTTACAACTGGGGGTCACCCGCAACATGAGGAACTGTTTGGATATCAAGGGTCAAAGAGCCGGGCGGTGGTGGCGCACGCCTTTAATCCCAACACTTGGGAGGCAGAGGCAGGTGGATTTCTTGAGTTCGAGGCCAGCCTGGTCTACAGAGTGAGTTCCAGGACAGCCAGGGCTACACAGAGAAACCCTGTCTCGAAAAACCAATAAAAAAAGAGGGGGGGGGGCGGGTGTCACAGCATTAGGAAGGTTGAGAACCCCTGCCTTACAGGATACCGTAAGTGATCCCAGCTGTGTCACGGTAACCACCAAACCAAACATCACCTACCTGGCGGTCCAGGGTTCCAGTGCATATTTTATACCTAGTAGAGCTGCACATAGACGGGGGCGTCCACAGCTGCATAGTCTATACAACCCAAGGGTACAGACAGTGCCCAGCAGAGGTACAGTGGACACAGGTCGCTGTCACATGGGCTACTGCTAGGCAGGTAAGTGTGAATTAGCCCAGTTGTCACAGGACACAGATGGGCCTCACAGACACCTGCTGAGTGACCCAGAGAGACCCCACAGGTCCATGTCTATAAAAGGCCAAAGCAGTCCACACCTCAGTGTTGCTCAAAGAGGGGCCATGCTACCCTGTGACGGGCTGTGGGAATTGGGGCTGATGTCTCCTTTTCTGTCTCCAGTGTTGAGGACATGGGTGTGGTGCCCCTGCTCACTTTGAGAATCCTTCTAGCACTTCCTGTGTGCATGCACATGTCAACCTTCATCAGAGTTTTGTTTTGTTGGTTTGGGTTTGGTTGGTTTTCCAAGACAGGCTTTCTCTGTGTAGCCCTGGCTAGCCTGGAACTCACTCTGAAGACCAGGCTGGCCTCGAACTCAGAAATCCTTTTTCCTCTGCCTCCCAAGAGCTGGGATTTAAGGTGTGTGCCACCACAGCTGGTTTTAAGATTTTTAGAATGGCATTTAAGGGAATGAATGTGCACAAAGTTCATGATCTGCATGTGTGAAGGGGCCCTGATGTACCTCCCACAGTAACATTATAAAAATACTCCAGGCATGATGACACATACCTGCGATTTCATACAGGTGGTATACAAATACACGCACATACACATAAATAAAAATAAATCTTAAAACAATGGACTGGAGAGATGGCTCAGTGGTTAAGAGCACTGGATGCTCTTGCAGAGGACCTGGGATTGGTTCTAAGCACCCACATGACAGCTCACCACCATATGTAACTCTGTGTAGGCAAAACACCAACACACACACACACACACACACACACACACACACACAATCACTGACACCGGTGTTCTTGTAGAGGACTTGGGTTCAATCCTCAGGACCCATATGGCGGCTCACAATTGTCTGTAACTCCAGTTCCAGGGGATCTGATGCCCTCTGACCTCTGAAGACACCAGGACTCTTTAGTGCTGCTAACTGCCCTGCTCTCTGTGGCTTGTTCAGTCTGCTTCCTTATAGAACCATGAACCCAGGCATGGCCCCACTCCCAGTGGGCTGGGCCCTCCCTATCAATCTCCAATTAAGAAATTGCCTACAGGCTTGTCTACAGCCTGATCATACTGAGGCATTTTCTCAATTGAGGTCCCCTCACTTCAGACGACTCTAGCTTGTGTCAAGTTGACCTAAAAGTAGCCAGCACACAGGCCAAGGCTGCCCTGACTTGCTAAAACCTCTCCTATGCACCTGGCCCATGCCTGAGCCTCTGACTACCCTCCCTGCTTCCCCCACAGGGCGCTACATCTTATCCTTCGTTGGCTGCGGTTTGGCGATTGTGGGAACCTACCTGCTAGTGACATTTGCACCCAATAGTCATGAGAAAATGACAGGCGAGAACATCGCCAGGCACCTTGTGAGCTGGCCTTTTCTCCTGTACATGGTAAGTGAAGGTGCCATCCTTCCGCCTGGGCAGGAGTCAAGTCCCAGTCACTGGACCCCAGGAGGGGCCCTGCAGTTGGGATCACTGAGGCATGGTATGACCACTGAGCTTATGGGGACATGCTTGGTTCACACACCATGCTGGTGCCACATCTGCCAGCCTTGGGTCTTCAGAGGGCTGTGAAGGTGTGTGCACAACCTGTGTCTATGAAGGGCAGATAGCAAAACAGAAATTCTGGCTAGTTGTCTCTGGGAGATGAAATTATGATGAACATTTTACTTCTGCTTTATCTTTCTATATCCAAAATTTTGCCAACATACACCTAATTTTTTCTTTTTTTGGGTGGGGGGTGGTACTAGAGACGAAACCTAGGGATTCACACACACTAGGCAGGTTTCCCTGATGAGCTACACCTCTGGGCCACTTTTTTACTTCTTAAATTTTAAACCAGGAACTTACTAAATTGTCCAGGCTACCCTTAAACTCGCTATGTAACCTAGGCTGGCCTTGAGGTCTTACTCCACTTGCCTCATGGGTGAGGCATGAAGAGTCATTATTTCAGACAACAGCTGAAAATTGAGGAGTTACACACACACACACACACACACACAGAGTCTCGGGAATGTTACTGTGTCAGTCTGAGTACACCTGATTGGGTGTCCACCAGTAATCATGTGGAATCCTGTATGACTCCGCCCTAACACGAGGCTAGCTTACAGACTGACAACAGCCTGTGACAGCTAGGTAAGACACACCCATGGGACCGAGAGCAGGACCTAGCAGACACTGCTGACCTGGAGTTACTGGCCTCCAGTTAAAATCTCCCTCACCTTGGAACACTCGTTTGCTGGTATTCTCCCGTTAGTTTGGGGAAAGAGTGGACTTTAGTATGGGTTTGGGGCTGGCAAGGGAGCTGAGCCACTATTACAGTTTCCTGCCTTAGTATTGCTGGGCGCTGGGTGCTATGTCTCCCTTAGCGGGAGGCATCTAGGCCTTTGAGAGTGCCGGGTAGAAAGGGCATGGGTGATGGTGGACAGGTAGACCTCAAGCTGCAAGCTTAGAATCAGCTCCCAGGAAGTTTCTGCTGCTGAAGCATCTTTGCCATGCAGGGCTTTATGCTTCCAGCCTCATACAGCGTTCTCTATTGGGGAAGAATATGGGCCCTTAGACCGGCAGCTCAGGTTCAAGTCACTGGCTAGGTGGGTTGTGATGCGCCTTGCCTCACACTTCCTGCAAGGAGCTGTCCGTGGTGGCCGTGCTGAGCGCTGTGTCTGGCCTGTGGGAAGATTTCACCCAGCATAGCACTGTTTCTCTGTGAATGGAGTCATCTCTGCTGTGCAGAGGACGCAGCAGAGGTTTGCCCATGGTCACATAAGCAATTTAGAGACCGATGCAACTACAGCCTGAATCTCCCAGTCTAACTCAGTCTCACTCAGTCTCACCACATAGCCCAGGCTAGCGTACACCTCAAAATCCCCCTGAGTCCCTGGATTACAGGCATGGACCACCACACCCAGCTCTTGGAGTCCTCCATCTACTCTGGGAGCTGTGCCCAGCTGAGGCTTGGTGACAAAGAATGGACACCTGTTACTTGACCAAATGGCTCCTGGAGTGAGTGTCTCATTCTGGGGTGGCATTTTGCTTTTTGTTGTTGTTGTTGGTTTGGTTTGATTTGTTTGGTGCAGACAAATGGCAGAGCACATTTTAAGACGTTCCAGGCCCTGGGCTCTGCCATTTGTCTGCACAAAACCGCTTTGTACTTTGTTATTCTGAGACCTAAGTTACCCAGGCTGGCCTTGAACTCACCATGCAGTCCAAGCCTGTCTTGAACTCTCAACCCTCCTTACCACAGCCTCCATCCTAAGTTGTGCCAGGGGGCCCAACAGGTGCCTTCCTCTTTCTCTACCCAGCCACACACACTCGGGGCTTGGTTGGGCCGGGGGACACACCCTGAATTCCCGACTAAACGCTTGGGATCACTGATGTCCTCCGCAGCTGGTGGCGATCATCCTGTTCTGTCTGCTGCTGTACTTCTACAAGGAGAAGAACGCCAACAGCATCGTTGTGATTCTCCTCCTGGTGGCCCTGCTTGGTAAGCAGTGTCTGGATCATGGGGCTCGTGGGGCTCTAGGCTCTGGCTACAGACAAGTGTCCAGACTTGAAGTCCAAAGGGGGCACTCAGAGAGGGCTGTCTGCAGCAAGATAAAAGTGAGCAGACACAGACGGGGTCGAGAGCCACGTGAATGTGGGCAGTGACCCAACAGGAGCAGGAAGGACGCAGGGTGAGATAGGGGAGGTCAGAGGTCACTTCAGAGAGACCCCCGAGCTGTCCAGCAGCACCCCCAAAGGGTTGTACGGACAGAGGGCAGGAATGGAGCCAGAGCAGACAGATTTTTCTTTACTCTAACGGGACGGGTGGGGAGTGGGGAGATGGTCCTCAGACTGAGACATGATGGTACGTGTCACCCAGTGCCTAACAGGGAAGTTGTCACCCAGTGCCCAACAGAGCAGGAGAAGGACACCACTTCCTGTTAGCCCCATGGCTGTCCAGTGGCTCTCCTTTATACACCACTACACAATGGACAATGAAAATACACAAAGGTTGGGAGGAAGGCTAGCTCATACAGGGAGGAAGGCTAGCTCATACAGGGAGGAAGGCTAGCTCATACAGGGAGGAAGGCTAGCTCATACAGGGAGGAAGGCTGGCTCATACAGGGAAGAAGGCTGGCTCATACAGGCAGAGGTGGCCACATGTGCTATTCTTCCCCCAATCCCACCTTGGGGACAGGACCCCCAAACCACATGGATACCTGTCACTGGCTGGAATTGTTTGGTCTGCTTTTTAAAATAGCTTCATTGAAATAGACTTCCTATGCCACGTGGTAAGCTGATGTGCGGACTTCACTATAGCCACAGGCTTGCACACTCTAATCCCAGAATACTTTCACCCCCAAAATAACCCCTGGACTCAGTACTGGTGGCTCCCATCCCACCTCTCCCTAGCCCCAGGCAACCACTAATCTACCTTCTGTGTATAAATGCACTTTTGTGACTCTTATAAATTCCATAGGTGGAATTACATCCTAGCATGGTTCTTTGTCTCTGGTAGCCTAGGCTGACTTGAAATCCCTCTGTTGACACCTTGAACTTCTGATCCAGCTGCCTTTTTTTCTTTTTTTTTTCTTTTCTTTTCTTTCTTTCTTTCTTTTTTTTTTTTTCTTTCTTTCTTTTTTTTTTTTTTTTAATCTTCTTTTGTAGATAGCTGGCCTTGAACTCTCAATTCTCCTGCCTTGGCCTCCTAAGTGCTGGAATAGTAGGTGCACCCCTGGCCCTATGAGGTCTTTTTGTAACTGGCTTGTTTCAACAAAACGTTCTTAGGTGTGCCCACGTTGCAGCCTAAGCCACTCCCCGTTCCTTTTGACTTTGGTTTTGGTGGTTAGGACCCGAGTCGTCACCATCTCTTCCCTCATGGCCCATCTGCTGTTTGGTGACATGGACAGTGTGGTGATGAGTGCCTGTCATCAGTGGCTGCTGGTGCCCACAAACTAGCACACTAGCCGAGGGTCCCAGAAGGCACTGTGTGCTGTATGGTTGGCATGAGAAAGCCAGTGAGGCAGCCGGCAGAAAGAGGAGGCAAGCAGTTTAGCCTTCCATTGCTTCTCCTAACTCTTTTGGCAGATGTGACACTTTGCAAGCTGAAGCCACTTTGGGGTCAGCAATGGGTCTCTGTAGTCTGGTGGTCACGATAGTCATGGATGTATAATAGGCAACACCATCTTCCTTCCACCTTCGCATCCTGTTACATTTCCTGTGCGTGTTGTATACCACACAATGTGCATGCACTCAATCATATACGTGTGTAGCTATGATATAGTCATAATCTTATGTAGCTATAGCTTTGAAGCAAGTAGAGATCCGTTGGATGTGAACTTGCATGTGCGTAAGGCTACGTAACACTAGAGACTTCTGGGAGTGAAGAAATATATGGAAGGGTCTGGGGAGTCGGTTCAGACAATACAGTGCTTGAGGACCTGAGTTTGGATTCCCAGCACCACATAAAAAGCCAGGCACAGGGCGTGCCCCTGTAGTCCTGGCACTAGGGAGGCGGAGGCAGGAGTGGAGGCAGGAGCATCACTACTACTCACTAGCCAGCCAATCTAGCCAAAGTGATGAGCTCCAGATTCAGTGAGAAACTCTGTCTCCAACAACAAACAAACAAACAAACAACGGAAAAACACTGAAAAAAAAAGAAGGAAAAACCACCCCATGTGTGTATGATTGCTATGAAGGCCAGAAGAGGGCATCACCCCCCCCCCCAGATCTGGACTTACACATGGTTGTGAGCTGTCATGTGGGATCTGGGAATTGAACTGAGGTCCTGTAGAAGAGCAGTCGGTGTTCTTCACCACTGGGCCATCTCTCCAGCCCCTAACCAAAAGAAAAAATAAAAAAATGTGCCAGGCGGTGGTGACACACGCCTTTAATCCCAGCACTCGGGAGGCAGAGGCAGGTGGATTTCTGAGTTCAAGGCTAGCCTGGTCTACAGAGTAAGTTCCAGGACAGCCAGGGCTACACAGAGAAACCCTGTCTCTGAAAATAAATAAATAGATAGATAGATAGATAGATAGATAGATAAATAAATAAATAAATAAAGTGGGGAGGGGTGAAGAAAAAATGCACACCTTTAATTCCAGCACTCGGGAGGCAGAGGCAGGCAGATTTCTGAGTTCAAGGCCAGCCTGGTCTACAGAGTGAGTTTCTAGACAGCTAGAGCCACACAGAGAAACAAAAAACAAACAAACAAACAAACAAGTACATGTGACTGAGGGTTATGAAGTCCCAGTTCCTGACTTCTTTCCCTACCTGTTTTCCTGAGAGTATCATCAAGTGATACTCGGGGGAAATCTGTGTATCCCCATTCCCTGCCATGGTCTGGGGACAGAGACCTGATCTGGAAATTGCTGTGGGCACTTCCCTTCCTTTGACTTGTCCGCCCAGACATGGGAGTCACGGGCAAGATAGACCTCTTCAATGGTGACTTCTTACCAGGGGAGCTCCGTGACCCTCCACCTCTGTCCCCAAGTCCATTCAGGATCTGACTCCTTACATTCTCTTGAGGCATCCCACAACCTCGCTTGCCCTTCACAGGTTCCATGACGGTGGTGACGGTCAAGGCCGTGGCAGGGATGCTGGTGCTGTCTATCCAAGGCAACCTGCAGCTGGACTACCCCATCTTCTACGTCATGTTCGTGTGCATGGTGGCCACTGCCATCTACCAGGCCACGTGCGTTGTGTTTCCTCCACTCTGGGCCTAATTCTGATCCGTTCTAAAGTTACAGGGGAGACAGAACATCCAGGTAGCCAGTTTAGCATCTGGGTGGAGATGAACTCCTGGGACAAGGGCCAGGGGGGAGACTGAGCTGCCCCTCCCCGCCTCCCTGCCCTAAGTGTGCCTTCTACCTCAGAGTATGAGGGATAGCCTCACTCCCTGTCATATGCCCTGTGGGGACTTGAGGAGAATCCTTGTGGTCATCTTAGAGGCACGCTCTTGACTGCTTGGAAGGACAAGTTGTCATTTCTCATCCTTGAGAACTATCCCTGATCCTCACAGGGGGAAGAGTACATACTCTTTTCTCCCTCTGGACCCGGGTGATGTGAAGCTCTGTAATCCTGAGGCTTATGTCCTGTCCCCTCAGAGTCCTGCCAGTGGCACTCCATGAACAGTGTAGGTGACCACTTGAGTCAACCTGACGGTCTCAAGGTGGTAATTGAGGCTGAGCCAGCTGGAAAGTCAGGCTCCGAGCTCTGGCCTGGCCCCAGCATCCCCAGCCACCTGACCTCGAGGGCCTTAGCTGCTGCTGCTGGTGAGATCCATCTGCGGTTCACCTGTGCTCACAGCACCTTCTGGGGTGTGGGGAGGACAGAAATGGTGTTATCTGTCCCAGGCTGCAGATGAGGCAGACAGATCTTGGAAGTGACAGGTTGAGAGCCGAACCCAGACATCAGGCTCGCAGGCTGGGCCCCGCTGCACCTGCTCCTCCAGTCCTACTGGGCTTTTCTGGGGCTCAGCTTCACTCTGAGACCCACAGTTCTGCCTGAAGTGACCCACACGTGGGTCCACACACAGTGTCAGCTTGGTCACTACTGTCGTTTTGATTATGACTTTTAACCCTTTAATACCATTATTGCCTTCCCACAGGGAATCCCTGCCCAGTCCACAGTTCCGTGCTGTGAGATCAGGGTGACACAGGCAACCAGGGGCTCCTGCCACCTCTCAGGAACTTCTGGTCTCCCAGTCAGGACATCCCCCGCCCCCCAGCACCCAGAGCTGTCCTTCCATGGACTTAGCCCATGCACAGGTGGTTAGCTGACTGGTTAGCGTTCATGTGGGTAGCTGTGCAGCGCCAAATGGAACATCAACAGAGAGAGGACAGGATGGGTTCCCATGTGAAGGTGGTGTCTGTCACAGACACAGAGATTAGGAACAGTGCTGACTTCCCCTTTTTCCCGTTTATTGCAGTAACCACTAATGTATGTTTCTAATATTTAAAAAGTTACAATGTTGGGCTGGATGGGACAGGTGTTAGGAGAGAGTCCTGGGATGTGTGGACCCAGAGGCAGCTCTGTTCTGTGAGGTGGGGATCAGGAATGAGGAGAAGGGTATGGCATTGGCCAGAGTCACACAGCCAGAGGCACACCACAGGCAGGCCTGTCTGTGGGCCAGGTACAGACCCCAGATCTTGGGATACATGGTACCCTGTAATAAGGAGACCATTCTTACAGACGTAGAAACTCCCGTGCCTTACCTCCCATCCCCAAGTTTCTCTCTTCTTTCCCCTGGGCCCACTGACACAAGCGCCTGTGTGTTGCAGATTTCTGACTCAGGCCTCTCAGATCTATGACTCCTCCTTGATCGCCAGTGTAGGCTACATCCTGTCCACCACAGTGGCCATCACAGCAGGTAAGAGTAACCCTTTATTGGGATTCTGTCTCCTGCCTAAGGAGTGGGTGGGAGGTACCGCTCAGCTGATTCTGCTGTCTGGTTCCGCCCTGGGCTTCCGTGGAGGGTGTGGAATTTAGACATGGATGCTGCCATCCATTAGACATGCTAACCGTGCAGCTCAGAGGATTCTCTGAGGCAGGCTTGGCTTTACACTCTGATAACACCTCCCTTCTAGAAGTGCAAAATGTGCATGCAAAGATGTCCTCCTGCTTGTGGGTCTGCGGCTAGGGCTTCCTTAACAGTTTGGCTGGGGCTGGGTTCCGTTGGTAGAGTGCTTGTGCACACAGACCTCTGGGATCCATCCTCCAACCTGAGTTAACCAGGTCTAGCTGTGCATGCCTGACAACCAGCACTTGGGAGGCAGAAGCAGGAGAATGAGAAGTCCAAGGTCGTCTAATAAGGAGTTTGAGGCTAGCCTAGGCTACATGAGACTCTGTCCAAAAAAAAAAAAGTGGGATGTGGAAAAAGATGAAGGAAGAAGCCAATCAACCAGTAATGGAGACTTGAGCCTGTGATCCCAGCACTTGGGAAGCTAAGGCAGGAAAATTATTGTGAACTGTGGTTAATGATAGGAGATAGGAGATGTGATCGGAAGCTATTTGGAACTGTTTTGAGAGTGAGAGAGAAAAAGAGGGGGAGAGAGAGGGAGGGAGGGAGGAGAAGAAAGGAAGGAAAAGAGAGAGAGTATGTGGGTTTGGGGGGAGTGTGGTTTGTTTTGTTTTGTTTTGTTTTGTTTTGTTTTTAGGCAGGGCTTCTCTGTGTAGCCTTGGCTGTCTTGGAACTCACTCTGTAGACCAGGCTAGTCTTGAACTCAAAGATCCACCTGCCTCTGCCTCCCAAGTGCTGGGATCAAAGTCGTGCGCCCCCACTGCCCGGCTGGAACAGTTTTAATATTATCCAAAAGACTTTGTTGGTTTGTTTGTTTTAATATGGAGCTAGAAGAGCCTGGGAGTGCTGGCAGAGAAGACCATCTGCCTCCAGATGTTTTAATCCTAATGTTTTTGGTCACTTCGGTGCCCTGTAGGGAAGAGCAGCTAGCCAGAGCATGACCAGAGCCAGGTGGGCACGGAATCTGGAAATGCTTACCGTCTTTTGTCTCCCTTGTTGCTGCACAGGTGCGATCTTCTACCTGGACTTCCTCGGGGAGGAAGCTCTGCACATCTGCATGTTTGCACTGGGGTGAGTCACACCCTGTCTAGCCAGGACTAGGGGGAGCCTCCCTCCAGGCCTTGCCCCTGGCCTGGAGTTGAGAGAACATCGAGCTGGAGGATGCTGCCCCCCAGAGTGAGCAGCTTGCTCCCCCAAAGCCTTGCACTCTTCTCTCTCCTTGTCACTTCTAAAATCAGGTAAATGTAACTCATGGGGGTGAGACGCCAGGTGGTAGAGACTCTGGGGATGGTAGAGCCTGAAGAGAAGAAAGAAGATGGGCCTGGGGCTCATTTGGTAGAGGTCTAGCCTGGATCCCCCAGCACTGCAGGAAACCAGGCCCTGTGGCACACACTTGTAATCCCAGCACTCAGAAGGTGGAGGCAGGAGGATCAGAAATTCAAGGTCACCCTCAGCTTTCATAGAACCTTCTAGATCAATGATTCTCTACCTGTGGATCACAACCCCTTTGGGGTTCGAAGGACCCTGTCACAGGAGTCACAGATATACATATCTAATGCATATCAGAGACTTACATTATGATCCATAACAGTAGCAAAATTACAGTTATGAAGTAGCAATGAGATAATTTTATGGTTGGGGGGGTCACGACAACATGAGGGACTAAAGGGTCTGAGCATTAAGAAGCTTGAGAACCACTGCCTTAGAGAGAGAAAAATCTTTCGATCTTGATCTAGAAGAGGAATATAGCACAGTTAATGTAAACAAACCGTCTGTCTTTCTTCTTGGGATTCATACATGCCTGCATGTAAATCTCACCTTGATTTTGAGAAATGGCTTGTTTACACAAACTGAAAGAAAGGAAAAACCAAGTGGAGGGCACACACCTTTAACCCCAGCACTGGGGGTGGCAGGTGGGGCAGAAGCAAGTAATCTGTGCGTTCTGGCCAGCCTGAACTACAAGGCAAATTCCAGGCCAGCCAGAGCAACACTGTGAGACTGACACACACATTCTCTCTGTCTCTGTCTCTGTCTCTGTCTCTGTCTCTGTCTCTGTCTCTGTCTCTCTCACACACGCATGCACGCACGCACACACACACAGTCACAGGGGTGAGGGTGGGAGAGAACATTTGAAGACAATCCAGCTCCTAGGGACTTGGACTAAGGAGATGCAGGGACCCAGTGTTCATTCATGCCCAATGGTCACTCGTTTTGCTAGCCCTGTAGACTGCCTGCATTCAAGTCATAGAGAATGTTTTTTGTTTTAAAAAATGCAGCTTTTGGGAGTTGGTGGCACACGCCTTTAATCCCAACACTTGGGAGGCAGAGGCAGGTGGATTTCTGAGTTTGAGGCCAACCTGATCTACAGAATGAGTTCCAGGACAGCCAGGGCTACACAGAGAAACCCTGTCTCGAAAAACCAAAAAAAAAAAAAAAAAAAAAATTCAGCTTTTGGTCTGGAGAGATGGTTCAGTGGGTAAGAGCACTGACTGCTCTTCCTGAGTTCAATTCCCAGCAACCACATGGTGGCTCACGACCATCTGTAATGGGATTGGATGCCTTCTTATGGTGTGTCTGAAGACAGTGACAGTGTACTCATATACATAAAGTAAATAAATAAGTCTTTAAAAAAAAAAAAGAAAGGAAGGAAGGAAGGAAGGAAGTAAAGAAGGAAGGAAGGAAGGAAGGAAAGGAGAAACTACAACTTTCTAAAAGGCAAGCTTCTGAGAATGCCGGCTGAAGGACAGTGGGTGAGCCACACACTGCAAATTATTTCTCCTGGGGACTCTAGTCCACCCTGATCCCAGCTCGTGGGGACTGTGGATGCGTACCCCCGCCCCGGACACTCCCCCCCCATGGCTGTTATTACTCAGGGTATCTGTTCCTTGTTGGTTTCAGGCCCCACGATCTCAGCCTTCTTTCCCGACGGCCCTTGAGTACCCCTCCTCATGGTTGCCCGGCCTCATTTCTCCTCTTCCTCCTCTGTCTCCTGTCTTCAGGTGCCTCATTGCCTTCTTGGGAGTGTTCCTAATCACTCGAAACAGGAAGAAGGCCATTCCATTCGAGCCCTATATTTCCATGGACGCCATGCCAGGTAACGATCAAACTCCCTGTATCCTGCCGGCTGCCCTTGTACAGTGACCGCTACTTGGTGTTAGTAACTAGACAGCCAGTGCTGGGCCAGGTGCAGAAAGGTGTGCTGTGGTGTGAGTTCTAGCCCTGTCCTTGTTGGTTTGCATCTCTTAATCTCTTCTTTCAAGAGGAGGTTATGGCTGAGGCATCTCAGTCGGCCTTGAGAACCCCTTGCCAGTTCCCTGGTCTGACACAGAGGCTCTTCTAAAGAAAACCCCGATTCACACCGGGTGTGTTTCCAACCAGCAGTACCAAGCTTTGAGCCTGCAGAGACAGAGTGCTCACAGTGGGGAAGAAACATGAACCCTATAACCTCGCTCCTGGATCACTTTTCCAGGGAACTGAGAGCTCACACAGAGAACACAAGCTCAAAGAGTGTTCAGCCCCATTGAGAACAAACACTTACCAAATACAAGGTGTTAAGGAGGAGCGGGGCTTGTGGTGAGCTAGAAAAACTGAGAGGCAGACCAGTAAGACTGGACCAGGCTGGGTTAAGTTAGCTGGCGTAAATTCTGCCGACTAGCGCAATACCACTTGAACCCAAAATAATCTTTATTTTAAATATATTAAAATGGGCCTCTCTCTGCCGCTGACACTGGGGCATCCCAGGACAAGACAGCAATGCTTGGTAAAGGGTGAGGAGATGAACCACTCAGGAGAGGGTTTCAGGGAACGGCATCTGCTTTAAGTGAGCAACTACTTATTACAGTGGAAGCCAATCGGCTGTGGTTGGTTAGCACCTTACCTCAGATTGGACAGCGAGAGCTCTTACTGCCAGGTCTGTATGTGGAAGAAGTGCATTAAAGGAGACATGGAGAATTCAGACTCAGACTCTTCTGTGGGCCAGCTACCGGCTACTCACGCTACTCCAGAATTCAGTGTTCTGACTTCAGGAGCACTGTGTGCCATGTTTCTTACTGAGAAGTACACACAGTGTGCCAAGTAGGCCGGCCGCCAGGTCATGCCCGCTTTCTCTCCTACATTTCTTCACAACATAATCGCGCATTCTTCAGTCACGTAATCTGTGAAGAAAGCATGACGCATACGTCAGCCACATAACGCACTGCCTGGTCTAGAGCAGTGTCTAAATGTTCACAGTGTCATGCACCTAGAATCCCAGCGTTTGGGAGGCTGAGGCAGGAGGATCCTGAGTTTGAGACCAGCCTGGGCACCATAGCAGCAGGACCCAGGTTTGAGGCTTTGATGCCATGACCCAAGTGTGTTCTCAGGACTGATTGACGTGCTCCCATGCCGAGTGGCCCCGGCAGCATTCGCTTACTGGTTTGTTTGTTTGTTTGTTTTATCTTGCTCCACGAAAGCTGCCATCTGCCCTGCTTGCTGTGGCCAGCCTGCCAGAGCAGGCGTAGAGAACCCCAAGTCAGCATTTGCATTTGACCCAACTCAGCCACATGTGGCTAAAGGCAGAGTGGCTGAGTCGGGCCCTGAGGTCTCTCCTGGCAGTTGAGGGCTCGGGCTATGAGTTCGTGGACTGTGTTAACGTCGAACCTGGCTGCTCAGACGCCTTTTCTGCTTATTTCCTTGTTTCTCGGCTGTGTTCCGGATAGATGAGGGCGCTGGATAGCTGAATCCCAGATAGGTGAGGTGTCAATTCCGTGTGTGCGAGTATGTGTATGTCCCCGTGTATCCGTGTGTTTATACACTGTGTGTCTGTCCATACACATGTTCCTATGTACATACATATAGATGTATTTTTCTGTGGGAAGTAGGGGGTGATATCAGCTGGTCCTAGACACCAGGACTGTGTGGTCAGTTTGGGAGCGTGGCTCTTGTACCTCATG
Source organism: Arvicanthis niloticus (assembly GCF_011762505.2). Taxonomy (NCBI): domain Eukaryota; kingdom Metazoa; phylum Chordata; class Mammalia; order Rodentia; family Muridae; genus Arvicanthis; species Arvicanthis niloticus. The sequence goes on from NC_047662.1 coordinate 19,362,133, forward strand.
ACCGTTAGGAAATGAGGCGTTGAAGAACAGAGACCCTGTCCTGTTGGCTGTTGAGACAATCCTACTGGACACACAGAGTTCACGTTCAAACTCTGGGTCAGATTCCAACTCTGCCACCTTCCCACTGTACGGTGTGTTCCCCAGGCGTAAATGGGGAATTCCTTATTTCTCGGTTGTGGGCCGCATGTGTCAAGGATTCTAGCACAGTGCCTGGGATGTGGTAGATGCCTGGTTAACTTTGCCTTTCCTTCCATTTTTGCCTTAAAAAACTGAAGTTTTGGGGTTAGGCAGATGGCAAGGTACATAAAATGTACCTTGCTATGTGGAATGAGGACACATACACATACACACAAACACACACACACACACGCACATGCACACGCACACACACAGTCTAGCAGCATCTGTAGCACTTGCAGGAGCAGTATACACACACACACGCACACACACGTGCACACACACACACTCATTTAGTATTTCAGCTGTTGGCTGCCTTAGTCATCAACAGAGCCACTTCTCTGTGTCACTTGCATTCTCTGGCCTTGTGGTCTGGCTTTTGACTGTCTAGTTTGGTATCATGACAGACCAGTGGCTTCTGTTCAAGGAGTCTTCAGGATACATCACAGTTGGATGGGCTTGATCTGTCCAGCCCCCAGAATCTTCCTAAATGGATACAGAGAGCAGCAGCTCCAGGCATCAGGATCAGTGGAGCCTCCGTGGGCTCTGTTGTCCCAAGCCCAACAGAGACCATTTCTCAGAGCATCAGAGTAGGGCCACACTCATCCTGACAGGTAATTATGTGGACCAGATACCATATCTGAACACAGACCCAGAGTGAACGTGGTCCTGACCACAAAGAGCAGAGGCGACTGGTCAGTGCTGACTTAGCATACCTGAGTGTGTCCAGTCTTCTATCAGCAAGGCTCTAAGGGACAGAAACTTACCCACTTCCTAACAGTGTCAATTCCAAAGCAAGGGCTGGCCTTCCTGAACCCTCCTCAGGCCCTCTAACCCAAACCTGAGACCCCTGATAAGTACTCCTAACACCCCACGTTCTACAAGGCGAATCCATACCCATCAGCCTCTTGTGGACTAGTGAGATAAAAGCTATGTAGTACTCTGTAATCATGGACACTAACTCTCCCCTGAGCAGCAGACACCTTTACCTGCCCCACCACACTCCTGAACCCAAAACCATAGACTTTTTATTTTTTTATTTTAGAGACAGAGTCTTATGTAGCCCAGTCTGCCTCTGGACTCTCTATATGGCTGAAGATGACCTTAAACTTCTGAACCTGCTGCTTCTACCTCCCAAATGCTAGGATTATAGGTGTGTGCCATCACCCCAATTGTATGCCATGCTTGGGAGCCAACCCCAGGCTTTGTGCATGCTAGGCAAGCAAGCAAGCAAGCAAGCAAGCAAGCTGCTGATGGAGCTCCAGTCCCAGCCTGGACCATACACGCTTAAACTGGCCCTTGAAATAGCCATCCATTGAATCTGTGTCACATGGAGGGTAGAGGCCTTCCCCAGCTGGCATTCAAAGCTGCAGGATCTGTTGCTAAGTCCCAGCTGCTCTTTAGCCCTTTGCAAGGAGGCTCCTCTACCTCTTGGAAATTGTTTTATTATCCAGGAAATGAGGGTAGTGGTTTTCTCTGTCCTAGCGCTGTTTAATGATTAAGTTCTGTCTACAGGGAGACAGGATACCACTGCAGTTAAGATCGTGGGCTTTAGAGTTTAAACACCCTTGTGGTAAACCCTGTCCCTGCCTCTCAGCAGCTCTCAAGGCTCTCAGGGAAGTTGCCTCTAGATGTGTCTAGTCCTTCTCCACGGCCTTAAGGATCAGATGAAACAAAATTGGGTGAATGTCTGAAGCAGAATATGTTGCCATCTAAATCCCCGCACACCTCGGCCGCTGCCGTGACTGTGCATGTTGGTCTCCAGTGGTAGAGTGTTAGCCAGGGCAGAGGGTGCGTCAGGAAGTGAGAGGGCAACTGTCATCATCCTTCACTGGGGACACTTGGCATTTAGTTAGGAAAGGTGTTGGCCCCCAAGTGATAGGTGCTCCTGCCTGGAAGAATTGTAGACGACGCAGGAACAGAAGACTGAGTTCTTTAAGCCAGGCATGGAGATGCATGCTTATAGCACAGCATGTAGGAGAGGAGGTAGTAAGTCTGATGTCCATAGAAAGTTCCAGGACTGACAGGGTTGCCCAGTGAGACCCCATCTCTAAAAACAGCCGTAACACAACAGTACCAACAGCAACAAAACCAAACCAGGGGCTTTGTTTCCCCTAAATGTAAATTCAAACGCAACATCAGTGTGTCCTAAATCCTGAGACTCACACCTCACCCTGCAGATAGATACGGAACATTAAGGTCAAAGATCAAACACTCCCTCCCTCCATCACAATGTTGGGTATCCAGGATGCAAAAGTCACCCTATTTGTTTCCTCGATTTATTTCCTCCTGGCTCCTGAGTTAATTCAACAGCCAAGTGGCATCTACCACACCCAGGGCACGGTGTTCTGTCCTGTCCACCTGCCACCAGGGATACACACATTCCTTCCTCCAGTGTAAATCTGAGTAATTCCTCTTAAATCTAAAGCATCAGAGAATCAGTAATACGCTTGAGCAGCCCAAGAGCTCCGGTGGGTCTGTGGTGGGAGAGAGGGAAGTTCAGTGTCCCTTTCTACACGATGACTGGGGACATGGATGTCATTTCAGGTATGCAGGACATGCATGCAAAAGGGACGACGGTCCAGCCTGACCTCAAAGCTTCTTTTTCCTACGGAGCCTTGGAAAATAACGACAACATTTCTGAGATCTACACCCCGGCCACACTGCCGGTCATGCAGGAGGAACACAGCTCTAGAAGCAACCCTGGCGTTCCCTACCGCGTCCTGGAGCACACCAAGAAGGAGTGATAGGCCTCCCTTGGGAGGGGGGTGGGGTCACTGCCCATAGGCCACCCATGGTTCCACTCTTCATTGCCCAAACTGCCTTTCACGTATCCTGGTTTCAAACGGAAAACTGTCCAAGATGACCTTTCGAGGCCCCCTCCCCCTCTCGGACAGAGAAGCCATTCAGTGACCTTGACCTTGGAAATTGCAAATAGTGGGGAGAGTACCCAAGATGGGGTGTGTGACCCGTTAAGCTAGTGGGAGCCATTTTACCTCCTTGGACAGTCAGTGAGCATCAGGTAACAGTCACAGGTCACAGGCTTCCACACATTCCTTGGAGTGAAAGCAAGACAGTGAAGAGTCTGCTCCCTCTTTGCAAACACAGCAAAAGGCTGGAGACCTCCACAGTGGGTCTTCCTCTGCCCCGCACGCATGCCTCAGCTCTACCTGGTTCACTCACCATTCTATAGCTCTGAGGATATTGCTGTCCTTTCTGCCAGGCCCAGCAGGGCCAACCCTATGTGGAACAAGCTGTCGTTTGCACCTTGCTGGCATACATGGGGCGGCAGCCACCCCATCACCCGTGCCCTTCTGTGAAGACCTGGCGGTGTCTGCTGGGTCTGTTGTAAAAACTGGCTTCGTTCCAGTCCTTGAAGATTATTTCATCACTTCCTCCCTCCAAAGAAGCCAAGGGAACAGAGGTGGAGGGAGAGAGGAGCAAGGCGGGGAGGGGAGCTGCCTTCAGCTGTTTCCAGCTGGTAAGAAGGGTTCTCGTGATTCTCCTGTCCAGCCCCAGAGGATGTGGCGGAAGCTCTCTCTAGGGCTGGCTACTCTTCTTCTGCACCTCTGGCATTCCAGAAGAGTCACAGCCTCCTGTGGATCCACGTTAGTCTCCTGTCCTCCCCTAACCTCTGCTAAGCCTCAGCTGCCGCTTCACAGCCTGGTTCAGGCAAAGCAGGTCTGCACACATGCAGGTCTGCAGCTTTCTTCCTGTCTATTCCGTGAGTAGCTTCCCCCTCTTTCTCCCCCACTCCTCAACCAGTGCACACATTTGAGAGGAGCTGGCAAAGGCTTGCAGGCTTTGACGGGCATTAGAATTCCAGAGGAGTTTATTTAAAATGAAAGTTCCTTGCTCCAACTGTAGTGACCTGGATCAGCGGGCCTGGGATGGGACCCAACAGCCTGCATTGTCACAGGAGATCTGCGCCCCCAGAGAGCGTACCCCCTCAGAAGCCTTCTCACGGGCCTCTGAATCCCAAGGGACCACACAGCCCTGCTAGGAGGTTTAAACCTCCAGTTTCTTACCCTCCCAGGGCTCTGTAGCAAGCTAGATGGCCCCGTCGGACCTGCAGCAGTCCCTACCCAGTGACCACCACTGGAAAGTGACAGTGTTACTAGGTCAGTGTTGATAAGTCATCCTCAGCACACCCAACAGAGCTCTGACTTCAGAACCCAGCCGTTGGCTACAGAGCCTACCACCACTTCCGTATTTCGTCTTGACCATGTCTGTATTGTGGCTTGCATGCCTGCGGTTGAAATGGCAACAGAGGAAGGGCTGTTCAACTCAGCCCAACAGCACTTAGGCCCCTGGGTGTTTTTCTTAGGTTCTGGGGGCTGTTTTACCATATATCTTACCCACAAAGCTACAAGCATTACACATAGTTCTGCCCTCCAGGACTTCAGGGGGATACACACGTACCAGGAAGGCAGGGCAAGCTGTGTGGCAGAGAGGCAGAGAGTTACCTGAACTCAATAGCTCTTCAGATTGGAGACAAATTCCGTGCATTCATGGTGGAAATACAGCTAAGCTTAGAGAGTGGGTGATCACACCCTCCTCTGACCCCCACAAGGAAATGGGCAGCTCTGGAAAGTCAGAGGTTGGGGCCAGGGTTGTCAGAGCCGGGGAAAGTGATAAGAGATGAACATCAAAAGACAAGCAATGGACCTGAAGCATAGTGGCTCACACCCGTGACCCCAGTCCTTGGGAGATGTTGTTATTTTCTTCAGGAGGATTGCCACAAATTCGAGGCTAACCTTGACTACCAAGTGAGACCCCGTCTCAAAACAAGATTAGCAACAAAGATAATTAAAGAGATGTGACTAGCTGGCAAAGGCAAGTATCCTAGAGGGTGTGGGAGCTACTGAAGAGTCACGAGGAAGAGTGTAGCAGGATGAGCACCTATGGGAAAGGAGACCCTGTTCTGTGGCTGGAGAGAAAGATGGAGCGATAAGTCACCTGTCAGGGTCAGGCTCCCGGCCCCGAAGAACAGAGAATTAAAGCTTCTGTTCTGATAGCTGGTGGGGATTAGGAAGTGGGTGGTGTATGCAAAGAAGTGAGCAGGGAGACTGTTTATTCGGGGCAAACCCAGGCGGGCACCCATCGTTTTGGCATAGTATGTGTGCCAGCCTCATTCTGCCCCTTCCCTCCTCCTGTATGCTGTTTAGCCCTGGCCAGCCTGAGATACAGGTGTACTGTAACTGCAGGTGATGCAGAAGGTGTGGGTAGTGCTACCCAGACACTGCTTCCTGGGCAGCTAGATGGCTTTCAGGTTGGGGACAGTAGCCACCATCGTCCAAACGAAGCCATGAGGGATGAACAGAAAGGCCTTTGAGCTCCTGAGTAGAGATGGGGCAGGGCAGTCGGGCAGTGGGAGACCAGTGTCCCCCACCCTGTCCTAGCTGCCCTGCTTGGCCCCAGGTGTCATTGAATTGTCAGCTCACAGCAAGGCTTCCCTGTTGTTACAATGAGGAAGAAGAAGACCAACTTTCTACTTACAACCCTATTTTCCCTTGTGGCTCTGACATCACCCACCCACTCCCATCCTTCCCCACCCTCCATCCTAAAGACAGGCATTCAGTCTGTAGTCCAGGCTGGTCTTGGAATCTCAATCCTCCTGCCTCGGCCTCTGGAGTGCTGGGATTGTGGGTGTGTACTACTGTGTCCAGCTCCCATCTGAACTCCCCTGGCCACATTAAATGCCATACAGCCTCTCTCCCAGCCACAAGGCACCTCCCACAGGGTCACCAACCAGGGTTTAAACTTCATTTGTTCATTTGTCTTCCTCCCCGACCCCCCACTCGGAATCTCTGTTCCGTGGGTTGGGTTCCTGATTAGACATTACAACAGATGTTCTTGCAAACTGCTGCTTTCGAAGGGGGAGTCCTGACCCCACACTGCGGCCTGATGGTACCCTCACTTTCAGCACTAGGATTTGGGGTTCAGCATGGATCTGAGTACTGGTGGGGAGGGGAACTTAAGATCTCTGGTTGCCTTTTCAGTGGACCTAGACGGCTTGAGGGTATCACGGGAACAGATGCAGGTGGCCATCAGAGAAGGACTGGGCCCTGCCCACCCTGCAATCTTGCAGATTTCAAATGTGACCCAACTCTAACTGACACTGAAATGGCTGTGTAAATAAAGTCACTAGAACATAGTCTATGTAGATGCTTATATTTTGTTAATGTCAAAACTAATACAGCATGTGTTATTTTGCAAAAGTGTGTATACTGTGTGCAGATAACATTGTAAAGTGGTATTTAATTAAAAACCCAAGCAGTACGTACAGTTTGAGTCCTGTGTTCCGCTAATACTAAAGCAGCAGTCTCAGAACGGTCCATGGCATTTCTGCCTAGTAATCCACATGTTTGTACTTTGCATGTGCACACACATGAACACATGCATGGCCCCCCCCCCAGTGGAGTTCAGAGGACTTTGGGGTTCAGTTCTCTCCTCCTCCCATGTGAGGTCCTTGCATCAAGCTCTGGTCATTTGGCTTGGCAGCAGGTGCCCTTACCTGCTATGCCATCTTACTAGCCCCGAAATGTTCTGCCACTGAGCCATACCCCTGTATGGTCCCTTTCTGTCACTGCACTAAAGCACCATGGTCAAAGCAGTGTGTGCAAGTCTGTTTATTTTGGCTTATGGCTCTAGAGGGGTGAGGGTCTGTCATGGTAGAGAGGCGATGGCAGTAGGAACAGGAAGCTGATTCGTCACATCAGGAAGCAGAAAGAGCAAACAAGAAGTGGGGCAAAGGTATAAAGTCTTCTTCTAGCAAAGCCTCCACCTCCGGAAGGTTCCAGAACCTCTCCAAAGAGCGCCCAACTGGGCACCAAGGGTTCAAATATCAAATATTTCTGTCAAATTACTATAACTCCCAAGTCCCATTCTTTCTCCTCCTCCTTCTCCTCTTCCCCCTCCTCCTCCTCATCCATTGTAGAATAAATTCAGCTTTATGTAGACAAAGATTGTGCCTGGCACAGCAGCCCCAGAGTTCTGCTGTGAGTGTGTTAAATCTCAAAACAAGGGCTGGAGAGATGGCTCAGTGGTTAAGAGCACTGGCTGCTCTTTCAGAGGAGTTCAATTCCCAGCAGGAATTCTTTCAGAGGAGTTCAATTCCCAGCAACCACATGGGGGCTCACAACCATCTGTAATGGGATCCGATGCCCTCTTCTGGTGTGTCTGAAGACAGCTACAGTGTGCTCATATACATAAAATAAATAAAAATTTTAAAAATCTCAAAACACACCAAGCAGAATGCCCGCTGGCAAATACAAAATACAGGCCAAGAGACAGAATGTTTTTTCTCATTGTGACACCACAACATATTCATTCCTAGAGCAGGCTGGTCTCTATGGGCCGCTGGTGTGGATGATGGCAGGTGGCCCTGAGAACAGCACCCTCCCTTCCCCAGAAGTCCCAGTGATGCTCTCTAGAAGTGTTCAGACCTTCTCTCAGATTACTTTCTAGTTAGAAGCAAAACCTCCAAGTCCTTCTTTAGCTCCTCTCAGGTGTGTTTGATCATAACCCAAAGGCACCAGAAATGCAGCCAGGCTGGTATCTCCTGTGCTGACCTTACAGCGTTTAGCAGTGCCAGCCACATCCGCTGCCGAGTACTCTCAGGAAGCTGGGGAGCCATGTCTTATTACACTGCCAAAAAGTTACTGAGTATAATTCTATCAGGATGCTCAAGGCACGGGGCCGGTGGCTGGAGAGTTTAAGAGCACTTACTGCTCTCAGGGAGGACCTAGGTTTGGTTCCCAGTGCCCAGTTCACAGTCATAGGTAACTCCAATTCCAGGAAATCCAACGCCCTCTTCTGGCCTCTAAGGGCACTGCACACATGAGGTGCACAGATAAAATACAGGCAGAGGCGCATTCACATAAGACAAAAATCATTTTTTTAATGTTTAAGTTGGTCTGGGAATGCAGCCTGTTTTGTAGTTTGTTTGCTTAGCACTAAGTCTTTGGTTTAGTCCCTAGCACCACATAAACAAAGCATGAGAATCCACACCTGCAATCCCAGCAGTAGGGAGGTAGAGGCTGGGGGATCAGGAGATTGGGGTTATCAATAGCTATATAGCAAGTTCCAGATCAGCCTGAAATACATGAGACCCTCTTGAGCTGGGCATAGCAGGCGGTTCAGGGCCAGTGAGAAGGCTCAGCTGGTAAAGATGGCTGCCACCAAGCTTGCTCTCTTCTCCTGCTTGCTTTCATTGGCAAGTCCATTCCTTCACTGGCATCAGAGCCTACTTCTTCAGCATGTTGACATGCTGGAGACCAGCTGAGACTTCCAGCCTCGTGGACTGAACAGCTGCTGGATTCTTGGACTTTTCATAGGTAGTTAGAGTCATGGTTGGACTAACTGGACCACAGCCTATAAGCTACTGTAATAAATCCCATAAATATGTCTGTGATAGATAGATAGATAGATAGATAGATAGATAGATAGATAGACAGACAGACAGACAGACAGACAGACAGACAGAAGTATATAGATAGAAAGTTCTGTTCCTTTAGAGAACCGTGACAAATACACTCAGGTATTTGCTGTTTTGTTAAGTGCGGGTGTTTGTTTGTTTGCCTGCCACACATGGTTACTCTAACCTGTATCTCAACATTAAGGAGGTAGGAGGCAGGGGAGTGATGCTTGAGGCCACTCTGGGCCACGTAATGAGTTCCAGGCCAGCCTGGGTTACAATAACATCCTGGCTCAAAGAAAGTCTACTTTTACCCCATTTTATGTATACAATTGAATTATCTCTATCTAGGTGTTTATGTATGGAGTTTATTACATAATTAGTGTCTCATGGTTTCTGAATTTTGACTCATCATTTAAAGGACCTGTGAGAGTCACTCAGTTTATCTCTATGTACAGTGCAAGCTGTAGATCCAAATGTGCCCCATGCAGATGGCCACCAGGATATCCTAACACCTGGAATGAACTCCACACCACGTGCATATCTTGGGGACTCTGGCTTGTGTCCCATCATACACAATAACACACTACATGAATTACCAAGGCTTTCCAGCATGCTCTAATGGTTGCTAAGACAAAGGCTTGAGGAATCGTTCATGGGTATATTAATTGTGTTTCTCCTTTCTGTGAAAAATATTGAGTTTGAGACCAATCTGGGCCAGCCTGTACATAGAGAGACTCTGTCTCTCAAAAAAAAAAAAAATGGAATTGACCATATGATCCTAGAATTCCATTTCTAGAATTGGAAATTCTATGGGGAAAAAATGAAAACAGGATCATTTTTTTAAATTGTGTTTATTAGCCAGACAGTGATGGCTCGTGCCTTTAATTCCCAGTACTCAAGAAGCAGAGTCAGGGGGATCTCTGTGAATTCAAGGCCTTCAGAGCAAGTTCTAGGACAGCCAGAGCTACACATAGGAACCCTATCTCAAAAAAAGTGTTTATTTTTCTATTATGTATTTGAGTGTTTTGCTTACATGTATGGATGTATACCCCATATATGTAAATCTCCTGGAACTGGAGGTGCAAACGGTTGTGAGCCACCATGTGGTGCTGGGAATTGAACCTGGATCCTCTGGGAAAGCAGCCAGTGTTCTTAACCCCTGAGCCATCTCTCTAGTCCCAAAAGCAGGATCTTAGGCAGATGTTTGTACCTGCAATAAAAGCTGTGCGTCGGGGATGTAGGAGAGTGGCAGAGCACTTTGCTAGCTTGTGCTGAGAAGGAGTCCAAGTCCCAGCCCTACAAAACAGCCCACACGCCCCTCGATGATGAGGGGTGAACAAAGTGTCCTGCAGCATACAGTGGACTATTCTTCAACCCCAGAAAGAACATTCCGAGTGCTGCAACACAGCCATGAGCCTGGAAGATACTCTGATAAGTGACTAAACAGGATGCAGCGGGACACATATATGGTCCCAGGTATATGAGGTTCCTTGGAGTGCTAATATTCATGAAGGTAGAAAGCGGATAACCACTGGCTGGGGGCAAAGCTTGTCCTAGTTTCATCTTATTCCTGTGATAAAACCCTCTGACCAACAGGAAGGAAAGGGTTTATTTCGTCTTATACTTCCAGGTCACAGTGAGGAAAAATCAAGGTGGAACTGCTTGCCATTCCATGCATGACCTCCAACCAGGACACTCACAGCTAAAAAATACAGCTGAACCTGTGGAGGATGCTGCTTGCTGACTCACTCACAGCCTCACGCTTAGCTAGCTTCTTATGTCACCTAGGACCACTGACCTAAGGAATAACACCACCCATAGTGGGCTGGGCCCCTCTATACCAATTAATATAATCAAGGCAGTCCCCCACAGACATGCCCACAGGCCAATCTGATCTAAGCTGTTTTCCTGACTGAGGCATCTTCTCAGATGACTTCTCAGGAGGCACAAGATCCTTGGGATCACAGAAAAGTACTAGGGGATCCTGGAATGTTAGCATACACGGTTGTTCCTTCGAGGGAAGAAGTGCATAACTTGTTATCCTCCCAGAAGGCTGGGAGCAGACATATTTGCTAGTCTGGTGACATTTGTCTTTCTGTGTGGTGGGAGAGCACATCAGACCCTCCCTGAGGAGGGTTCTTTATCATAGCTTGCTGTTCCCAGTCAATCTACAGAATTTATCTTTATGGAAGATGTCAATGTACTTTACAAAGAGTTTCTATGCAGTCACGTCCAATCTTTATTTAGCTTACTTTGTTCCTCAGAGAGGTTTATGCATGCGTTATTGTGCACACGGGATTGAGTTAATTACCGTTAGAAAACTTATCACCAAATTGTGCTGGGTTTAAATATGCCCAAAATAAACCACTCGGGATCCAACTTCAGAAGTTTGAAACAACACTGGCTACTTAGTCTTGCTGAACTGAAATACCTTCCTTCTGCTTATAGATCATCACTCTGGTGGCCATGGAGGCTGCAGAGTCACCCCCCAAGACCCTGCCCCCCCCCACAAAACTCACTAGAGTGTCAAACTGATACTTAACGCCAACGTAACACAACTTGATTGAGCAACTGCCTAGCATGCACAGAGCCCTGAGTTCTAACCCCAGCAACATATAAACCAAGTTAACTCCCTAAAATAACTACCTAAAAAGGTCTTTAGGGTTGGGGTGCAGCTTAATGACAGCATGACAACACTCTGGGTTCCATCCCCAGCACCAAAAATAAACAAAAACAGGTAAATACTTATCCCAGCTGGTATAATGGAATACATGGAAATACATGGAAAAAAATATGAGGTTTTTTTTTCCATGTATTTCCATGTATTCCATGCATGTCTATGGTGTGTGTGTATATGTGTATGTGTGTATGTATATGTGCGTGCATGTGTATGTGTGTATATGTGTGTGCATGTGTGTATACATGTGTATGTGTATATGTATGTGTGTGCATGTGTATGTGTGTTTATATGTGTGTGTGCATGTGTGTATATTTGTGTGTGCATGTGCGTGTGTGTGTATATGTACGTGTGTTATATGTGTGTGTGCATGTGTATGTGTGTTTATATGTGTATGTGCGTGTGTGTGTATATGTACGTGTGTTATATGTGTGTGTGCATGTGTATGTGTGTATATATGTGTATGTGCATATGTGTGTATATGTACGTGTGTTATATGTGTGTGTGCATGTGTATGTGTGTATATATGTGTGTACATGTGTGGAGGGGGTGGGCAGGGGGCTCCTTCATGCCGCAGCACATTTGGACCCAGAGGACAACCTGCAGGAGTTGGTTATCTTCTGCCACCATGTGGGTTCCAGAGACTGAACTCAGGTCCCCAAGCTTGGCAGCAGACACCTTATCTGCTGCACCATCTCCCTGCACACTTTTAAAGCCTAGTTACTTTTCATTTTAACAGAGATAACAAAAGTACCTTCTGCATCAGATGGTTTTAGACTCCAATAACTGTTTCTGGAAGTTTCTAATATAATTCTTAATTAAAAGCCTGGTTGATTAGTTACTATTACATTTTTATCTTTTTTGTTGTTGTTGTTTTTGTTTTTTTGTTTTTCAAGACAAGGTTTCTCTGTGTAAGCCTGGCTGTCCTGGAACTCACTCTGTAGACCAGGCTGGCCTCGAACTCAGAAATCCGCCTGCCTCTGCCTCCCAAGTGCTGGGAATAAATACAAAATGAAAGATTCCAACGGGGACACCACAGAGGGAAACTTTCCAACAAATGCAGAGTGTTGTGCTCAATCACACCCTGGTAATCGCTCAGTAAACTTCAGGTTTCTCCTGAGGAGCAGTTAGGAACAGCTCACCCAACCCTCCATGATCCAAAAACCACGTTACCGTTACCGCTGTTGTTTGCTTTCTGTCTGTAGAACAAGAACTGGAAAGCCTCTTCAACAACTCAGCACTATGGGGGATGCGGCGAGGTACACACGGAGGATGTGGGAGGGGCGGACCCTGGGGGAGGGGCAGACCCTGGGAGGGGCGGGCCCTGGGAGGGGCGGGTCCTGGGAGCCTGCTACAATGAGTCCCACATTTCCTAAGAAGTTTGTGAATGTTCCGGCTCTTTGGCCTGCTGCCCTCTTCCGGAACTCTGAAACAAACATGGATGCAATAATATACAAGACAGTCACCGAATGGTTAATTATACAAATGAAAGTTCTCAGGAAACCCTGAATCTACCAATTAGCTAGGATAATTGCACAGGACAAAGTTTTAGATCATCATTTTAAAACATTTTAAAATAGTGTTTGGAACGCAGGACAATACTTACTGGCATTAAGCGAACAGAGGGGAGGTCCAAATTGAATGATCCCATCAGTAAGTCTAATTATAAAGAGGAAATACACACAAATACTGAAGAGTGGCTAGCTCTGGACAGCAGTTGATGTTAGTTTTCTAATTTTTATTTGCTTTCAAATTATCTATAAAGGCCAAGTCTAATTTTGATAATGAGAACATTTAAAATATTTCAAGTCTACAGGATGCATCTCCAAACCAACGTTAAAGTGGTGCCTTTGAGAAACTACTGGATGACAGGGCAGGTGAGGCAAGTTCAGTGGGTAAACATGGTTGCTGTCAAGCCTGACAACCTGAGTTCAAGTCCCAGGTCCTGACTACCTGAGTTTGATTCCCAGGCCCTACAGTATGGAAAGAATCAACTCCTGAAAGTTAATGTCTACCCTTCATATAGCTGCACACCATATGATGTGCACACACAGGTACACCAAAATAAATAAGTATATGTTTCATATATATACATATATGTGTGTGTGTTTGTATGTATACATATACATGAAATCTCTGGATCACATTGTAGCTCCTCATGGGGAAATAACTGATTACCCACCCAGGAGAAGTAGATACAGGGTATGTTACCAGGGAGACAGGTTCACCTCAGGAGCTTCATCTATGGTGTGTGGTAGATGGTGAATTTAAGCAGGTAGCACAGGCAGGAAGTTGGGGGATGAAGGGTGGAAGTGTGGGTGGGGCAGTTTTGATTTGTAGAGTTTGAAGCAGGCCAGCTCCCAGCTCTCAGCTTCCTATCTCAATGTGACACCTCTCTCTCTCTCTCTCTCTCTCTCTCTCTCTCTCTCTCTCTCTCTCTCTCACACACACACACACACACACACACACACACACACACGCACGCGCGCAGCAGTAGCAATGGTGTCGGTGGCAGCTTCCTCCCTTCCCTTTTTTTTCCCACTGTGGTTGAACCCTTATTCCCTGCCAGCACCAGATAGTGTTATAGGAGCCGGGACCCCCTCATCGAACGGGCTAGTCCTACACCTGTTCTAGACCCCTTCTCTTTTGAAGCCAACATCCCACATGTGGCTGCCATCTTCAGAGTTACTTCCTGGTCCATCATGGCCACTGTAACTCCAGCCGTCATGTTCGCAGGCTAGAGCAAAAGAGGGATAGCAAAAGACAAAGAGTGTGCCTTCTAGTCAAGACAAGTTCCTTCTGCTCATACCTTCCTGGATTTAAAAAAAAAAATGTTTTTTTGTTTTTTACTTGGGGGCTGGAGATGTAGCTCAGTTGGTAGTGTTTGCTTAGCATATACTTAGCCCTGAACTCGTGTCATCAATCAGGTGTGGTCATGCACAAATGTCATCCCAGGAGTGGAGCAGTGCAAGCAGGAAGGTCAAAGGTTCAAGGCCATCATCGGCTACCTAGACGGTTCATAGCCAGCCTGGGCTAGAGACTCCATCTTAAGAAACAAGAGAGTGGGGAGAGAAAAAAGAAAGAAAAGCCTTGGTTCTGTTAACCAACTAAAAGAACTAAGGCCAGCACAGGTGTCGACTCTGCCTTGCTCCTCTTTCAGCTGATGGGTGTATGAGATCTTTCCAACCTGGAGATAATATTGAGTAAACTTGCCCAGAGAATTCTTAAGAGAAGTCTGTTTGGAAAAAAAAAAGTGTGTGGTGTGTTTTCGTGTACATTCATGGATGTGCCTGCAAATTCCTGCATGTCTCTGGGGAGGCACAGGGACAACAACGTCTTCCTCAACTGCTTTCCACTTTGCTCACTAAGGCAGGGTCTCCTAAGTAAACGCAGACTTCACCTAATACAGCTGATCTGGCTAGCCAGCTTGCTCCCGAGATCTGTCTCGGTCGTCAGAGTGCTGGTCTTATAGGTCAATGCCACACCGTCTCAGAATTCACACGAGTGTTAGGGGTCTGAACACCAGGGCAATACACACTTTACTCACGGATCCATCTCCCTACCCTCTTTTCTTTCTTTTTATTTGGGGGAGGGGAGCCGGACATTTCTCCTCCGTATATACCCGGGAGTGGAATTTCTGGGTCACTGGTTAGGCATCCATTTGGTTGATAAAATGGCAAAGCATCTCTGGAGACAGCCGCAATCATTTATATTCTCCAAGCCGTTCCATCAAGGATATACTTTCTGTGTGCTGACTGGTTAAGCCACACACATCAGATGAGAAATTCGGAAATGAGATCGCACATCTGGAAACTTTCCTGCGGGAGCCGTGCCACTGAGGAACCAAGGCATCGACTAACAGGCTCGCCTTGAGTTTTGTGGGATAGGGACCGCTTATCAACCTTAGCCCCAGTTTCAATGGATCAAGAGATCATTTTCTTTCAGCCTGTAACTCAAACCACAGAGATGAGGCGAAGAAAGGCGTCCTCGGAAATTGGAGCCTGTGCCAAGCTCATTCATAACAAGTCTCCCTTACCCACAATGCCCATCGCCTTGCCAGACACAACGGGGAAGAGGAAGGATGTGGAAGATTCCGTTCCTGTTCTCTCAATCTCTTGATCTCAGTCTCACTCACCATACCGGCAACAACTCTTCCTTTGATGTGAAGGCAGACTCACAGGTCTGACGTCTGCCTTTTAACCTTTGACCTTTGTGTTCCATTCTGCCTACTCCCTCTGGGCCACCTCACCTGAGCCAGAGTACATGGGACTTTTGGAAGCAGTGTAGGAGACTACAGTGATGGAGGAACCAGCAGAAACTTCCTGGCCCAGAAACCTGCCTCTCCCCCTTTTCGTGCCTGAGATTGAACATGGGACCCAGAACTGGATTGTTAGAATATCCCAGGCACCCTGTCAAGAGAGAGATTTAAAGATGTGAAACTTTTGCAGACAGCATGGAGGAAGAAACCAGTTAAGAGATGGAGGGAAAGGGTTAAGAGCCAATGGTGTAGCCTGAGGACCTGGGCTCAGCCATTCCTGAAGCCTAGGACTTTCTTGTTAATTCATCCAGTGTTCCATGTGTTGAATTACATGGAGAGAGACTGGGGGAGAGGATGGGAGGGAGGAGGAAGGAGAGAGTAGAGAGAATGCCCAGTAAGACTTGTTAAATTCTTACTGGAAAGATGGCGTTCTGTCTGTGGACATATCCATATGCCTCTAGTCACTATTTTTGTGCAAAGCCCTTCCCATCTCTACTACCTACAGAAACCCTCCACGTGTACCTTCTCCCTCTATTTACCAGCACATCATTGGTACAGGTAACAAACATTCTGTAACCACTGTCTCCTCTCTTGGTAGGCTCCTTGAACTGTCCCTACAAGTGTGCAAGCTTGAGCCAGGTTTTTAACTTAAAGTGGCTCAGAGCCCTTCCTAAGCCTCTAGATCTCATGCATCCCTGAGCAGGGCTGGAGAATGCAGCCGTTCCCAGACACATCGACTTAAAACTCCATCGTGTATGTGTGACATATACATATCTGTGTCTGTATGTGCGCACTCGAGTGTGTACATACACACGTGTGCGCACACGCATGTGCAAGTGCTCGTGCACATATGACCGTGGGGGTCAGAGATTGATCTTGGGTGTCTTCCTCAACTGTTCCCCATTTACTTTTTATTACTTATTTTGAGACACCGTCACTCACTGAACCCAATATTTAACCAACTGAGTCATCTCAGAAACTGTTCAGAGAAATCCTAGTGTGAGTATAGAAGTCACTCTCCATAATTCTTTGAGGAAAAAAGTGAAGCACTTAACCTGTTAAGGTTGGTCAGGAGCCTCCGGGTGGCAAGCTGCAGAAACTACCTAAAGTAAAAGGGATACAACTCTGTGACCCTGCTGGGGACACTATCGGAACCACTCTGATGAGGATGCTACGCCCTGCATTTTGTGCCCAATGACTCTCAATGGGTGACAACACTGTGTCCTTACTTTGACCCCCTTGTTTCATTTGTCCTACGAAGGGTCTTGAATAAGTGATAAAAACTGATTTTCTATTTATTATTTGTTTATTATTTGGAAGGGCCGCCGTGTGGAAGTCAGAGAGGACACTTGCAGGAGTTCTGTCTCTTCTTCCATCACGTGGGTTGGTCCGGGGTTGGGAGCAAGCACCCTCAGCGCTGAGCCATGCCGCCCTGCTAGCAGAGCAGATTCCTTGTAGCGGGAACTGAGAGTTTTCCAGCTCTGTACCATTCACCCAGTCTGTGAGCTGGAGGAAGACACAGCTCCCTGACAGGCTGGTCTCAGCAACAGTAATTAAAATTAAAATGCCAGCCAGCCTCGGTGCTACTACTCGCATAAACCTCGACCTAGACATAATTAATGTTCCATTATCTCCAAGGGAGACAAGCAAGACTGTGTGGAAAGGCAAACGCAAATATCATTAATATTGCACATCTGTGCTGGGTGCATTGGAAGGAGAGGTGGGGCGGGTGCAGTCACACACCTGGTGACACCCACAGCTCGGCCACGTCGCCGTCGCCTCTGCTGGGCGACCGGGGCTGCGAGGCGCGGTCGGGCACATCCGGGTGCCGGCTTCCCAGGAGGCTACCCCGGGTGAAGCTCACAGGAACCCGCTCTGAGAAGTTCCTAGTATCCCCGCTAGCTGTTCTTGTCACCGTCACGTAAGGTCAGCAAGAAGGGAGAGCAAAGGTTCTGGGTCGCGGCGAATACGAAAGGCTCATCAAAGGTCCCGTTTTGGAGGTCACCTTAAGCCCCTGCCTGAGGGTTCCGACCCAAGCAAGCCCCTCTCGGCCAGTGCCAGAGAGCCAGGAGGAGCAGGCGATGCGCGCGCGCAGAGCCCACCCCGCCCCCGGAGCCCCGCCCACCACCCGGGGACTCCCGCCCATCCAGCTGTCAGCCCCGCCCTCCTGTCTGTGCGCCGGCGCAGCGCTTCCTGGGCGCGAGGAACCCAGGGAGGGCGCGAGGCGCGCGGGCTCGGGAGCGCGCGCGACGCCGGCAACCTCGCTCGGCCCCGGGTCACCTCCCGTGTCACCAGCTGAGGCAGCCGCTGGGGCCGGCGTCGAGGGCGTGGTGGCTCCGGGCGGTAGGGGTTTGTCCACCCCCAGGCCGCGCCCGTTGCCCCCGGGCCTCTCCCCTCGAGCGCACAGGTGAGTCTCCCCTTCGCAGGGCGGGGCCGCTTCAGAACAGGTTTGCAGAAGCTCTGGGCGATGGATCCCCAGGACCCCTGAAAGTTAAAACAGCCTCAGCTACATCAGCAGCTGCCCAGATCCTCCAGGAGCCCCCTAGACTCTGCTAAGGACCAGCCGCCTAGTCCCCAGGATCTCCCCCAGCAGCATCAGGGTGACGTCCTGTAAAACACCCCTCGCCCCCAGGTCCTTTCTTCTCCACCAGCTGTTGACTTTTTGAAAGCTGTCAGGCCCAGCCTGCCCCCCACCCCCGAGGGCAGGAAAGGTGTGGCTAGTAAAACAGATGGCATCAGGTGGAAGCCCCATCCCCTCCCCCCCAGGATGCAGGAATCGTCGCGCTTCTCTGCCTCCTTGGCTTCTGGAAACTTGTCCGCTTCCTCCTGAACCCTCGCGCCTTCAATACTGTCTGTTACCAGGTTGCCTAGTTCCAGCTTCCATGCGAAATCTCATCATCTCCTCTGGGGATTAAGATTCTAGAGGCTCACGTCCATGTTTCAGATTCAAACCAGGATTATGTAGATTGTTGTTTTATTGTAGGGTTTAAAACCAAAAAAATATTCCTGTCCAGATATTGAAAGCTATCTAGTACAATACCTTTACTTGAACTTTTCGTAGAAGTCTCACATCTACTATTTGGCCAGAGAAATAATTGGCCATCTGTAGCTGTGATTAGCGATTATTTAAAATGTTATTTTAAGAACTGGGTGTGGCACACGTTTATAATATCAGCAAATGGGAAGCTAGTCTGGACTACATAATAAGGCCCTGTCCAAAACAAACAAACAAAAAAGCCCTCTATTTACTATGCCATTACCTCTGGACCAATATATCGTTATTTGATCCTGTGAGATGGCTCAGAAGGCACAGACACTTGCTGAAAGGCTGACAGTTGGAGTTCCCGAATCCCAGGGACCCATGTGTTAGGAGAGAACCAACTTCTGTAAGTTGTCCTCCGACCTATACCTGAGTGTTGCCGAGGCCACAGTCAAACACACATTCAATAAATATATTTTAACAAAATACTATGACTGAAGGGACATCTGCTGTTAAGAGCACCTACTGCTCTTGCACAGAACTGGGATCGGATTCCTAGCGCCCGGATATAACTTCAGTTCCAGGTGACCCCACCCGTCATCTGTCCTCTCAAGGCTCATACACACACCCGATGTACACACACACATGTAAGCACACACATACTCATAAGTAAGTAAAAAGCCAGAATTTAAGAATATATTAAGTCTCAGAGTCTGGGTGTGTGTTCAGCACGCACGGTTGTTCATTTTGATGGGGATTTTACGTTCGTGTTGTTATACATTAGATGTGGGAGGATTATGAAAAAGTTGAAATCAGTACCCTGTCACTCGTCGCTCCAGCTTTACAGTTTGCTTCATTGGCAAGCAGTTCCCAAGGGAGGAGGAGTGCTTTGGGGAAACACAATTTTTTTTTTTTACTACTCAATCATGATATATTTTAAGGCTTTAAAACCTTGGAGTGTTCACTAACCTACGAGAAGCAATGCTGCATGATGTCACAGGAAATGTGGGGCCAAAAGGGGACAGGCATGAAGACAGTACGACTAAGAACTCCAGACCTGCTGCCCGGGCAGTGCTGGCAGTCTTCCACATTTAGTAGCGTTTACACAAAGCCCAGCTTGGCCTGGAGACATGTAGCTCAGTGGTAAAGGGTTTGACCAGCATGCTAGAGGTCGCAGGTTCAATCCTCAGCATAAAAACAGAAAAACAAAACAAAACAAAAAAAAAATCCTCCAGCCATTGAGCTGGGGTTGCATTGCCCTGGCGTGAACTGGTTCTGCTCAGGGGTCTGAGTTACATGCAGCAAACCAAACGGTGTCCGCTGCTCTCCATAGCCTTGTCAGGCGGTGCTTCCATTTTGTCTTTCTCATAGTAGTGACACATGGAGCAGGAGCATCACTGATGATAGGAACAATGATTGATTATCAATAAAAATGCTTCGACTTTAGGTCCCAAAGACAGTCAGAATACAGAAACGTAATTTTAAAGTTTTTAAAGGTTTATGTGAAAAAAAAAGAAAGAAAGAAAAAGAATAAGAAAAAAAATAAAGGTTTATATGAGTGTTTTGTCTACTTGTTATATATACGCCCCAGGCATGCCTGGTGCCCTCCGAAGACTGAGGAAGGCATCAGCTATCCTGGGGTTATTGATAGGGCGCTGGGAATTGAACCCAGGTCTTCTGCAAGAGCAAAGCCATCTCTGTAGCTCCAGAAAGAGAACTTTTAAGAATCCACTTTTTCAGTTGTGTCTGTGTGTGTCTGCGTGTGTCTGTGTGTGAGTTTATGCACACGAGCCCATGTCTCTGTGGGGGCGAGAAGATGACATTGGATCCATGGAGCTGTAGTTAAAGGTGGCCGAGAGCCACCAGAGGCGGGAGCGGGAGCTAGGTACCAAACTCTGGTCCTCTGGTTCTCTGAAAGAGTGGCATGTGCTCTTAGCTGCTAAGCCATCTCTCTTCAATCCCCCCAAATCTAATCTTTATAACCAATTTTACATTAATGTTCCACCAACTTCATTGTGTTGATTCTTGTCACTACTACAACTAAAAAGAAACAGTAGTAGAAGTCTACCTGTGAGTGCCTGATGACAGACGGAAGGGAAGGGGAGCCATGGCAGACCAGAACCCAGTGTTCACAGGAGTTCAGTTTCAAGCAAATCTGCCTAAGAGATTAGAATGTTCCCCGAGTGACGAAACACAATGTTTTTTGACAAATTCTAGAGGAGAAAGAGTTCACCTTTTCCTTCTCAGCTGAAATTGCTTGGCATTCAGCCCTGATGGCTTAGCTTTGTCCGTAGGCTGGTGCAGCAGAGCTGATGGTCATGGTCCTTGTAGGTTTCCCACTCACATGTTTGCATGAGGAAACCATTTGCTGGAAGCCAACCAGGGCCCAGGAAGCACTGGAGATGATGCTAGGTCCCGATGTGCACTGGTGGGGGTTGCAACCGTCGCAGGAATCACAAATAGAACGTTTGTGCTGGGGACGGAACCCAGGGCCTCTGGATGCCAGGCAAGGGCTGGAGGTCTGAGCCGTGGCTTCAGCCCTGTAGTGTCTGCTCATTGCCCTTATGAAACCAAGATTAGCTTATCTCTGTCCATTCGTCTCTTTTTTTTTTTTTTTTTTTTTTTTTTGGTTTTTCGAGACAGGGTTTCTCTGTGTAGCCCTGGCTGTCCTGGAACTCACTCTGTAGACCAGGCGAGCCTTGAACTCAGAAATCCGCCTGCCTCTGCCTCCCAAGTGCTGGGATTAAAGGCGTGCGCCACCACCGCCCGGCCCATTCGTCTCTTTGCGACTGCATTTAGAATGTCAGGAAATTGCAAAGTGATTGACAGTGTGAACCTAAAAACAAAACAACAAAAACTCATGTATTTTCATCAAGACAGCCAATATCTACCTAGTAATGCCTGATAATATACACATTCCTTTGTGATATAAGTTTGTATAAGGCTCGTACAAAGGCCTAGTGGCCTTTCCCAGGCATACTTTAAATGTTTTCACATTAGAAGGAGATAACCAGCTAAGTGTCTTGATAGACCCTCCCTGCTTTCCTTGAGGTTATACAAAATGCTAGAAAGTTCTCTCATTTTATATTGTGATTTACTCAGATTGTTTTTCCCTTTCTCACTCCATGTTATAGTCTAAATATCAGTTGTAACAGTAGTTCTGGTATTGTTTGGGTCCTTTCAACCAGCAAAGAAACTCACATCATGCTTGTGTTAAATAGTAGCTGAGCATGGCCATGTGGGAGCATCTACTCTGAATGTGAGCATTTATTTCTTATTATTTATTTCCTAACATCTTTATTGGGTGAAAGATTATTGTTATCTACATTTCACACTTGAGGAACCAGGTGC
The DNA here is from genome assembly GCF_011762505.2 of Arvicanthis niloticus. NCBI lineage: Eukaryota > Metazoa > Chordata > Mammalia > Rodentia > Muridae > Arvicanthis > Arvicanthis niloticus. Next base: position 19,383,998 of record NC_047662.1, read on the forward strand.
AAAACCAAGGCAGGTTAGGTGAGATGGCTCAAAGGGTAGAGGCACTTCTTGTCAAGCAGAACTCCTATAAGCTGTCCTCTGACTCTCTCACGCACACCATGCCACATGCCAGCAAACACACACACACACCACCACCACCACCAGAAACAGATGGGTAATAAGATAGGTGGAGTAATGTGTCTAAACAGAGTCCAGCAGGCCCAGAGTTCCAGTGTTGAAGGTCTGGAAATGGATCCCAGCACCTTCTGGGGATACTTGAGGATTGATGAGATGTGTTCACAGTTCTGTGTATCTGCACAGTCTGTCCTTTTCAAGAATATAAGTATGTAAGTCTTGTAACAAGATTACTTAATGATCATCTAATTTGATCTGGGCTTGGTGGGATAGACCTGCAATCCCAGCTAATGGGGAAGCTGAGGCAAGAGGATCAAAAGTTCAAGGCCTCAGGACTAGACTTCTGAACCATCTGGCTCAGTGGTTAAGAGCACCGACTGCTCTCACAGAGGTCCTGAGTTCAATTCCCAGCAACCACATGGTGGCTCACAACCATCTGTAATGGGATCTGATGCCCTCTTCTGGTGTGTCTGAAGACAGCTACTGTACTCATATACATAAAAATAAATAAATTTTTAAAAAGGTTCAAAGCTTACCTATGCTAAAGGGGTTATTCAGAGCCAGGCCGAACAACTTAACCTGAGACCCTGTCTCTGTCTCAAAATACGGGCATAAAGAGGGCTGGAAGACAGCACAGAGGTACAGCACTTGCCCAGTATGTAAGGGGCCCCGAGTCCATCTTAGTGCCACAGCAAATGAGTCATTTTGGAGGAAAAATCATTATTGTGGCCGTTATTAGGATGATTAACAAAACTTGAGTGTAGACTAAAATAGACAAGACTATTATACAGTTGTTAAATCGATGGGGTTTGCTGTGTAAGAAAGAGATCTGATGTTCGTGCTGACTTGGGAATGTTTGTATTATAGTATGTATATACTTTGTAATAGTTTTTAAATAACTTTAAAAGGGTAACTGGAGGAGGTAAAGATGTGTTGTTTTATCAGAGATAGTGTCTCCCTGTAACCCATGTGTAACCCAGGGTGACCTCGAACTTGGGGCAGTGCTCCTGTCTCAGGCTCTTGCATTCTGGTTACAGACATGAGCCACCATGCCTAAGCCCATTTTATCCTTTCTTTTTGAAGTTGTATCAAAAGAAAGTTAACCCATGTTGAAGACAGAAGAACAGGAAATGAAGATACAACATTCTAAATCAAGCGAAGGATTGTTCCCTATGCTGTTTTTATTTCGTTTTCTGTCAGATTGGAGGAAGGACCTTGAAAAAAGAAATGATTGTCAAAAGTAGACTGGGGCCGAGGCTGTAGCCCAGTAGTAGAGTATGGTCTAGCCTGAGCAAGGCCAATGATCCTTTGTGCTGCACATGTGTAGGTTGAAAATGGGCTGGCTTTCCTCCCCCAAGGAGCCCCGCCTGCCTGGCACTGATCAAGAACTCCTGGAGATCCATGAGCCTCTGCCTCCTGAGTGCTGGGATTAAAGGCATGGACCACCAGGCCCAGCTTTTTTTTACAGCTTTTTTGGTTTTTCGAGACAGGGTCTCTCTGTGTAGCCCTGGCTGTAGACCAGGCTGGCCTCGAACTCAGAAATCTGCCTGCCTCTGCCCCCCAAGTGCTGGGATTAAAGGCACGTGCCACCACGGCCCGGCTTTCTTACATCTTTTAAGAAGGGAAATAAATAATAAAAATGGGGAATTACAAAAAATAGAAGTAGCTAATGCCTCTAATAGACAAGTTTTAAAGGCCTGCCCTTTGTGCTCAGGGGTAAGCTAGATTGGTTCCATCAGTCCCTAAGCCACACAGCTGTCTGACATTTCTGCTCCTCACTTTGTGCACACGTGCTCGGTGCCGGGCTGCACCCCATCCTTTGCCCAATGATGTCCTCCACAACCTCTTTGGGAACCCATCTCTAATCCCTAGAATTGTCTTCTGTCGGTGCTGACCGGCCAGTGACGTGAGGCTCAGCGCTGTCTGCTTTTGTTCGGCTACCCTTTCTAAGCAGCTGTGAGTCAGAAACTGACAGGACTCTGGAATTTGAAGGCATGGAAGTCTGGTCGCTAGGGGCGATTTTTAAACAGTCATGTAAGCTTAGAGCAGAAGGAAGCACAGCATTGTGAGAGTCCAACCTCTCCCTCATAAAAGCCACAGTGAGACACATTCCTGGGGACTCCCTTCAGACACAACGGTTCGGTCAGGCAGAGCAATATAATTAAAATAATCAGCTAAAAATTGTCAGACCTTGGGCTCCCCGGGTAAACATATGTTTAGCACAATATCTTAAGTGTAGATCTAGGGGAAAGGTCCCTATCCCCAAATATGGTGGTCATCTATGGATTTGTAGCTGTCAGCTATAGAGGGCGAAGCCACCAAGGGGTGGCTCAGAATTGCCTGGAGACATGGTTACTTGCATACATCCCGCACTGTGCTGTGCAGATCCAGTTCTCATTCCCCCTTCATGGCTTAGGAGTGGTTCTGTGAAGTGCAACATGGTACTGGCACATGAGGACACAGGATCAGGACACCAAGCTGAGAACTAAAAGCTAAGGAAGGGGTGTCAGGATGTGCACTGCCAACGTGGGCTCTGGGGCCCAGGGGCCTTCATGTCAGTAGTGAGGGGAACTGAAGCCAAGAGAGACTGGTAGCCAGCTCGTGAGTCTAAGTCATGGCGTGAGTGCAGCAGAGGAGACGAGCGAGGTGAATGAGCTCACTCTCCAGGAAGTGGGCAGGAAGAGAAGCAGGAGGATGGAGGCACAGTAGAGCAGAGGGTGGGGACCCCAACACAGCAGTCTCGTGTGCCGTGGAAGAGGAGCATTGGAGAAGTGGATAGTGTGGCAGACAGTAGGATGAGGCCTGTTAGGGAATGTGACTGGCTAGCCTACAGGAGAACTGTTTGCCGTCCCCAGTGCCGGGCACCCTGCTGTCCCCAGTGCCAGGCAGTAGGTGCTCAGATATTGATAGAAACTAGTATAGATGCTTTAAAAAAACAAACAAACAAAACCAAACAGAAGAAGATTGTCTTGAGTGCTGTAGAATAGTGAGAAGCTCTGCAATTTTTATCCCATAGTTAATAACCAGTAGGAAATGTGTCTGTGAATGTGCACATTGTATCTACAGCCTTGTGTCCTTACAAACGGAAGGGGATCTTAGAAGCACAGTCATAGTATAGTAACCATGACCACTAAGTGTCCCTGCCACCCCTGGGCTTTTTTCAGTCCCATCTTGAAATATGTCATGTCCAAAGGGCCACTGCATGATGAGTGTGGAGTGGCTCTCTGAAGAGCCAGACATAGGCAGATTCTGTCCCAGGATTTTACAGAGGGACAGTATCAGCTCTTGGCCTCTGGCAAGAGGCACAGTGTCTAAAAGTTCAGAAATGCATCCCCTCAATTGTCCCCCAACTTAAGTTGTGTGCTGTATGTGCTTGCATTACATGTTCATGAACACCGTTTAAAGGGAACCCGGGGACCTAAGTGACTTAATTACTTAAGAGTCTGCTCAGAAAAACCAGGCTGGATAAGAAAGGCAGAGACTCACAGACGGCATCTCAGGGTGCAGATGGCGAGCAGATCCTGTGGGTGTGATTCTGCTGGGCCACTTCCAGTGTTTTCCACCTAAAACCCAAAACAAATATGTGAAGGCCGAGCTGGCTCCCACCTTCCCTGTCTCTGCTTGTAAACTCAAGGACATGTTGATGTGATCACTCCTGTTACCACAAGAAAGCGCTTGGTGGGTTTTGTTTGTTTTTTTTGTTTTGTTTTTTGTTTTTTTGCTTCTTCATATTTCATTGTCCCATAAAATCTGCTAAGCAAATCAGATTTGTAGACAGGAAACCCATTCATGAGAGCTGGAGCTAAGTTAAATACTGATTGATCTTTCCTGGATTACATCGTTTTGCTTGATGAATCGCTGTCTTGAGAAATAGCTTGAGTGCCACATTACAAAGCCTTCACGTTTTTTTTTCTTCGATTGTTCTTTTTTTTTTTTTTTTTTTTTTTACTGGCAGGTATCCTAGAACTTTACCCACAGAGAAAAAATGCTACGAGACAGCCTGAAATCTTGGAATGACAGCCAGTCAGACCTCTGTAGCAGCGACCAGGAGGAGGAAGAGGAGATGGTCTTCGGTGAAAATGAAGACGACTTAGAAGAAATGATGGACCTAAGCGATCTACCCACCTCCCTTTTCGCTTGCAGTGTTCACGAAGCGGTGTTTGAGGATCAAGAGCAGAAGGTAGGCGCGCGCCCTGTCCCTGAGCCCGTGACATGACATACACAGTGTGTGCCACGCTGGCCCCCTCACTGTGCCTTAGGAGAGTCTCAGTGTGGCACCGACAGGCATAGTTCAGAGCCATCTTCCCATCACACTTGAGCATTGGCTTCTAGTGAACTCTGAATCAAGATGCAAAGAATGCACTTTTATTATTTATTCATTTATTCATTGAGTTTTGGAGACTGTAATTGAAGAAAAGCTTTTTAAATATTTTACTTGAAGATATTAAATATACAGAATGTGTTTCGTTAGCACATTTTATTTGTATACATGACAAGTTTCTGCTCTTGGGTACCTCTCCTCCTACACTAATTCTGCCTTTACTCAACATGCAACTGTTGTTTGACTAAGGACTTTGTAGCCCAGGAGGAACTGGCTGTGTGGCCCAGGCTGGCCTGGGATTGGCTGTGTGGCTCAAGATGGCCTGGGATTGGCTGTCTGTACTGGCTGGCCTGGGATTAGCTGTGTGGCACAGGCTGGCCTGGAATTGGCTGTGTGGTGCAGACTAGCCTGGGATTGGCTTGTGGCACAGGATGGTATTGACTGTGTGGCTCAGGCTGGCCTTGGATTGGCTGTGTGGTGCAGACTGGCCTGGGATTGGCTGTGTGGTGCAGACTGGCCTGACTTCCAGTGAGTCTCCAGCTCTAACTCCTGAATGCTAGGATATGTCATAGGGTGTGTCACCACGCCCAGCCTCCAAGTGCTTTTTTCTTTTTAAAAAAAAAGCTGGCTTTTTCCTCTTTGTCTTCCTCCTGCATTCACTAAAGAGGCAGTCTGGCTTTTTCCTGGGGCTTTTTGGGACTATGAGGCTATGAGGAATAGCTATTAGCTCATTGTTAACATTGCTTGTATTGCTCCTTAGGGTTTGAAAGGAAAAATGGGTTGTCTTTTAAATTACTTATTATTTACTTGGAAAGTAAGTAAGTGTGTGTGTGTGTGTGTGTGTGTGTGTGTGTGTGTGTGTCCAGCATGACTTCATAAAAGCCTACATACCTTTCTTCTTTCTTTCTTCCTTTTTTTTTTTTTTCTTTTGAGACATAGTCTCACTGTGTGGCCCAGACTGACATCTGGGCAATCCTCCTCAGCCTTCTGAGCATGAGGTTGTTCTAGTCTGTATGCAAAGAATTTCCCTTTCAGTGAGAGCGGTTCTCACTCTGTAGCCCAGGCTGGGCTTCCTTCCAGTGTCTTTGGGGACAGAACTGGGTACATGCTCAAACGCCTGCAGAGTAAGGCTCATGCTGATTGGTTTGGGAGATAGAGTTTGAATTTTGCAGTTTCTGAGTCCCAGGGTGGACACCCCTGTAGTCCATCGAGGAGTCGAGGAGACAGGTTTGCAGCCAGGCTCAGTAAATGTCTCACAAGGTCATGCGGCCTTGAGGGAGACCTGTGAGAGTTAGAATTTGAGTGAAGAAAGGAATCTTTAGCCAGAGGAAACCAGACACACTAAGACTAATTAGGACAGTGTGAGGCAGCAGAGAGCGACAGGCTTTCTGTGTGACACCCAGGCTGTCTGTGCCCAAGTCTAGAACACTGGGCTGAGGTGGATGCTGGGGGGTGGGGGAGGCTTGGGCTCTTGCCTGGTGATGAGAGCCTGTGTTGGGGGGAGCAGTGGGGGGGGGGTTGGGAGTTGGGGGGGGAAGCAGGAGGGGGAAGGGGGTTCAGTCACAGAGGGTTTCTTTGCAGGCTGCCTTGTTTACAAGTGCTGTTTCTTTGCTCAGTTCAGCCACGGTTCAGGAATCTGAATCATCCCTCCTGTTTTCTCGTTTTTTTAAGAGACCTGCATTTCATGTTAGAGATGATTTTTGTGTGTGTGTATAAGAAAGCACATGTATTTAACCCAGCCCTTTGTATCTATCAGTGGATGTAGCATCCCCAAGTTCAAACAATCACGGATGGAAAATACTCTGCTAAAAATTTTATCTAGGCTAGATGCTGGTGGCACATGCTTTAATCCCAGTATTTGGGAGACAGAGGCAGGAGGATCTCTAAATTCAAGGCCAGTTTGGTCTACAGAGCAAGTTCTAGGACAGCCAGGTCTACAAAGAGAAATCCTGTCTCAAAACAAAACAAAGCAAAACATAAATTATATCTAGCACTGGGCATGTACAGGTTTAATCTCAACATGGAAGACAGAGGCCAGTGGATCTCTGTGAGTTAGTGGCCAGACCGTGAGTTCCGGGCTATGTAGAGAGGTCCTGTCTCGGGGGGGCGAGGTGGGGTGGGAGAAAGGGGCTGTTTCTGTACTGAGCATTTACAGATCTTCCTCATTCCTAAGCAGTGTGCTATAAAAACTGCCTGCCTCGTGTTCAGGGTTGTAGATCATCTCGCGGCGGTTTAACGTATTGGGGAGTGCGCTGTCCTTTGCCAATACTGCCCTCTACATCCAGCACTTACTGTACAAGCGTTTTGGATCTAAGGGGATCTTAGGACCATTTTATCTTAAAATTATAGTCACAAGGTTTCTTTGGGAACAGCGAGATGGCTCACTGGGAAAAAGTGCTTGCTGCTCAGTGACGTCAACCTGACAACCTCCCTAGAAACCCACAGAAAGGCGAAGGTGGGCATGGATGCAACCTCCACGTGAGTTCCATGCCTTCTGCACCCAGCCGCCCACACACCCACTTGTGCACACAAATAACCATAAATACACACTTACGTTTAAGAGAGAGTCATGGAGCGGAGCTTCACACCTGTGAATCTGTTTCAGGGGTTTTCTCCTGAAAAAGTTTTGACTTGACAGAAGATTGAGTTCTTGTTGATTTTCTTTTGTTGTTGTTGGTTGTTTTGTTTGGGTTTTGTTGTTGTTGTTTTGTTTATGTATATATGTGAGTGGATCCCCAGAGAAACCAGATGAGCCTAATGGATCCTTTGGAACTGGAGTTGTAGATGGTTGTGAGCCACCTGCTGTGGGTGTTGGAAAATGAATCTGAGTCCTCTGTAAGAGCAGCAAATATTCTTAACCACTAAGACATCTCTTCAGCCCTGGTTTTCATTTTTAAAACCATCTGAGGGTTATCTATATTTTAGATTGTTTGTGCATGCTTGTGTGCCTGCATGCATGTGTGTTCCAGTGTGTTAGGGTTATTATTGCTATGATAAAACACCGTGACCAAAGCCACATGGGGAGGAAAGGGTTTATCTGGCTTACACTTTCACATCACTGTTCATCCTTGAAGGAAGTCAGGGCAGGAACTCAAGCAGGGCAGGAACCTGGAGGCAGGAGCTGATGCAGAGACCATGCAGGGATGCTACGTACTGCCTTGCCCAGCATGCTTTCTTATAGAACCCAGGACAGAGGACTGTGAGACCTAGTCTTTAAAAAACAAAAGGTAGGAAGTGATTTCTCTGTGTTATATTGCATGCACATGCTAAGTGGGTGTTGTTCAGGATCTACGAGGAAGAAGTCACAGGAGACCTGGCCCAGTGTGTCTGGTGGATGTAAGCATGGAGACAAATGCCTAGAACACAGCCAGAGATACTCCCGTGAGAGGAAGCACAGCTGGGTACGTCGGTGCCTTGACAGCAGCCATGTCTCTGTTCTGTGTACAGCCGTGTGTGTGCTGTCTTATACATCCCTGCAGTACCTAACAAAGCTAGACATTTTATGTTGGTACAGATTGCAGATGTGAGCAGCTGACTCTTAACACCTGGGAGAAAGGAGGAGCCACAGTGCACGACATAGGAAGTTTTGCCCGGCCTTTTCTCCTTAGAAGGTCTCCCATTAATAGGAATATTTTGTCTTCCCTCGGCCCTGCTACTCCCCATGCAGGAGAGGTTCGAAGCCCTGTTCGCCCTCTATGATGACCAGGTCACATTCCAGTTGTTTAAGAGCTTTCGCCGAGTGAGGATCAACTTCAGTAAGCCGGAGGCTGCAGCGAGAGCACGGATAGAGCTGCATGAGACTGAGTTCCACGGCCGGAAGCTAAAGCTTTACTTCGCACAGGTAACGGCAGTTCTGTGGCTGCACCCCCACAGCTGCCCTCCTTTCAAACCCGTTACAGTCCCCCTGCAGCACAGGGGCAGAGGTTTGTGAAATCAGCAGTCACGCGAGCAGGGATGCAATACTTTTTCCTAAACTTTACACATATGTAGTTTTATGTATTTTAGGAACATACTAAGCCTTCTGTCTTTGTTTCTCTGAGACTAACAGCTAAGGGATTCATCTTTCTGGCAGTTTGGCTCAGCTAGGTCTCTGTGGAGGAAAATCCCTGACACTTTTGAGTCAGTGGATTAAACATTCTGTGCATCTGAAATGGCACTGAGGATGTAACATCTGCAGGAAAACAAAGAACAAAACCTTCAAGGGCCATCAAGATGGCCCAGGGGGTGAAGGTGCTTGCCACCAAGCCTCACAGCCTGAGCTTGACACCTGGAACTCATCCATGGGTGGGAAGGAAGATCCGATTTGTGTCCTCTGAAGACCACACAAGCAAGCTCCTGTCTTTTCTGAGACAGGAGCTTAGTGTGTTAGCCATTCCCAGTGAGTTAGCTGGGGTTACCATTACTGTGATAAAACCCTGTGACCAAAAGCACCCAGGAGACAAAAAGTGTATCTAGTTTATGTATCTTGAATCACCATTCACTGAGGAAAGCCAAGGCAAGAACTCATCTGTCGCGGCCTGAGCTGCCCCACGTTGGGCGCCAAAAATGTTGAGAACCGCACTACCCCACGTTTGGGGGCCAAAATGTCTCAGACCGTTCTGTCAATGTTGGCACTGCCAAAAGCCTTGGGGACTAAATTGTTAGAGCCTGCACTGCCCCAAGCTGCTCCAGTCCACGGGTCGGGGTTCAGCAAGAAAGTGAGGACAGACTCGAAGAATGGAGACTAGACAGAGTGTGATTCAATCCCATTTATTCTTCAGTCTCTCTCCTTCTTTCCAAGTCCCAAGTCTTGAGTTCCTAATCCCTGGTTCCTAGTTCCTAGTCCCTAGTGCCTCCAAGTTCCAAGTGCTAAGTGCCTACTACTTAATAATAATTCTCCTTCCGAGTTCTCTAGTCCAAGTGTCTTCTTCTTCAATGCCTAATTCCTACTCCAAGTTGTACTCAACTCTTCTGTCTGCCTCTCGCCTTTTATATGTTTCGCTTCTAAGCCCTTAAGTCACACCCTTAGGTCTTATCTCTAAATCTGATCTCTAAGTCACACCCTTAAGTCTTTGCTCTAAATCACACCTTTAAGTCTCACACACCCAAGGGAAGATCCTGGGTATCTAAAACAAGATGTTATCAGAGTGTGCTCAGCTGTTGTAGGCTACTGTAATCAAATCTCTTGTCAGGATATATGGCTCAAGATGGCTGCAAGAATGATAGCTGCCTTCTGTCAGCTCCCCACACTCATCCTGGGCAGGAACCTGGAGGCAGGAGCTGATGCAGAGGCCATGGAGGGATGTTACTTACTGGCTTGCTTCCCCTGGCTTGCTCAGCCTGTTTTCTTATAGAACCTAGAACCACAATCCAGGGTGGTACCATCCTCAGTGGGCAGGCCCTCCCATATCAGTCACTAAGCAAATGTTTCACAGGCCTGCCTGTAGTCAGATCTTAGGGAGGCGTTTTCTCAGCTATGGTTCCCAACTCTTGATGACTAAAGCATGCATCAGGTTGACATAGACTAGCCAGCACACCCACTGTAACAAAACCTGAGAGAGTCAGCTGTAACGGAGAAAAGTACTAGCTCATGGCTTTCAGGTTTCAGTCTGCATGTGATCGGCCCGTTTCCTGTGGGCCTGCTGAGGAGCAGCACATGGGCGGCGCAAGGCTCATCTCATTTGTGTCATTTGTGGGAAACAGGAAGAGCAAGGGGTGGGGATCCCATGTCCCTTAGGGTATGTCCCCATGACTAAAGGCCTCCCTGCCTCGTAAAGGCCCCCAGTTTGACCTCTCAGGGGAGCAAGCCTCAATCTACCATGTAGAGCCTGGGGTCACTGAGAGCCCAGACCACAGCCATAGTCACTGCTGTATTTCTGTGTTTGTCTGTCTATACATTTGTTCTTTCATTCACCTCACGTTTATCAAGGGTCCAGGGCCTGTGGCCACTTCCAGTCCACCTGCTGGAAGGTCACAGACAGTTCAAGAGACAGTTTTAATCACCCCTCCAAGAAAGCAACAATTACCATAAAGTTGGAAATGAAAGCCCTGTGGTGGTGGTACACGCCTTTAATCCAAGACTCTGGAGGCAGAGACAGGCAGATCTGTGAGTCTGGTCTACAGAGTGAGTTCCAGGACAGCCAGAGCTACACAGAAAAACCCTGTCTCAGAAAAGGGAAGGAAGGGGAAGGGTGGGGAAGGGAAAGGAAGAAGACGCTTATAAGCATGTTTTTCCCTGCAGGTGCAGGTGTCTGGGGAGACCAGGGACAAGTCTTACTTACTGCCACCACAGCCCACCAAGCAGTTCCTCATCTCCCCTCCTGCCTCACCCCCAGTGGGGTGGAAGCAGAGTGAAGACGCAATGCCTGTGATCAACTATGACCTGCTCTGTGCCGTCTCCAAGCTGGGGCCAGGTAATGCACTCTGCTTCAGCTCTCGGTGTCCCCGGACATTGCTGTTGTGTGAGCCCAGCAACAGCAGCACTGTCCAGCGGACGGTGTGCCCACACCAGTCTGGGCTCACACTCGAGCTGTGCGCTTGCCAGCACTGTGGTCCTTAGCCAGTTGGCAAGCCTGGGTCATTTGAGTGTGTTGTAAGGGTTAAACACTACATGCAGCGTGATAATTTTAGCCATTCATATAAGAGTTAATACAGCAGGTAGCAAACACTCTTGCTGCTTTCTCTCTGCAAGCCAGTCAGCACTGTGCTGATGACAGCTGCTTTGGGTTACAGTGACGGTGACTTATCACCCTTCCAAAGTTCTCTCTCTCTCTTTTTTCGTTTCTTACTTTTTCTCTCTTCTTGCTCTGTCTTTCTCATCTTTAATAGTGCAAGAAGCTGATTCCCTGCTCTTAAGGTCAGGGCGTCTCTTCTAGGGTGCTTCAGAGTCTCAGCAGAGGCTCTACACTGTTGCCTAGAGCCTCGCCATTGCCTCCCACGGTGACCCAAAACCACTATAAATGTCACTAACCCACTGCAGTTATCTGTAGAACAGCAGTTAGCGTTTATAATAACTTTTGAATTAGTATTTATGTAATCTAATCAATGGGTTCTCATCTTAGTGAGAACAAAGCCAGAGTAAGCAGAGAACTAAGAGAGACGAAAGGTTTATTGCCTACAGGAAGAGACAGAAGCTCTTTCCAAAGCAAGATATCCCCAGTGAAGCAAGCTGGTGTACATTCATACAGCGGCAGGCCCATTCCTGAGCATGCTCAGTTGAAAGTCGTGGGGATGAACATGGTGGGCAGGGTGTGCTTTTGCTCAGCTTGCACGATGAAGTTTTATCCGAAAAGAAGACGGCAGTTGTAAGGTGTGTACTCACAGGAGTCTGCCCTAAGGTGCCCGAAGTGCTGGGATTTAACTCCCAGGGCCCAGGCCAGAAGGGACAGTGTTTTTACAAATGAAATTTCTGCAGGGCATACTCAACTTTAACAGCACTTGGGAGGCTGAGGAGTTTGAGGCCAGTCTGGGCTACATAGTGAGACTCCAGGGAGTCAAAAAAAAAAAAAAAAAAGCCAGCACTTGGGAGACGGATGCAGAACAATTAGAATACAAGGTCAGCCTCAGCTACAGCAGCAAGTTTCTAACTGGCCCATATTTCATGAGGCGCAATCCAAAAAAACCACAAAATGAGGTAGTAGAAGAGGAAGTTGGGAGCTAGAAGACATTCCTTCCTTCACTGGGAGTAAGGCTCCTTCCTGTGCTTGCAGGGGAGAAATACGAACTGCATGCAGGAACCGAGTCCACCCCCAGTGTGGTGGTGCACGTCTGTGAGAGCGAAACCGAAGAGGAAGACGACATAAAAAATCCAAAACAGAAAATCACGCAGACGCGACGCCCGGAAGCTCCCACGGCAGCACTGAGTGAGCAGCTGGGCTGTGCGCTGTGAGCCCCTACCGCGCCTGCGTGGCCCACTTCTCCAACCGCCTCTGCTTAGGAGCACAGCCCAGGGATGCTACTGCATCCATCAGGCCGCTGGGCCAGCCTCCCTGTGCCTGAAGGAGGGGTGAAGTAGCAGATTCAACCGGGTGTTTGAAATTTTCACCAGTATTCTAAATGGCACTTTAAGTGACAAGGTTAGCCCCAACCATGTGGCACCTGTCTCCTCCCCCAGAAATATTAGTTCCCTTGAACCTGTAGAGCATTGGGTACCACAGGCCAGAACTAGAGTCACCCAGTGCACTGCCATTTTTACAGATTTAAGAATTAGTCTTACAATTTCAGTACTTTGGTGTGGGTATTTTTGTACAGGTGTGGCAGTGTCTAACAAATAGATTGAGCAAAGGCCGGATGCTATTATTCAGTAGACATGACCTTTCTTTGCACGAGAAGAAACTTGAGATACAAAATCATTTGTAGAAATCATTTCTCTCAAGTATTTTTTCACTAGCTTTAGGAATGAAAGGCCAAATGACTGAGATTGTCAGATCCAGATGGCATGGGCAGATGTGCTCTTGGCTCTTCTAGCTGTCCTGGCTCTCCTGGCTGTCCGTCTTACTTGCCAGTCAGTGACCGTGGTATATAGAACTCTGCTCCCAGCACTACCCTTCCCAGCCTCGGCTCTGCGGGGGAACCCAGCCTTTGCCAGCGGGACATGTCATCAGGAAGCTTGGCTGATGACCCTGGAGTTGCAGCCTGTGCAATGGCTCTTCAGTTACTCTCTCGACCCTCCTCATGCTGGCCTGCTACTGCCTGAGGTTTCTACACTGTGTGTGTAATCATGGATGTTAGTTGGTCTTAACTTTAGAAGCTAATGATAAGACTGTGACGACTGCTTTAAATTGGAGGCACTGATTCATTTTTGCTTTCTTCAAAGACAGGGTTTCACTTTGTAGCTCCTGGGCCTGATCCTCCTGCCTCAGCTTCCCAGGTGCTGGAATTACAGGGTGAGCAGCGTGCACTTCAAAGTTTTCCATTCGAATAGTTCAGCTCTTTGCAGAGAAAAATCGCTGTACTTTCCCCCTATGGATCAGGGGGAGGAATCATTCTTTAGGGGGTTTGTTTGTTTGTTTGGGTTGTTTTGTTTTGAGATAAGGTTTCACATTGTATCTCAGGCTAGCCTGCAGCTCATTATGTAGCCCATGCTAGCCTTGAGCCCCAGACCTCCTGGGTGTTCGGATTGCAGGCATGAGCGTGTAGTTCAAGCTTCCCTTTTTAACGACCATTTCCGTCTTGGCTTGCAGTTGATGTTCAGATAGAATTGCTTCTTACACTTGAAGAGGTGTTGTTTGGGGCCCCATAGGTCCCTCAGCATCACTGGTGTGCTGGGCTGCAGTCCCTTGCAGAAGGCTGTCCTCGGAGTGGTACGCACGCACACGCACATGTACACACACGCACACACACGTTTTCAGTCTTATTAAAACAGGGTCTCATGTAGTCCAGGTTGACCTCAAACTTTCTGCGTCTCAAGGATGACCTTGAACTCCTGCCCCTCCTGCTGGTCTCCTAAGTGCTAACAGTGCAGGTGTGTGCCGCCATACCTACAGCAACAGAAGAGGTGTCCCTTGCCTTCAGAAACTGTCAAATGCTGAACACATTTGCCGCTGGGAAGCCTCGGTAGAGATTCAGTTGAAGATTACGACTCCATCCACACTGGGTTTTGGATCCAAGTCATCTGCCTGATAAAGTAATTACTCACGTTTTGTTTTGAGGTGACGTCTCACAGTGTCGCCCAGGTTGATCTCAAACTCCAGGCCTCAGTGAGTCTTCCCAATTGACTGGATCCAGGCACAGGTCCCTGTGATCCTGGAACTTTGGAGGCCAAGGCAGTAGATGAGGAATTCCAGGTCATCCTTGACTACACAGTGCTCTGCATTGCTCAGCTCAGCAGTTTGCTTCTTTGGATTGTAGGATAGACCCTAGCTGCCAGTGCTCAACAGTTGGGGAGTTTTGTGTTCCCCATTAAACGGTAAACGGTCTAATTTTCTAAGTGATCATAACCCAGTTTTTAAATTCATCTTGGCCTCCAGTTTCTACCTACCACTCAAAGAACATCTATTGCTTTTTTTTTTAAGTCACAAAGTTCAAATCTGCATACATAATGTTTCCTTGGTCACAGGCAGTTGTGTTAGCACCTTAAGTGGGGTTCCCTGGATATTCGCATTCATGCAGTTAGAATGTAGATAGTCATTAAGTACGGGCGACCCAGGCTCAAAGAATACATGGAGTTAAAGGTTCACTGTGGGACATCCCTCTCCCTTGGCTTAGAAAATCAAGTTCTAGTCAAGGCTAGTGATGGGCCTGGGCTTTATATTTTTATGTAAACTATTTTTAGACTCGATTTAGTTTTAAGAGGAAAGCTTTGAGCATCACTAAACTCTAGGAGTGTACCAGATTCTTTGATGCTTTGGGCTCACGCCTGCTTGCTTGCCTTCTTTTCTCTTCTCAGACCTCATCTAGTAGGTGAGCTTGGTCACCTCCCACCTCCCTCTGTGTTCCCTGATACTTCTGTCTTAAAGGAAACAGTGTCTGGTGTGGTGGCACTGGCCTATAATCTCAGCCTGCAGGAGGCTGAGGCAGGGGGATTGAGAGAATGAAGCTAGGCTGGGATACATGAGTTAAACCCTTACAGAATAAGATATTTTCCTTTTCTGTGTGTGACAGTACAGAGGAACAGAAGTCCCGGGGAAATATTTATGTCTAGCCTAGAAGTCTGTGTTCTAGAGATTCGTTCTACAGAAAACTAAGTACATGGAAAGAATAAGATGTGTGAGCCTTGAGCAACCACATGACACATGACTATTGGTGTTTCCAACTCCCTTGGCTGTGTTCTCCAGAGCCATCCTCCTCCTCCTCAGAGTGCCACTGTTTTCCTCTGTCTTGAGCAGAGCACAGTTCATAGTCAGGATTAACAAATGCATTCAGCGTAGTGACATATCCCGTCATCTCAATGCTTGGGAGGCAGAGGTATGAGGACTTTGCAAGTTTAAGGCCAGCCTGGGCCGTGTACCAAGCCTCTGTGTCATCAACAAGGGGGTTACTGGGTATACAGGTAGCCCATTGACAGATAACAGTGACAGTTGCATCTCTGGCCACAGCTGGGAGCATGCCATATTCCCTGTGGTTTCTAGTCAAGTCTAGAAGTGTTCTCAGATAAGGTCATTGTGCAGACACCTACTAACTCAGACTCATACTTTCTCTTAGAAGCCTGCAGTTCTTGAAGTGGGTCCTGAGCCCCTTGCAGGTCCCCCGTGGCCTGGACTGCATGTGCATTCTTGACATAAGGAGGATTTCTTTTCTATCTATGCAGATAACTGTGGTTTTCTGTACTGTTCCTTGCTGGTATCCACTCTTCCTAAGTCAGATTGAGAACTGAGGAGGGACAGTAGGTGTCATTCCCGCGCCGTGCTGTGCTCTCTCCTGTCAGCCCCTGAGTATTTATTCACGTCTCTTGTGTCTTTGACGTGTGAGAAAGTGTTCGCAGCCATTGCACATTGATCTTCATAACAACCTGCAGCTGGATTTAGTCTCAAGTCAGACATGTCTGTAGTCCCCCTGGTCCTGTGCACTGTAGTAAATCCTCACTGCACTGGTGGAAACTGGTCAATGAGCTTCGCCGTGTGTCTGTGATTTCAGTATGCTTGACGTGATGGGCCGTCATTCATTGTCACCTTCTACCGTCCTGTGTCCTAAGGATCTCTAACATTCCTCGTCCTGTAAGGAGGTGACAAAGGCAGACTGTAACTTGGAGGACACTTGTGATTACCTGTAACAAGTTTTGATGTTGAACTAATAAAAAGCTGTTGTTTTTTTAAGTCAGTTCATTGAGCAGTCTCTTCGGGGTGTGTCCTAGGACTGACCAGACAGTAACACAGAAGTCAGGAAAGTTCAGCTCTGCGAACAGTAGTCCTACTGTGCATCAGTGCTGCCCTGGGCACATTAGTGTGCTCACCCACGGCAGAGAACCCTGCGGATCTACTCCACCAGACAAAGCTCTGCTTACCTTACTCGATTTTTTAAAAAGACTATTTATTTTTATGAGTACACTGCAGCTATCTTCAGACACACACCAGAAGAGGGCATCGGATCTCATTACAGATGGTTGTGAGCCACCATGTGGTTGCTGGGAATTGAATTCAGGACCTCTGGAAGAGCAGTCGGTACTCTTAACCGCTGAGCCATCTCTCCAGCCCCTATATTACTCCTTAGCTAAGAGGATTTACTGCTGAGAAGAACAACAGATTAATGACTCCACATTCCAGTATTTAAACCAGAAGTGGCTGTTGAGTTCTGATTCTGTTGTTTTCTTTTGCTTTTGACATAAGGTCTCAGCCCAGGCTACCCTCACAGTCTTTATGTAGCCTAGACTGGGATTCATAATCCTCCTACCTCCACCTCAAGATAGTGGGATTAAAGGAGTATCCTAGCATGCCCTGCTGCTAATACGTTTAAATATGTCTGTCTGTCTGTCTGTCTATCTATCTATCTATCTATCTATCTATCTATCTATCTATCTATGTGTATGGGTATTGTGGTTTGTATATGCTTGGCCCAGGGAATGGCACTGTTGGGAGGTGTGGCCTTGTTGGTGGAAGTATGTCACTGTGGGGGTGGGCTTTTGAGACCCTTCTTCTAGCTGCCAGATAGATACTAGTCTTCTAGAAGCCTTTAGAACTTCTTTAGAACTTTAGAGTTGTAAAACTCAGAGCTTCTTATCCAGTACTGTGTCTGCCTGGATGCTGTCATGCTTCCTGCTTTGATGATAATGGACTGAACCTCTGAACCTGTAAGCCAGCCCCAATTAAATATTGTCCTTTATAAGAGTTGCCTTGAGCCGGGCAGTGGTGGCGCACGCCTTTAATCCCAGCACTTGGGAGGCAGAGGCAGGTGGATTTCTGAGTTCGAGGCCAGCCTGGTCTACAGAGTGAGTTCCAGGACAGCCAGAGCTATACAGAGAAACCCTGTCTCGAAAAAACAAAAAAAAACAAAACAAAAAAAGAGTTGCCTTGGTCATGGTGTCTCTTCACAGCAATGGAAACCCTAAGACAGGCCTGTCTGTCTGTCTGTCCATCCGTCATCCATCCATCCATCCATCCATCCATCTATCTATCTATCTATCTATCTATCTATCTATCTATCTATCTATCTATGTGTATGGGTGTTTTGTCCTCATGGACCTGTGTGTACCACATGTATCCTGATGCCTGTGGAGGCCAGAGGAGGCCTCCTGAAACTGGAGCTACAGACCATGGTGAGTGCTAGGAGAACAGCCAGTGCTCTTAACTGCTGAGCCATCTCTCCAGCCTGGAATACTTACTTTGGGCTATGCAGATCTATTTTCAACTTACTTATTTTTGCTTTTTGAGACAAGGTCTCATATAGCAGTAGCCAAGGCTGGCCTTAAACTCACTGTGCAGACCAAGATGACTTTGAACTCCAGACTGCACCCCCAGGTTCTGGGATTAAAGATGGATGTACCACCATGCCCACCTTTTATTTTTGCTCTGTTCATATAAAATCTTATATAATATAAAATGTATTTTGGTGATTAAGGACTAGAGAAATGGTCCAGTGGTTAAGAGCACTGGCTGGTTTTCCAGGGGACCAGGTTCCATTTCCAGTTACCCACATGTCAGCTTACTACCGTCTATAACTCCAGTTCCAAGGGATCCACGGCACAGCACACACGTGGTGCACACGCCCTCATGTGGGCAAAACAACCATGAACATAAAATAAATCTCAAGATAATAAATAAATCTTTACAAGTAGGAGCCAAGCATAATGGCCCATGCCTTTAATTCCAGCCTAGTCTACATAGTGAATTCCAGGAGAGCCAGGACTACATAGTGAGACCTCATCTCAATTAAAAGTAAACACCTGCTCTGTTTGGGAATGGAAAGGAACAGAACCCCCAATGGGTGAAGGCAGCACCCCAAATCTCCAGCCCCCAGCTCCACCCTCTCCCCACTCACCTTTACCAGAAGACGCCAGAGGCAATTGCCTAAGTCTCAGCTGGTCAAAATCAACGTTTTACTGGACTGCACAGTTGAATCTTTTTTCTGGTGCTCTGATCTCTGCCCGGCAGAACTTTGTAATCCTTCTGGAAGTATATCGGGACTCAAAGATTCTTTATACAGTTTTGAATAAAATGAACACAAAACAAGCAGGTGGTTTCCATTTCCTTGGCTGCCTCTCCAGCCTGTTCCTGGGAGGTACCACCAGGTGGCGCTGTGCTTCCAGGTTGGAGCCTTGAGCTCTGCTTAAGGCTCTGCTATAACCTTGGATTCAGAAGGACCTTAGCAAGTAGGTTTAGTGTTTAGTTAACATGCGCTGGGCCCCAGGTTTAATCCCCAGCATCCTGACAACACACACCCAAATCTCTATCATCAGGATCAAATAAGTGCAAGCTGAAAAAGCATTGCAAACGAAAAAAGCCATTTTTGAAAACACAGGCTAGAGGTCTGAAGTGTGGCTAAGCTGCTTCCTTAACTTGCACAAGACCCTGTGTTAGAGCACCAGCCCCATAACCAGGCCCACGGATAGCCCAGGCCTATAATCCTAACACTTCTGAAGAAGGAAGAGCAGGAGTTCAAGGTCATCCTCAGCCAGACAGCAAGTTTGATGTCACCCTGCGCGACATGAAGCTGTGTCTCCAAATAACAAAACAATACAGGATAGGGCCAGATGTGACCATGCACGTCTAAAAGCTCAGTTCTTTGGATTTGAGGATCATGTCAAAGTCACCCTCAACAATATATGTACAAGTTTGAGGCTAGCCTGTGCTACATGAAATCCTGCCTGAAAAAGCACAGACTAGAATATAAGAATGAAGGTCTAACTTCAGAGTTACCCTCCTGAAAATAAGCTGGCTTCACAGCTCACCAGTGTGTGTCAGAGTTCTGTTAGCACCAGACACAACCATTAATATCAGTGCTGAGAGGAGCCCATGTGCGCATGCAGCCCTGACCCTTGATGGCCACCGCGGGGAAGACTCGAAATCTAGCCAAGGCTCCTTTGCTCTTCTAAGGCAAAGAACCTGGAAGCAGAACTGCTCCGAATGTTAGATCAGTGTTCTACTGCTGTGAAGAGACACTGTGACCAAGGCAGCTCTGATAGGAGGAAGCATTCAATGGGTGGGGCCTTGCTTACAGTTTCAGAGGTTTGGTCCATGATCATCACGGGAGGGAGCACGGTGGCATGAAGGTAGACATAGGCAGAGATAGACTCACAGAGGGAGACAGAGGTACACACTGGGCCTGGTGTGGATGTTTGAAACCTCAAAGCCCACCCCATGGACAAGACACACCCACTCAATAAGCCCACACCTCCTAATGCTTCTCAAACAGTGCTGTTTCCTGGTGACTGAGCACACAAATATGTGGGCCTATGGGGAATTGTCATCCAAACCACAGGGGGTGTTGAATCTATATTATCTAGGGGAGTCTGTGGCCTGAAATGTTCAGAAAAATCAGTTTCTTTATTACAATGCTTCTAGAACCTTCTAAATCCATACAGTCTTATTTATTGGGAATACAGTGGACAAGTTCTCTGAGAAATGCTTCAGTAGGTAATAGCTTAGACAACTATACCACCACGAGGAAGTATGCCCAGGGCTGTCATTCATCCCATAGGCCCCATCACTGGCTCACCTTTGGAAGGATGCGGAGCACTGCCGCCCTGGGTCTCTCAAATGTCCTGAGCCTCAGAGCCCGCCTTACCTTCTTTTCACTGGGGCTGTGATAAAGTACCTGACTAAATGACTTAAGGAAGAAATGTTTTATTCCTAGCTTGCAGTTCCACGTTACGATCCATCATGGCAGGGAGATCAAGACGACAGGATCTTGAAGCAGACAGTTGCACTATGTCCCAGTCAGAAGACAGCAATGAACACATGCGTGTGAGTGCTCCATGCATGGGAGTGCTCCATGTGTGTGAGTGCTCCATGCATGGGAGTGCTCCATGTGTGTGAGTGCTCCATGCATGGGAGTGCTCCATGTGTGGGAGTGCTCCATGCATGGCAGTGCTCCATGCATGCTATATTCCAGTTGCTTTCTCTACTCTTAAACAGTCCAGGATTCCCTGCCTAGGGACTGGTCCTGCCCACAACTGAGATGGCTCTTCTCAAGTCAGTCGGTGTAATCAAGATAATCCTCTTGCTCTGACTGAGATTTTAATAGCTAGACATGAGCTAGAGTTATCTGGGGAGAGGAATCTTAGCTGAGAAAATGCCTCCACCCAATTGGTGGCCTAGTCCCCATTCCCTGGGCAAGTGGTCTTGAGGTTTATAGAGAAGTCAGGCAGAGCAAGCTATGAGGAGCAAGCCAGACAAAAGCTGATCTTGAAAACAGTGGAGTGGCCAGTATGGTGACCAGGCTTGTAATCAGAGCACTTGGGATGTGGAGGCAGGAGGATCAGGAGTTCAAGGTCATCCTGAGCATAAGAGACCCTGTCTAAAAAACAATAATGCTTTGTAGCAAAAGTGGGCGTGAGGGCTGGAAAGATGGCTCGGCGGTCAAGAGCAGTTAAGAGCACTGACTGTTCCTCCAGAGGTCCTGAGTTCAATTCCCAGCAACCACATGGTGGCTCACAACCATCTGTAATGGGGTCTGATGCCCTCTTCTGGTGTGTCTGAAGAGATCAACAGTGTGCTCACATACATTAAATAAATAAATACATAAATAAATAAATAAATAAATAAATCTCTTTTTAAAAAAGTGGGCACGATTCAGCTTCTATCGTCCCTGTATTTGGAAAGCAAATCAGACAATAATGGATCTTGCGTAACTAGAGAAACAGACAACTGTTGTTTAATACCCATGGGCATCTCAAGAACCATATGCTGTGAACTGAAAATCTTCCCTTAGGTTTCACCCAGCCTTCCTATGAGACTTAAACTGTTAGCACAGGGCTGGGGAGATGGCTCAGTGAACAGCGATGCCTGCTGCCAAGCCTGACCCCTGAGTTCTACCCTCAGGACCCATGGCAGATAGAGAGAACTTCCTGCCACATGTCTGTGACATGGCTGTGACACATGTGCCTATGTACATACACATCAACATTAATAATGAGGAAGATACATTTTTTAAATTGTCAAAAAACAGTGATTCCTCTGTGTGTGTGTGTGCCTGTGTGTGTGTGTCTGTAGAGGTGTGTGCACCTGCACTACAGATGCGTGTGGAGGAAGGTTGGAGGATAGAGGATAATTCTGGAAGGTTCTCCTCTGTGTGGGCTCCAGGGATTCAACCCAGGCCAGCAGGCTTGCGCACTGAGCAATCTTGCTGCTCCAAAACAACACAAATTCCTCTCAAAATGGTTAATACAGCAGCCTTTTCCTGCCTTGCCACTGAGCTAAGGCGAGCTAAGGATTGTGTGATATTTCTTTACTTCTGCTGTAAGGAAATATTTTGCTGTGATATATTTAGATGAAATGCAGGGTGGTTTTTTGGGTGACTTATTTCAGAAAAGTGCCCAGTGGTGGCTAGATGGGTGTGTATGTGTGTGTAGGGGGGTGTTCCAGCTAAGGTAAGCCAGATTCGTTGTTAAATTTACTCCACGTGGGTGGGAGAGCACACAGTATCACTCACTCTTCTCCAGAAGGGTGGACTTGAGTCGTCATTTCCCTACAATTCAGAGATGCCATCAGGTGAAGTCTGGTCGTGGCCCAGCGCCATCTTCCTGCAGCATCTTTTTGAACGGCTGAGATCTTTATTGGAGAGTTCTCTGATTGCGTCACAGAACCCTGAAGCCAGGAAGACCTCTGCAGCTGAGAAGCTGCCTTTGAGTGTGAAGTGATTCTAGGCTCATGAACAATGTCCCCTGTGAAAGACGACACACAATGCTCACACATGTGCACGCATGCACACACACACATAGTCGTCGTCGTCTTCGTCACCATCGTCATCACCATCATTGTCACCACCATCACCATCGTCTCATAGTTCATGGAGAAGGAACTAGCGCTTCTGGACTTTTTACTTATGCCAGTGAGTTGTGACCACAGAAGCACTGACTCCAAAGGCCACCACATTGAACTAAGGAAGATGGAAAAGAGAAAGGCAGAAGCCAGGCTCAAGGGAGGACTGTGCCAGCAGGTTGGGGAGGCAGAGAGGAAAGCCTAAAGGTAAAAAAAGTGGGGCTGGGGGGATGGCTCAGTGGTTAGGGACACTTGCTGTTCTTACAAGGATTTGGTTCTCAGCACCCACAAGGTGGTTCACATCCATTGGATTCAGAGACTACAGTGCCCTTTTCTGACCTCCGTGGACAGAGGCACACATGTGGTGCCCAGACATGCGTACAGGAAAAACACACATACACATAAAAGAAATCTTAACAAAAGTCTAACACGTTTTCTTTTGACTGCCAGTCTTATGTGGGGACCTGCCACCTACCCTCGCAGCTGGTCTGTACTAGGGAGCCAGTCATTCTGTAGACTACTTTTGGTGTGTCTAGTTATTTTTCCTTGAGATCGGTCCTCTGTGTTCTGCTCATAAGCTTTGACACTGGACATCTGGACAAGAGACCTAGAAGGTGGGGATGGACGGTCTTGGCCACTCTAGTGACTGTGGTTCTCCCTGAATTTAAACTTAGATCCAGAGCTCAGTGGTTAAGAGCACTGACTGCTCTTCCAGAGGTCCTGAGTTCATTCCCAGCAACCACATGGTGGCTCACAACCATCAGTAATGGGATCCAATGCCCTCTTCTGGTGTGTCTGAAGACAGCGACAGTGTACTTACAAATAAAATAAATAAATCTTTAAACTTAGATCCCCTTGTGGAACAGGAGAGAGGACAGGAAGTCCTGCGGTGTCCAGGTCAGTGAACAGCAGGATTCTGTCTGTAACAGCCGTCCTCACCTTCAGTTCCCTTGGAACCAAAGTTCCAGGAACCTAGGACAGAAAGCAGCCAAAGCTGGGACCCCAGGAGCTTTGGACGCCTCACACAGTCATGGCTGCCTCACTGGGACCCTCAGTGGAGGAGTTCTGTTATCAGAAAAACTACAGCCAGATCAGAAGTGGTCCCCAACATCCTGCAGCCTGAGACTGCTCCTCCCTGGCACAGAGTGGTGACTCACACCTATAATCAGGCCACTTGGAAGGCTCAGGCAGGAGGATTGCCGTGAGTTCAAGGCCAGCCTGGGTTATAGAATGAGTTCTAAGATAGTCTTGGTTACAAAATCAAAACCGGTCTTAAAAAATGTGTGTGCTGTGCGTGAGTGTGTGTGTGTCTGTCTGTCTGTCTATCTGTCTATATTTTGGGAAGGAGAAAACAAAGCCAGTCATTGCCCTCCAGGAGTTCACAGCAACCATGCGTCCTAAACATCCAGCCATTAGGTCAGACAGAGAATGAGGGCAGTTGGGGGGAGGGGCACTGCCGTGACTGTAGCTCCTGGGTAGGAAATGGAACTGTGTCCCTCCCCCCCTTTATGGACAGGTCACAGACAGGTGACAGGTCACAGACAGGTTACAGACATGTGACAGGTACAGACTGGCCCAGGAGCTAATGTTTAAGAAACAGGAGTGGCTCTGGGGCATGCGTGTGAGGAGGGTGGAGCCCAGGGGAAGCTGGGAAGGGAGGCTCCCTGAGTGATATCTGGGGTGACTCCACCCAGCCAGCAGTGAGCAAAAGGTGGAGCCATGGCAACAGTGGCCTGCTCAGGACTGTGTCCCCCAGAGCTGCCAGGTCTCAATCTCCTTGCCCAAGGCTCCTCCTGGCTCTGCCCCAACCACAATGCTAAGTGGGTTTGAAGGTTTTGTTTTTGTTTTTTGATTTTTTTTTTTTTTTTTTTTTTTTTTTTGGCCAAGTTCAAAGCTCTGAGGCCAAGCTCTTGGGGTGACTTTGGGCAAGTTTAAGTCCTGTCTAGCTGGGCAGTGGTGGCGCACGCCTTTAATCCCAGCACTTGGGAGGCAGAGGCAGGTGGATTTCTGAGTTCGAGGCCAGCCTGGTCTACAGAGTGAGTTCTAGGACAGCCAAGGCTACACAGAGAAACCCTGTCTCGAAAAACCAAAAAACCAAAAACCAAAAACCAAAAAACAAAAAAAAGTCCTGTCTAAGCCTGGGTTTCTTCAGGTATAAACTGCACCATAACCTACACAGTTTTATTTATTTATTTATTTGTTTGTTTGGTTGGTTGGTTTGGTTTTTCAATACATGCTTTCTCTGTGTAATAGTCCTGGCTATTCTAGAAGTCACTCTGTAAACCAGGCTGGTCTTGAACTCACAGAGATCCACCTGCCTCTGCCTACCAAGTGCTGGGATTGAAACAGTATGCCACCATGCCCATCTTTTTCTTTTTTTCTTTTCTTTTTTTTTTTTTTTTTTTTTTTTTTTTTTTTGGTTTTTCGAGACAGGGTTTCTCTGTGTAGCCCTGGTTGTCCTGGAACTCACTCTGTAGACCAGGCTGGCCTCGAACTCAGAAATCTGCCTGCCTCTGCCTCCCAAGTGCTGGGATTAAAGGCACTGCCCAGCCATGCCCATCTTTTAAAAACTGTTTTATTGCATTTATTTCTTGCATGTGGGCGCCAGTGTGTGCATGAGGAGATCAAATCTCAATCTGTAGAAGCGAAGTGGTTCTCTGTTTCCACCATGTAGGCTCCCGGGAATCAAACTCAAGTGTCAGCCTTAGCAGCAAGCCCCAGTTCCTGCTGAGCCGTCTTGCCAGCCCAAGTACCCAGGGGAGTCAGAGGTTCTAAAGGACAAGCAGGACTGAGGGCCTTGGGGTCTCCAGGACGGTCAAGGTTACCTCATCTTCAGTTCTCCCCCTGGATCACCCTGTCTGCCTTGGGCCTTTAGCGCCATTGTAGGTGTTTTCCACTGGACAGAAAGGCTGTTTCTCTTTGAAATGATCATTGGTGCAACAAAGTAACAACACAGACTCCTCCGCTCCCCACTGAACTTTCCAGAGGGCAGCAGGCAGACGTCATTTCCAGCTCCTCCTCACCCTCCTCCCAAGCACTCACCTCCCTCCTCACCCTCCTCCTGAGCACTCACTCCCACAGTGTTGTTGGCCTGTTTATTTTTATTGGTTCTCAGAGCTGAGAGTCAGCCTCAGCAGGTGCTGCCAACTCGTGCGTTCACCGCAGGCATTCAACGAATGTCGACTGAATGAATTATGGAAGAAGACCCTGAAGCCCAGAGAGTCTAGGAGAGCTGACAGGTGTCACACAGCATACAGAGAAGATGTTGAATTGCATCTACTCTGTGCCTTTTCTCCTCTGACTTGGGGGTCCCAAGTGGTACTGAGATTCAGCAGCCTGGATGGCTTTGGATGGCCTTAACTGCATCCAGGAAGAGCTCCTGGAATTCTCTGGATGTAGCCACGGGTCCTCAAGGTGAGGATGGCAGATGGCTGGAGGCTAATCTTTATTGTCATCATGGGAATAGAAAAGCTTCCCTCTAATAAACCCCCAATGGCTTATACAAAGTCCTAAAGTGTAGCAGTAAGAACAAGTCAGAAGGTGTCAGGGGGTTGCCTGAGCTGGGTGAAACGGTCAGGAAAGTCAAGCTCACCATCAGGGGAGTCTAAGACCCTACAGTTTACCTGGGAGGGCAGAGTCCCAGCGAGGGCACTTGGGTTGTTGGGGCACCACCCTTCAGCTCCTCACTCCTCACCTGGGCAGGAGAGATGGCTCTGCAGGGCTGGTGACCTGAATCTAATGCCTAGACCCTACGGAAAGGGAGAAGGAGAGGACCAACTCCAACTCCTGACCTCCACAGCGAGCTGTGACATTCACATCTGCACATGTGCACTCACACTCATATGCACACACTCACAAATGCACACACATACTACTAATCGTAACATGCACACATGCACACACATTCACGCATACAAACACATACTACTAATAACATGCACACTTAGACATAAACTCACACATACTACTAATAACACACATATACATGTACATACTTTCACACACATACACACTCACAAACATACACATACAACTAACACACATACATATACAAACATGCACACTCACACATTCACACACATACACTCACACACATACTACTTCTATAATAACACGCATGCATACACACACATGCACTCTCACACATGCACACACACATGCACTCTCACACATGCACACACACACGCACTCTCACACATGCACACACACATGCACTCTCACACATGCACACACACATGCACTCTCACACATGCACACACACATGCACTCTCACACATGCACACACACATGCACTCTCACACATGCACTCACACATGCACTCTCACACATGCACTCATGCACACATGCACACACACATGCACTCTCACACATGCACACACGCACACATGCACACACACATGCACTCTCACACATGCACTCATGCACACATACTCACAAACACACATATATACTACCAGCAGCAATAATAATAGTAGTAAATAATCTTAAAAACACTGTTTATTAAAGTTATTCATAGGCTGGAGAGATGGCTCAGCGGTTAAGAGCACCGGCTGCTCTTCCAGAGGTCCTGAGTTCAATTCCCAGCAACCACATGGTGGCTCACAACCCTCTGCAATGGGATCTGATGCCCTCTTCTGGTGTGTCTGAAGACAGCATATACATTAGATAAATCTTTTTTTAAAGAGTTACTCATTTTACTTTTTGAGAGAGCGTGTTGCCTGCCTGTTTGTATGTGCACTGTGTCCATGCTTGGTGCTCAGAGGTCAGAAGAGAGCATTAGATCCCCTGGAACTGGAGTTATGGACGGTTCTGAACCACTATATGGGTTGCTGGGAATAGAACTCAGGTCCTCTGCAAGAGCAACAAGTGCTCTGAACCTCTAAGCCATCTCTCCAGCCTAAAGTAATTAAAAAGAACAATAACAGACAGAAAACCACCCCGGCCTGAGTTTCTGTGCCTCTGCTGCTGCCTCCTCCTCCGCTAAAAGGTAAAGAATTCATTTCAAAGCCCTCAACCTGGAAAGCTGCCCCCACGCTTCCTAGTACGAGCTTAATCAATGTACACTTAGGTGTCTCTGGATCTGTGCTGTCTCCCCACTGAGACTACATTTTAATCCTGTACAGCATGAGGCTGCTTTCCCCAGCAACTGTCTTCAGAGTCATAAAACAGCAGACCAAGGCTTTGAGAGAAGAGAGACTGGGCAATTCTGAGATAAGAAGCCCCAGGACCAGGTTGGAGACCGGGGCTCAGCAGGGAGAGTGTTCTCTTAGTGCTCACCAAGGCCCCGGCTCCATCCCTAGCACCAAACAAACAGTGAGACTATGTCTCAAAACAGAACACCCCCGTGCTGTTCAAGGATGGTGCTTCCCTGAGGCTAACAAACATGGAAGGAGCCTGCTGCATTTGGGGGCTTTCCACTGAAAAGGGATGTCTCTTCCCTCCCCCACTTCCTTTTCTCCTCATCTTCTTCTTCCTCCTATTTGTTTAGAATCTTTTGTTTTGAGACAGGATCTCATTAGGTAGCCCAGGCTGGCCTAAAACTCACTATGCAGACCAAGGCAGTTGGGGCTCTCCTCCTGCCTCACACTCTGTAGTTTTGGGAATACAGTCATCAACCACCACGACAATACTGGACTCACTACGCTGCGCTGCTTGGCTAGAACTCACAATGTAGACCAGGCTGGCCCCAAACTCACAGAGATCCACCTGTTCTGTCACCTACAAGCATTTCTGTTTAACAGGAACACAAGTCACAGGCTTATTTTCCACTTCTTTAGTGCAGACTCTGGGTGTGTACTCCCTTGGTCGGAAGATGGATCGAGATTCCTACAGTGTGGCTCAGTGGTGAGCACCTGCCTAGTTACCTACTGTGTGCAAGGCCTTGGGGTGGGGACACGAATTGTTGCATCAGTGACCAGGCTACCACAGCCCACAGCCAGTCTTAGAATAGCATCAACCCATTGCCTTCCTCCAGATAAGCCCGGACCATTCCTTTCACCACCACCACCACCACCACCACCACCACCACCACACACACACACACACACCACTTTCCAGCTGTCTCTCTCTCTCTCTCTCTCTCTCTCTCTCTCTCTCTCTCTCTCTCTCTCTCTCTCTCTCTCCCACCAGTTCCAGTGATCTACTGAAACAAGGGCTAGACCTTCCTTCTCACCTTCTCCTGGCTTTAAAGGGAAAACCCATCCTTAAAAATAAAACCTGAGTCGGCGGTGGTGGTGCATGCCTTTAATCCCAGCACTTGGGGAGGCAGAGGCAGGCGGATTTCTGAGTTTGAGGCCAGCCTGGTCTACAGAGTGAGTTCCAGGACAGCCAGGGCTATACAGAGAAACCCTGTCTCGGGGAAAAAAAAAAAAAAAAAAAAAAAAAAAAAAAGAAAGAAAGAAACCTTAGTTCTTCCCTCTGGCAGGATTAGGCCATGAGCTCTGACCTTAGCATTCCCCTTAGGGTCCTTTCTTGGGTGATCTTCTGCTTATGTGCACACACAAGACACTGCCAGGTCGTCTACGAATGAATGTCCCCAGCCTGCCCACCACTTGAAGCTTATCATTTCTAGTCCTTGCCATAGTAGCACTGAGCTGAGGACGCAGAACCATAGCCACACCTGTCTTGGAATCAGTAAGCCCACGGGGCAGATTTTGAACCCAAGACCATCTGACTACTGAGATCTTGTCCCCATACCCAGAAGAGCTTCCGGAAACATCCTGGAATGTTCCTAAGGACTGGAGCTCAGAGCCAGGAGTGTCCCCTACCTTCCCCTCCTCCATCATGTGTGGCCACTTCGTGGCGTAGACTGGCTTGTGTCTTTGGTGAAGCGGTAAATCATGGTATTGTCTATCCTGATCAGCTCGTGTCAACAAACATCACCATGGAGTTTCCTAGGAAAGTACAACAAGTAACTCTTTGCACCGGGGACCACGGAGGAAGGACATTAGCTGCGGTGTGAGCAGCTCATGGGCACTTGGTCCAGACCCAGTCACTTCCGGGATGTGGCTCTACTCCAGGGTTGTCACTTTACCTCCAGGGTCACCTGAGGCCCACCTTGTCTTCCTGGGTCTCAATTTCCCTGTTAATACAAGGATCTCTTAAAACTGGTTGCGAGCCTACTGTGTGCCATAGAGTTCAGGGCTGGGGGTGGGGGGGACTGTGAAGAACCACACAGTCAAATGGAAAGTGAGGGTGCTGTTTTTTATTTTTGTTGGGCAATGATTCTTTTTTGAATTTTGTGTGTGCACCTGTGTCCATGTGGGCGGGGCTGGAGTTACAAGCAACAATTGTAAGCAGCCTGATGTGGGTGCTGGGAACCGAACCTCTGTTAAGCACAGCTTTCTAGCCCCACCCCATCCTCCACGCTGGTTTTTAGGATACAGGGTATTTCCTCACGCATGCTCGGCAAGCACTTTACCCACTGACCCACGCTAGCTGAAACTGAAACTTATGTTTTCGGAGCCAGCCTTGAACTCGCAGCAATCCCCTTGCCTCTGCTGTGTGCCACTCAAAGACTAGTTTCTAATCGTGCTCAGAAGGAATCTCTGTCATCTGCCAACTGCCAGTCCTCTGGTCCTCGGATCCCACAACCTGTTTACACTCTCACTTCCGTGAGCTCGCTTCATCCGACGCCGCTCTCAGTCTATGCTGGGTCCCTTCCTCCTCTTTTGCCTTTTCACAAATCCGACCTGGAAGAAGTGGGTGCAGGGGTGTCAGACCTGAAGTCCCCAGGAGCAGGTGGAGGAGAGAGCGACTTGGGGATACCGCGGGGCGGTGCCCGGAGCGCGGGGCAGGTGAGGGGGTTGGTCACTAGCTGGGCAGGACGGGGCGGGGCGGAACCTGGAGGCGACAGCGGCGGCCATCCAGCTCCAGGAGCGCGGCCCGCAAGAGGCGGGGCTGGGGTGCGGAGCAGGTAGGGCGCGGGACACGGAACTCTGGGCCGTGGAAGGACAGCGCGCAGGGGCTCAGGCCCGCGGACGATCGCTCTTGGGACCCCCGGGAGTCCCCAGCCTTGGCGTGAGCGGGTAGCTGAAAGGTCAGCAACATCTCCCGGTTGTCTGCAGACGCTGGTGCACAGAGGTGTTCAGGGTGCAAGCCGAGGAGCACCCCGAAGCTGGCTGCATTTGGGGCGACATCTCTGGCGTGCGAAAGCTGGTGATTTCCTTGTCCGCTCCCGCGAAGTCACCGGGAGCGACCTGGACTCCTGGAAAAAAAGCCTGCGAGAGGTAGGAGCCTTAAACTCCCCTCCCCCTCGGGTCCCGAGTTCGCTTGGTTTATAAACTGGGCATCCAGAAGAGCGCGCTCCTTCGGAGGCCCCGGGAGCTCTGCAGTCCAACGAGACCAGCATCCAGAAAAGGGGCCCGGGCTCCTACCAAAGTCAATAAATAGACATGTTGAAACAGCTGCTCCTTGATAGTGGGAGATTCTAGTCCTGTGTACCTTGAGGTGGAAGGAAATGGCTGCGATTTCTGCCTCCAAAGGGGCAGGATTGGAAACTGAGGAAGCCCTGGGGTGTGGGGGGAAGATTCTTCTTGGAAGAGGGGTTGGAGGATTTGAGGAGCTGCAAAAGGAGCAAAGAAGCAGGAGTGGTACCCAATCAGAGTCCCTGCCTTGGCCTGGCTGGCTGTTGCCTGGAGGCCGCTCCTTCTTTTCTAACAAATTCGGTTTCTTGTACCTAAGTGAAACTTTCTTGTATCTAAATGAAAGTGTCTTTGACGGATTAAGACATGGTTTTAGGTAAGCTACTCATTTCTGCCAGACTGGCTCCCTGGGGATGCAGACTGTGTCTGGTTCACCACTGCCTCTCCAGCAAAGCTCACAGTACCAAGGATTGGAGAGTGGCTGCATCTGGTGGAGCTGGGCACCTCCTGGTGTGTGTGGTGAGCAGGCAGGGGCAGCTGAGCTGGGCTTGACTTAGGCTCCCCTGGCCTCTGTGGTTGGGACTGCCTTACCACCACCTAATTCCTTTGTCTCCAACTGGACTCACATCACCACCTGATGTCGCTCAGGCTGGACACAGGCTTGTATGTAACAGCTGTAAGCACTATCCCAGGCCTTTCCGGTTCTGGCGACCTCCAGGTGGTCATGATAGGCTTCCATCACTCTGAGTTGACTAGCCTGGTGTGAGCAGCAAAGATCTGAGGATTGACATGGAGGGAGTGCGGGCATCCACGGGGACAGGGACACACTGTCCCCAAGAAAGGCAAGTTCAAGGCCGCTTGTAGCACTTACTTGGGTCTTGGCAGGTGTGATAGCCTATGCTTGTAATTTCAGTACTCAGGAGGTCGAAGGAGGAGGCTGGTCTCAAGTTCAAGGCCAGCCCAGGCTAGATAGCAAAACGATCCTTAAAAATAAATAAACAGAGCTAAAGACATGGCTTGGAAGTTGAGAGCATTGACTGCTCTTCCAGAGGTCCTGAGTTCAATTCCCACCTGGTGGCTCACAACCATATATGATGAAATCTAGCGCCCCCTTCTGGCATGCAGGCATATATGCAGGCAGAACACATACATAGATACATACATACATACATACATACATACATACATACATACAGCGAACCCACCTGTGTCTTACTGTGAACTCTAAGTGAACAGGGAGGAGCAAGGATGCTGGGTGCCCCCCTCACTGTTCCCATCCCCAGAACTACAAGTGACAGGCAGATACGCAGGGAGTTTTCTGTGGACTGCAGACCAGCCCTCTTGGCTTTAAGGCAATCCCTTCTCCCTCCAGCTTAGGGGTGCACCCTCTCGTTCATCTGTCACCTTTCACTTCTCCCCATGCCAGTGACTCTTCTCAGATAACAGCCCTCAGCTGGACATGAGCATATTCAAGAGAGGCCAGGGTATGAGGTAACCATGATGGCCCCACTCTCCCACCCTGGGACGTGGGGCAGGGTGGCAGAACCAGAATCAGAATTTTTAAGGAGAATCAGAAGTTTTAAGGTTGCCCAGGCCTTTAATCCGAGTACTCAGGAGGTAGAGGCAGGCAGATCTCTGAGGTCAAGACCAGCCTGGTTTACAAATTGAGTTCCAGAACAGCTAGGGCTACATAGAGAAACCCTGTCTCAAAACAAACAAACAAACAAACAAACAAACAAACAGTTTAAGATCATCTTTGGCTATGTAGCAAGTTCAAGGCCAGCCTGGGATACTTAGTGCCTTGTCTCAAAAAACAAACAGAGTAATGCAGAAACACCCGTGTTGTGCTGCACACTTACAGCCTTTCCACCCAGCTGGCAGCAGTGGCATGTGGGTTTTCCTAGCTGGCTTCCACAGCCCTGGCCTCCCCCCCCCCCAGCTTCCTCCCCATGGCTCCCCCCACCCCCCAAGCAGGTTCTCCAGCTCCATCCTTCTGGATGTGGCCCATCTGGACTCCATCTTTGCTTTAAGGTCTAGTGGGATAGGTTCTTTGTGGCCTGTCCTCAGATGAATTCCTGATCTACAGTGAGGCGAGGTAGACAGAAGGCAGGAAGTCAGGGAAGAGACACTCACTTGCCCATAAGTAGGGATCCATGCTCCCCCTACTCAGTGTGGCACCAGTGAAGGTGGAGCCAGCCGAAGGGTGGCAGGACCAGAAATTCTGTGGTCTGAAGCTCTCCAGCAACTTTACAGCTTGGTCTAAGGGTGGAAAAGAGGGTGTGGCTGTTCTGAGACAAGGCTTGTTCTATAGCTAACCAAGGCCTGGTCTCAGGACCTCCTGTCTGTAACGGGCATGCCTGAGCTGATGGGGCCCTAAGTCAGGGTCCCAGTGGCAGCAGAGTGGGTGCTGTAAGAACGGGGCACCTTGGGGAATCATGAGGGTCTAGAAATCCAGCTGGCCTTGTGCTAGAACTGAGGAGTGAAAGACCAGCAGGGACTTTACCCCACAATGTGCCCTTGAGTCTGTATCTGGCTTAAACCTCGCGTCTCTGAGCTGCCACTCACTGATTTATCGGTCAGCAGCAATTACTTAATAATGTCCAGGCCCCCTTTTGGAGAAACCTTGTGTCTAGGACCTGCTGTGACAACTTTTAAGGCACACTGCCTTGGAATTTTAAAATTCTCCACTGGACATGGTAGAACCTTTCACCCGGAACTTCAGTCCTCTCAAACATCCTGGGAGCCACTCCGCCACACCTCAGCACTCTTTCCAGCTGCAGCCCTGAAGGATGCCCAGCCCTGACGAATGCCCCGAGGACAGAGGCAGAACCTTTATGTTCCTCCTTAATCCAGCTGCAGTGTCTGGTCTTAGGGAGACATCCAGCAGCAGCAGTTCTGTGACCAGTGGCCTGGCTTCGGCCTCCTCCCTTGGCTCAATTCCTCTGAAAGCCTTAGGCCCTCCATTCCCCCCACCCCCACCCCGCATCCCCCACAGTTGCACAAACACACTTCAGAAGTATGAAGATCCAGGGAGGTGTTGCCAGGGATGAGCCTGAGTCTACTAGCCTACCTATCCCAGGCTGGCCTCAAACTTGCTGTGAAGCCAAAGATAACCATGGGAGTTCAAGGACCCCTGTTTGTTGTGGTTTTTTTGGTTTGGTTTTTTGTTTTTATTTTGTTTTGTTTTGTTTTGTTTTGTTTTTGAGACAGGGTTTCTCTGTGTAGCCCTGGCTGTCCTGGAACTCACTCTGTAGACCAGGCTGGCCTCAAACTCACAAAGCTCTGCCTGCCAATGCCTCCCAAGTGCCGGGATTAAAGACATGGGCCACCACCATCCAACTTTTTAAAACCTCTTTTCTTCATACTTTTAACCATCCGTAGATGACTGCTGCTGCCTAAACCCCCAAGGCAGTGTAAGCAGTTGTGAAACTATTGTTTGGGGGACTAACAGCCAGGTCTGGGTCTTTTCATTACATTCTTATTATTTGTACAGGGCAACAGGAGGGATCATGCCAGGGCATTCATACGTAGGTCAGAGGATAACTTCTGAGAGTTGGTTCTTTCCTACTATTATGTGGGTCCCCAGGGATCGAACTCAGGTACTCAGGCTTGACAGCAGGCCTCTTTACCCCATGAGCCGTCTAGCCATGGATATATTCAGCTGAGCCCATGCACATGGACCCTGCAGACCCAGAACTGGCTGCAGAAGCTTTCAACAGGTTTTCTTGAAAGTAACCACTTGCTAGGAAGGAGGCGATAGTGTGTAATGTTCCGGGTAGTTTAGAATATCAGAGCCAGAGGTGAAAATCAGATTCTAATTTTTGACCAGGAAGAATTAGCTTTTCCCTAATGGGCTTTAATAAAACTCCACTTCACATGTGGTCACTTAAATCCTAAGGCAGGGGGGATGGGAGGTGGAGTCCAGCATGGACCATGAGGGAGGGAATCCATCTTCAGTAGCTTCTAGGGTTGTTAATATTTGTCTAGCTGCTTGACCATGGAGAAGGGATGGGGGCTCCATCTGTAGTGTTGGAGGCTTGAGAAGGTAGTTTACTCAGAACTAGAAGTGGCTCTGCCTTCATGGGCCTCCCCAGAGACTCACTGCCACCAGCTGGACAACAGGAATCCACACACACCCATAGGTTCCAAAACCTCCCCCAAACAGTGCCACCAGCTGGAGACCCAGTATTCAAACAATGAGCTTGTTGAATGAGAATGGCTCCTGTAGGCTCAGCTATTTGAATGCTTGGTTAGTGGAACTGTTTGAGAAGGATTAGGAGGTGTGGCCTTGTCAGAGTAGGTGTGTCACTGGGGCGTGGGCTTTGAGGTTTCAAAACACCATGATAGCCCTCACATCCCCCTTGATTGCAGGTCAGGATATAAGCTATAAGCTCTTGGTTACTGATCCAGCACCATGATGGTCATGGACTCACTCTCTGAAATTGTAAGCCCCCAGGTAAATGCTTTATTTTGTAAGTTGTCACAGTCACGGCCCCTGCTCCCGCACTATATCAGTGACTCTAGCAGGGACATTTCAGACCCAGAGTAGAACAGCAGCTGATATGATTTCTGTGATAAAAAGACAATAATAATTTAG
Organism: Arvicanthis niloticus; assembly: GCF_011762505.2. Taxonomy (NCBI): domain Eukaryota; kingdom Metazoa; phylum Chordata; class Mammalia; order Rodentia; family Muridae; genus Arvicanthis; species Arvicanthis niloticus. The sequence continues at coordinate 19,419,224 of NC_047662.1, forward strand.
CCACATGCAAAGCCAAGTCACAGAAGGAGTGGACAGCATGTCCTCACATGGGGAAGGGGAGGCGCTGGACATCTGTCACCCCAGTTCTTGGAAGGTGGAGGCAGGAGAATCAGAAATTCAGGGTCATCCACGGGTACATAGAGAAGTCAAGGCCAGCCCTGGGTATGTAAGAACCTGTCAAGAAAAAAAGACGGTGGTGGCGCATGCCTTTAATCCCAGCACTTGGGAGGCAGAGACAGGCGGATTTCTGAGTTCGAGGCCAGCCTGGTCTACAGAGTGAGTTCCAGGACAGCCAGGGCTACACAGAGAAACCCTGTTTCAAAAAACAAAAAAAAAAACAAAAAAAAAAACAAAAAAAAAAAAAAAAAAAAAAACAAAAAAAAAAAAAAAAAGAAAGAAAGAAAGAAAGAAAGAAACGAAAAGAAACCTAAAAAGAGGTCAACAAGGAAATCACTGAGAAAGGAACTCAGGTTTATTACTCAGAAGTGACAGGACAGCTTAGTGGATCTCAACCTTCCTGATGAGGAGACCCTTCATGTTCTGGGGACCTTCCACAACCATAAAATTATTTTGTTGCTATTTCATAACTGTAATTTAGCTACTGTTATGAATTGTAATGTAAATATGCAGAATATCTGATGTGCGACCCCTGTGAAAGGATAGTTCCACCCCAAAGGGGTCGAGACCCACAGGTTGAGAACAACTGGGGGACTTGCATAAGCACATATTAAAGACCAACAGTGAAATAACCGTCCATCACAGTGAAGGTGAGATTGGAAACCTGAAGGACAGGCAGGAGGAATGGCTCAGTGGTCAAGAGAACTGGAAGGCCTTCCAGAGGTCTCAGGTTCAAATCCCAGCTCACAACCATCTGTAAGTCCAGTTCCAGGGGACCCGATGTCCTCTTTTGGTCTCCATGCATCTACAGCACGTAGACTTTTTATTTTTAAAAAAGTGAAAGGCCAGGACAAGAGCAGAGAGCGGGTGGATCACTCTGATAAAGGAAGCGGAGGTGGTGGTGTCCTTGGAAGGGGAAGAAACGAACCTTTCTATCTGAAACCCTAACGCCAGCCAAACTGTCCTATGAACATGAACTCACTGTAAAAGCATTCCTAGGCAAATAAACAAAGCCTCAGAAGGTGGAGCATAAAGACCCACAGAGGCTACTAGGAGGAAATAGTTTACTATGAAAAGAAACAATACTGACCCTGCAGCCCGGAGAGCAGGGTGGAGGTGGTGCTCAGCACTCTAGAGAGGAGGCTGCTTAGTTTTGTTTGTGACAGGGCCTTGAACCTCCTGCCCCTGCCTCCAGGATGCTGGGGTTACAGACGTGCATTCGTGTGCCACCAAGCCTGACTTAACAGTGCAAAGCAGGCCTTCGATAGCTGAGCTACAAACACAGATCTTTGGTTTTTTGTTTTTTGTTTTGTTTTGTTTTGTTTTGAGACAGGGTCTCACAACACACCCCAGGCCGACCTTGAACTCAAGGTGCTCTTGCGATCAGGGTTTCGTCTAAATATTGGAATGTCAGGGTGTTCATTGAGAATGGGCCCACCTGAGAGCCTGGCAGCCTAAGCCATCCAGCAGGAATGACAGGCCACAGGCACTTACACCAAGGGCATTGGGTTCCCGGGGAGACTACAGGTCAGCGGGGCCAGTACTAACCCTGGCTGCCAAGCTCACCAGGGTCACCAAAGCACTTGCTTCTGTTTTGTTTGGTTTTGTTGTTGCTGTTCTTAAGTTCTGTTTATTTATTCAGTTTGGTTGGTTTGAGACAGGGTCTCGTGTAGCCAAGGCTGGCCCAGTAGCAATGGATGACCTTGACCTTGTAACCCTCCTATCTCTGCCTCCTGGGTGATTGGATTACAGGCACTCACCACTGTACATCCTTCATTGCCCATTAATAATAATATAATAATAATAGCTCATTAATTAAGTGAGGCCCAGGGAGTGAGGTCCAGAGATTCTCTCTCTGTCTCCCCAGCACTGAGAGTAAGGCCAGCACCATGCATGGCTTTTACCTGGGTTCTACAGTGTGAACTCAGGTGAGCACCTTACTGGCTGGGCTGTCTTCCCAGCACAGAATTCCAGTTTCCTTTGTTTGATTAAATTAGTTCCTTGACAGTTTCACACTTATTTATGGTACATTCCCCTCCCCCATCTCTTCTCCACCCCCTCTTATGGGTCTCCAACCATCCCATTCCTCCCCATCCCACCCTCCTCCCTGACTGTCCCTTTCCCAGATTCATGACTTTCAGCTTTGTTACGTGACACATCTAGTTTAGTGCCATCTGTGACTGTTGAATTGTGATCACCCACTGAGACCTTTTAGATGTTCTTTTGTTTTTAATGTTTTATTACACTTATTTCGGAGTGGTCCATATGCCATGGCACACATGTGAGGAGCTGGTTCTCTCCTTCCATCTTATGGGTTCTGGAGCTTGAACTCGGGTTATATAAGTCTTACAGGCAAGTGTCTTTACCCACTAGGCCATCTTGCCAGCCCCTGGAGTCTGATTTTGTTTTTAAGACAAGGTCTCAGACTCACAATATAGCTGAGACTTGCTTTGAACTTCTGGTCTTCTGTCGCGCCCCGCTTGTCCAGCAAGGAAGACGCGACAAACCGGATCCTTCTCAACAGCCTTTATTGGAAGCGCTCTTTTAGATTTCTTGGGAGAGACTGACTCGAATGCCCAGAACGGGCTGCTTATATACCCCCAGCCCTGGGCGTGGCAAAGCGCATGGAGGTGTCCGATTGGTCAATTTGCAATGACTCATTAGCATACTCATTAGCATACCCCGCCCAGGAGGGGGTGATTGCCCAGGTTCGTGGTACCCTAGTGGTACCTCATTTGCATGCCCCATTCGGGAGGGGCTGGAGCCAAATTGAACTGTGCATGCGCAGGCCTCTGGTAGTTCCTACCAGAGCCTAGGCAGGCGCCATCTTGGATCGCCGCCTCAGAGTGGCTGGTGCGTGCAAATGTGCGCCCTTGGCCCGCAGAGTTGACGCGGCGCAGCGTTGTTTTAGTCAGCCGTGTCAACTCTGCGGTGCCGTTTTATTCAGCCGCATAAGGTTGGCGGCCTACAGTCTTCCTGTCTCCGAGTCTTGAGTGCTGGGATTAAGGTCACGCACCACCACACCCAGCTCTAGTGTCCTGTTTTTGTTGGTGTTTGTTTGGTTTTAGTTTGGTTTGGTTTTTTGAGACAGGGTTTTTCTGGTGTGTCCCTGGCTGTCCTGGAACTCGCTCTGTAGACCAGGCTAGCCTCGAACTCAGAAATCCACCTGTCTCCACCTCCCAAGGGCTGGGATTAAAGGTGTGTGCCACCACCACCCAGCCTCTAGTGTCCTTTTATGTTTCTTGTTTTGGTTTGGTTTTGATTTTGAGACATGGTCTTACTCTGTAGTTCTGACTGTACTGGAACTCACAGAGATCCACCTGCCTCTGCTTCCCTGGTGCTAGAATTAAAGACATGTTTCCTGGGTTTTGATTGGAAAAATAAATCTGGTCAAAGTCCAGGCAAAAGAGAAGCTCAGGGTCTGAAGCTTGTGAGGCTCCACACTCCTACACCTGGCTGTCACCGGAACTCAGGGACTCACCCTTGTCAGACAAGTCCCTCCATGTGCATCACAGGACTCGGTGTTCCATACAAGCTGCACACCTACAGGCTTCTCCCCTTTACTCCTTTCAGAGCCTTCCAGAAGGCAGCTCCGGGTTAGTTACTGCAGGACGGTGATGACTGAGGCAGGTTTGTTCTCCAGGAGTACCTTGGAGAACAGGCAAGACAGACGTGACATACCTATATGTCAGCTGCTGCCTGAGGGGACTTAGGAGAGGTGAACACAAGTCGCTGGGGAGAGACTCCCAACTGGAGTGACAGTCTGGGGTTTCTTCAGTCTCTGTGACTAAGCTGCTAGGCTTCAGTGCACCTGGCTAAGTGACTTAGGAGGCAAGACTCCTCCTGGGCCCAGTATCCATGCTAGGTTAAGTTGTTGTCACTTGTTTTTAAGAGTTATCCCTGAGGTGACAAGTCACAAGCTGACTGACGGTGACGGAAGGGTTTTGGAATGTCATGAGCCCAGGGGACATAGCTAGACCAGAATCCAGACCCAGGACCAGTTCCAAAGCTGTCCTTCTCATGACACTAGAATATGGAGGACAGGAGGCAGGACCATCCCACCCAAGAGATGGGTGACACCCTGCTGGGAAAACCAAAGTGTTCTGAAAGAGTCCAGTTGTGGCATTTGTGAAGTGAGCATGTGGCATGTGTGACATGTGTAAAGCGGGTGACATGTGTGACAAGTGTGGAGTGTGTGGCATGTGTGACATGTATGGAGTGTGTGGCGTATTGTGACATGTGTGGAGCATGTGGTATGTGTGACATGTGTGGAGCCAGTGTGTGGTATGTGTGACATATGGAGCGTGTGGCGTGTGTGATATGTGTGGAGCATGCGATGTGTGTGATGTGTGTGGAGTGTGTGACGTGTGTGGAGCCTGTGGCATGTGTGACATGTATGGAGCATGTGGCGTGTGTGATATGTGTGGAGCGTGTGGTGCATGACTTGTGTGGTATGTGTAGAGCCTGTGGCGTGTTGTGACGTATGTGGAGCATGTGACATGTGTGATGTGTGTGGACTGTGGGTGACATGTGTGGAGCCTGTGGCATGTGTGACATGTATGGAGCATGTGGCGTGTGTGATATGTGTGGAGCGTGTGGTGCATGACTTGTGTGGCATGTGTGGAGCCTGTGGCATGTTGTGACGTATGTGGAGCATGTGACATGTGTGATGTGTGTGGACTGTGGGTGACAGGTGTGGAGCGTGTGGCATATGTGACATGTGTGGAGCCTGTGGCATGTCTGACATGTGTGAAGCGCGTGGCGTGTGTGTGACGTGTGTAGACTGTGTGGGAGACGGGTGTGTAGAGAAGCAGGAGAGGTGCCAGGCCTCCCCTGTACTTGGGGCTATGACTCTCAGCCTGGCTGCTGTCTCCTCATGCTCTAAGACCTTCTAGGGCCATGTCTGTGTCCTTGCTGGCAGGTTGGGCAACCCCGAGCCCGCTCCTCACGCAATGGTTCCATGTCTGTCCTCCCTCTGGGCTCATTTGCTCAGAATCTGGGTCTGGGAGCAGAGGAAACAGGATACCTGGAGAAGTTCAATTACGTAACTATTGTTGATGAAGCAGGAAGAGAGAGCAAATAAATGAAATTAATCTCCTTTTTTCTTAGTCTTGTACATGTTTTGACCCGGATAGCTTGACATCCCTCCGCTCTCCTTTTCTTTCCTTCCCTTCGAACCCAAGCTGGATGGATGTGTGTGTGTGTGTGTGTGTGTGTGTGTGTGTGTGTGTGTGTTATAATTTGTGTGTGCATGTATGTGCAAGAGGGTTGGGGCGCACAGTGCATGCATACGAAGGCACCTTCCAACTTCCATTTAAGACAAGGTCTCTAATTGGCCTGAAACTTCACCACATAGGCAAGCTCTCAATCCTAGCTGGCCTGGCCTCTACCAGAGATCCGCCTCCCTCCATTCCCCAATTCCCCATCCTTAAAGTTACAGACAGACAGACAGACAGACAGACATGCCCCTCCATGCCCAGCCTTTTTCCTTAGGTCCTCATGCTTTTGAAGCAAGTACTTACTGACTAAGCACCCCTGCACCCTCCCCCCCCCACCTCCCCCAACCAGCTCTGATCTTGTCTCAACTGGGATGCAAGTGAGGAGAGTGTGGAGTGGAGAGTTCCCAGCAGGTTCAAGAAGGAAGGGGATCTGTCCAGTGCTGCTCTCTGCCGGCTGAGGGCTTTTTGTACATACTCCATTTTACCCAAAGGACAAAGCCATACTTGCTGTCTCAGTTACTATCCTGCTGCTATGATTTTAAAAAAAATGATAAAAAGCAGCTTGGTGGGGGTGGGGTGGGGCTGGAGAGATGGCTCAGTGGTTAAGAGCACTGCTCTTCCAGAGGTCATGAGTTCAATTCCCAGCAACCACATGGTGGCTCACAACTATCTGAAATGGGATCTGATGCCCTCTTCTGGTTTGTCTGAAAGTTGGACAGTGTACACACACACCACACACACACACACACACACACACACACACACACACACACACACCACACACACACAAGCAACTTTAGGGAGAAAGGGCTTATTTTGGCTCACAGTCCATCACTGAGTGGGAGTCATGGTGGCAGGGTGTGGAGGAGGCTGGTCTCACTGCATCCAGAGTCAGGAAGCAGACTGTGACAAGTTCCGGTGCTCAGTTCCCCTCTCCTTTTGTATAGTCCAGAATCCCAGGCTAGGTGATCTTCCCCCCATGCCCCCCTCCAGTCCCCATTCCCACAGAGGAGCCCAGCCAGATCTCTCTTCCTCTTGCTGCCTTACAGATCTCTGTAGAGTAACCGATGCCTACACGCCCCCAAGGTAAACTCTGGACCCAGGGCCTCCTGCCTTCACCCCTCTCAACTCTAAGACTCTGAGCTTCTCCCTAGCAGCTACTTAAAGGCCCCTGACTGGACGGGGTCCACACCGCAGTTCTGCAGCTCTCTGATCTGTGGCAAAGAGATGTGACACTAGACTTCTTGGTAAGGAAATGAAGTCCCTGCTAGCCTGATTAGCACAGCCCCTTCTGGCCAGCATTCCCTGACACTCGGAGCCAGCTGGGGACACACAGTTCCAATGCAGTGACAGGGCACCTCCCCTGCTCGGTCCCCTACCACAGCCAGGGCGTCCACCCAGACTCTTCTGTGCCCAGTAAACTTGTCCAGTCTCTGCACACTCCAGAGTATCTTCCACAGTCCCTCCAGCCTGCTGAGGGAGATGGTGGGGGCTCTGGGAAGCACAAGGAGTCCGGGTCCCGTTCTGATACCTGCAACCGTGATGAGTTAGCTTCTAAGTGTCCTTGGGTGTGAAGTGGAGGGGATATGATGGGGTTTCAGACAGATGACAGTATCCAGACCGCAGGCGCAGAGCTCACCACCGCCATTGTCCAGTTCTTGATTGACTAAAACACACAGAGGCCCTGATCACAGCAGGATGCCCTGCCCACGACTGAAGTTCTTGGGACCCCATCAGCCTCTAGAGACAGAATATATACAGCCTCTGGGACCAGAAGATGTGCCACACAGAAAAGAGGACATTTTCCACAAATCATGGCCCTGTGCTCAAATCTGCAGAGAGTGAGGCATCAGGTCCCCAGACTCAGAGCTCTGTAGAGGATCCTCAGAGGTAAAGACATGGGGTCCGGCAGATATGGGAGAGAATACCCAGACAGATGGGCTCCTAGAGAATCCTGAACCCATGTGAGGGCCACCAGGTACTGTAGGGAGCCCCACAATATTGTGAAGGCCCTCCAGCGAGATTATTGTTTATTTTAAAGTCAAGGATAGGAAGGCTGGGTGGTGGCATATGCTTTAGTCCCAGTACTCAGGCTTACAGATCTGAGTTCAAGGCCAGCCTGGTCTACAAAGTGAGTTCCAGGACAGCCAGGGCTACACGGAAAAACCCTGTCTCCAAAACCAAACAAACAAATAAAAACTAAAGTCAAATCAAATCAAATTGCGGGTGGCGAATGGACCGTTGTGGGGGCTCCCTCTTGGAATCTCAGAATTTAGGAGGCTGCGGTGGGAGGATCGTGAATTTCAGGCTCACCTGGCCTATGACGTAAGATTTTGTCTCAAAAAGGAAAAACGAAATTGGGGGACACTTTTTAAGGTGGAAGAAAAATATGACCACCCCCATGTTAAAAAATAAAAAGTCCTTAGAAGTGTGGTGAGAAATACTGTCAACTTGACAGGCTGTAGATCACACAAGAAGCAGGCTTCTTGGCCTGTCTATGAGGACACCCCTAAACTAGGATAAGTAAAGTGAGCAGACCCATCTGAAATTCTATCAGCACCACCCGGTACCCTGGGATAGCAAAGGAAAATGCCACCTGAGTGCCAGCAGCTACCACCATGCAACCGATGCCTGGCCAGTCTCCTTCCCCACTCCAGACACATGACCAGCCACCTCTTCTGCCACCAGCCCTTCCCCACCATGACTGTTGTACCCTCAAACTGTAAGCCAAATAAGCCCTTCCTTACATTGACTTTGTCGAGAATTTTGTCACAGCGGCAAGCAGGGAACTAATACTCTCTTTTGTTGAGATGGGGCCTCATGTAGCTGAGGATGGCTTTGAACTCCTGCCCTTTCTGCTTCACCTCCTGGGTGCTGGGATTACAGGTGTGCACCATCATGCCCAGTTTATGCTGTACTGGGGATCGAATCTACGGCCTTGTGGGTAAACAATATCAATTGAGTTGTGTTCCCTGTACAGACAGCATTTAGATCCAAGCCCATCCAGGTCCAAACTTTGTCTTCTTTACTCTACCCCACTGGGTATTCACTAATGACTTTATTTGATGGAGTCCTCTCAGCCTGAGGTTGAGACAATCATCCCATTTTACAGTGGAAGAAACCAAGGCCAGAAGAGAAGGAAGTTGTGCCCAGTCTCTTGTCTAGTCAGCCAGGGAGTCCAGAACCAGTTCCTGGCCCTCTTGACCATCTCTGGCCATGTCCAGAGCATTTCCTGCCTTCCACTGTGCCTTCCTTCTACCCTCTCTGTGACCCTCAGTGTGACCCTGCACAAACGATGGTCTGTCTTTCTTCCCACCCCCTTTCTTCCAGAAGCTTCCAGCCCCACAGAGGGATCCACACAGCATACCCATCCCACCTCACAGCCAAGCAGGAGCTGCTACTGCAGCCCAAGAGGCTGTGGAGAAAAGGAGGTGGCTTGCCAAAGCCAGAGCACAGGTTTACATGAGGCTTCGGGTCCCCGGACAAATGCCCCTCTGTACCTCGAGGCCTGTTGTGACTGGCAGCTGGCCAGTGCTCACCGCGGGCAGCTTCAGAAGCTGGGATTGGTCTCTCTGCTGTCCTCCCTGCAATCCAGCCCTGCCAGGTCCTGACTTGGGCAGGAAACAGGGGGGGTGTGCTCTTTCTGGAATGGAGGGTGTGGGAGGCAAGCCAGCTTGGGGAGGGTGAGGGGCCATGTCCTGAACCACTCAGGAAGCCCCAAGTCTTAAGGTAGTAAGCAGCTGAGAGGAAGGTCACTGGGTCCTGGCTGGCCATTCCCCGGGACAGAAAACTGCACACTAGACAGAACAAGTGACTTTGGAACGGTCCTCCAGCAAGTGGACAACAAAGGTAAGATTTAATCCAGGACCCTTCTCTCTCAGGCCAACATTCCAGATATCAGGGTCTCCTCCATGGTCCCAGGATCAGGCGTAGCCGTGAGACCACAGATCGGGAGAAATGGGCTCCCTGAAAGAGTGGCCTGCCTAGACAGACCATGGAGCACTGGGTTCCTGGGACACCCTCTCTCCACAGAGCTGTTCCAGAGCAGTGGGTCTCAACCTTCCTATGCTACAACCCTTTAATACAGTTCCTCATGATGTACTGACCCCCAACCCTAAAATTATTTCATTGCTACTTCATAACTGTAATTTTGCTATGGTTATGAGTTGGGAGGTAAATATCTGATGTGTAAAATATCTGATATGAGACACCCCCTGAGGGGTCTCGACCCACAGGTTGAGAACCATTACTCCAGCAAGCGTTTCTTGGTGTAAGCCATCCATGGCAAGCACTTGGAGCCTGACACGTCCTCAGGAATGGCAGAAGGAGAGGCAGGAATACGACCTTAGACAACATCACGCACAATGCATGGGTTTGTGACCCCAGCACTTGAGAAACTGAGGTAGGGGGTGGAGTTTAGAGCCAGCCTAGGTTACATAGTAAAACCAGGCTGAACTCAAACTTGTAGAAATTCAGCCTGTGGAGTAGCTGGGATTATTATAGTGCTTTCCCATTTCCAGTGGGCCTTATTTCTTGAAACAAACAAAAACAGGCTGGAGAGATGGCTCAGTGGTTTAAGAACTCTGGTTACTCTTTCAGAGGACCCAGGTTCGATTACAGCCTCCACATGGTGGCTCACAACCATCCATAACTCCAATTCTAGGAGATCTGACACCCTCTTCTGACCTCTGAAGGCACCAGGTAGCATGTGGTGCATGCTGTCACACACATAGGATAAAATCAATAAATCTGAAAACAGTGGGCGGGCCGCTAGAGAGATGGCTCTCAGTCAATGAAGTGCTTGTCTCACAAGCTTGAGGACCTGAGTTTGATACCTCCCCCTGCCCTGCACCCACATAAAAAGCTGGAGAGCAGGGCAGTGCCATTCATTCCAGGGCTGGGGAGACAAAAGGGTCCCTGGGGCTCGCTGGCTAGTCAGTACTCAATGAGCTTCAGGTCAGCACATGATCCTGTCTCATGACAGGTGGGTGGCGCTCGAGGATCGACATCGAAGGCTAACCTCTGTCTTCCACACCCACACACATACGTGACTGCAGGGTGGGGGGAACATTATTATTTGTATATCTGATGTGTGTGTACACGTGTGTGTGTGTGTGTGTGTGTGTGTGTGCGCATAGGAGAGAGAGAAGGGGGTAGGGAGAATGAAGAACTTTGGGGAGTCTGTTCTCTCCACTCTGGGTCCTGGGGGGAGTGGGGGATCGAACTTGGGTCATCACGCTTGTACTCCAAGCACTTTTACCTGCTGAGCTATCTCTCCTACATCTTGCTTTCAGTAAGGGACTAGAAGGAACTCCGAGTTCTCTGCTTTAAGGGAACAGTATTGTCACGGCAGCAGGGCACTAAAAGAGAAACAAACGGGGGGAGGGGGGTTGGGGGCTCAGTACAGGCCTGGTCATTAGCGGGTTATTTTATGCCTCTCTTTGCCTCTTTGCTGTTGCTGTACCCTGTCTCTGCACTTCCTCTCTGTGTGCATCCCAAGGCTCTCTTGGTCCTCAGTTTCCCTGATTGTAAAGGAGAAGGCAGTGGACACCACAGTGTTCAGACTAGCAGCTGCCTCCTCGGGTTCACACAGGACGTGGAGGATGAGGAAGCGCTGGGAGGTGTTGAAGAAGTGAGGTTGGCTCCTTGGCCTTGGCAGGGAGCTTGGTTTCCGGTATAGCACGGCTACCAAACCCCATCAGAAGATCAGTCACCTGTTGTCCAAAGAGTGGGGAGTGCACTGGTTTCCGTATGTTCTTGGCTAGCAGAATCCTCTCTCCCTTCCCCCTTCAGGCAGACATCTCTCCCTAGGTACGGGACATTTGTCTCCTCATTTTCTGCCTATAGCTCTGTGTCCAAGAGTGCTAGGTTACACGTGTGACACCCAGGGCATGACCCCAGAGGCATGCCAGGGAGGCACTGTACCAGTGAGCTACACCCCAGCTACTATGGGTTTTTTTCTTTGTGTTTGTTTTTGGTTTATTTTTTTGAGACACAGCCTTCTGCACTGCAGGCTGGCCTCCAACTCATGATCTCCCGAGCGCTGGGGTTCCTGGGTGTATGTCATGGCACCCAGCTACAATTCCCGTCTAATCCCCCCAAGACCAATGGAAGCGCTCTACTGGAACAAACAGGAATTGTGAAAGACGTTGGGTGAGGAGGTGCAGGTTGTAATGACAGAATTCAGGCAGGGGTTGGGAACAACAACAACAAAATGTCATTCTGAGCCAAACATGAGGGCATGAGGGTATGAGGGCACAGGTCTTTAATCCCAGCCCTTGGATGTCTGAGAATTTGAGGCCAGTCTGCTCTATGTAAGAAGTTCAAGAACAGTCACAGATTCACAAGTCTGTGTTCCCTAAAAGATAATAAAAACCATTATAAACATTGCAGGCTCTCTCCAGCACACTTTAAAGATTACTGAAATGGAAGATATTTAACCCAGAGAAGAAAACTTGCAGAGACCACAAAATTGCTCTTTTCCAGGGCAGGAAAATTCTTGGACTCTTGGGTTTGGCGGGCTAATTCCTGACCTACAGCTAACTGCTATCGCCACCTACTGGACAGAGGTAGAATTGCCACACTGCTATCCGCTGACCTAGTAGGGGATCTTCACGGTCTCACAACAAAGCCGAGATGAAGCTGATTGGGTTTGGTATGTGCAAAAGGGAGTAGCCAGCCGGTGGACACGACAAAGTGCTGGCCATTGTCTGTAGCTCCAGTGAGCTCCGGTATTTTGAAAAGTCGGAACTTTCTTTAATCTCATTTACGTCTTTTAATTAATTATTTATTTTGTGTGTTTGCATGATGTCCTTAAAGGACAACTTGTACAAGCCCCCTCTCTTCATAAATCATGTGGGGCCTGGGGATTGAACTCGGATCATCAGGTTTGGCAGCAAACGCCCCGATTTCATTTTTTTAATCTTTTTATTTTTTATTTTTTATTTTTTGAGACAAAGGCCTCATGTAGCCCAGGCTGTACTCAGTCTTACTCAGACTTGGTGAGTAGCCAGTGATGACCTTTAATTTCTGAGCCTTCCATGTTTCAGGTGTGCACACCGTCTATACGGTGTTGAGGACTGAGCCTGAGGCTGCCTCATACATGTTAGGCCAGATCATCACCCACCGGGCTGTGTGCCACCCGTGGGAGATGAATGGCTTCCATGGCTTACCGTAACTCTGGGTTACGGTTGGTTATTTCTGAGTTTGTCTGCTGGGGATTCGTTTTTCTTGTCTTATCCAGAGAGGAGCTTGGAAGCACGGCAGAGGGTAAGAGCGGTAAGATGTTGTATTGAGGTGCTGGGGGTGGGGACAGCATTTATCCTCCTGATAACACTTCTTACACTTGACCCCGGGGTGGTCAAAGCGGGGATGAGTCAGTAAGTAAAAGGTCATGACCTCCACCACTTCCCAGCCCAGCCCCCACAGGACCAGGTAACAAGCAAAGGGAAAACAACCGGCCCTTGTGGTAAAGTTAGGCTGAAGGGAGATTCAGAGTGCGGTCAAGGGCAGGCACCATAGCTGCTGGGGTCAAAGGTCAGGGTAAGCACTCTGGCTCTGTGAGTGGAAACTTCCTTAGCCCTCTTGGGTTTCTGTCGATCTCAATACTCATGAAGTCCATCTCTTCTGTGTATGTTCTCTGGGAAGCAGTCTAAGGGAGGTGAGGGGGGGATTCATGGAGACCGGCTGCACAGTCCCAGAGCCCAGCCTAAGGCCTAGTATAGACTTTGCTAGTAGCTACATTAGGTGGGGCTCCTGTCCACTCTGTGCCTCTGATGTCTCCTCTGTAAAATGGGCACACTGACTGCACAGTCCTCTCCAGAAGGAGGATGAGGGTGGAATGGGATCCTGCCTGTGAAGCCCAAGAGCCATGCTCATGGCTCATGCTCAAAGGTCAGGGTAAGCACTCTGGCTCTGTGAGTGGAAACTTCCTTATTCACTGTAGTTGTGAAATTAGCCTTGGTCTGCAAAAGCCAGCCTTGCCCTCCCTAGAGTATCCCCGTCTTGGGTCTGGCTTGGTTAACTACAGTTGCTGGGGCCCCCACACATGAAAACATCCACATCCTTGGCCATCAATGTTCACTGCCCTCCTCCCACCTTCTCTGATGTGGCAGGAACAGAGATGCCATTGAGAGCTCTCACTGCCGGCATGAGGCAAGATCGGCTCTGGGATTGTTCACTGTTCTTCTCCAAGGAGGAGTGACTGGCCAGCGGCACCTGGAACCCAGCACCCAAGAGGTGAACCCAGCTGGACCTGAGGAGGAACTTGTGTCCTGTGTCCTTGGGAAGCAGCTCACTGGTCAGTGTGTGTGTGTGTGTGTGTGTGTGTGTGTATCTATGTGTATACATGTATGTATGCTTGAATGAATTTGTAATGATGTGAGTGGGTATGAGGATATATGCATGTGTGTATGTGTATATGTGTTTATATGTGCATATGTACGTGTATGTATGTGTGAATAGGGGACTAGGTGGGAGTGGGTATGAAGATACATATTTGTGTATGTGTGTATATGTGTTTATATATGCATATGTACATGTGTGTGTGTTTGTGTGAATAGGGGACTGGGTGGGAGTGGCCATGTGTATGCATGCGTGTGCATGTGTGTGCATGTGCGCATCTGTGTGTTACTGCAGTGATTGGTCACCGCTCCCACCAGGTGCATCTCAGGGCAGGTGGGCAGAATGCATGCGTGGCAGTTGGCAAAGTCAGGTTCACACCGCTGCTCTACAGCTTTCGGGCTAACTGAGCACAAGAGTGAGCTTCGCAGCTCTGAGCCTCAGGTCCTGAAGGGAAGCCCTGGGAAAGGAAACCCTGTTTTCTGCGGCATCTTGTATTGGAGGCAGTGGAGCTAGACAAAAGGGTTGGGCAGATGCATCTGAGCGCCTCTACCTGACTGTGGTTGCCAAGGCAGGGAGGGGTCCTTCCTCAAGAGAGAACAGGCAGCCCTCCATCCTGATTTCTCATCCTTATTTATATATGTGTGTATTTATTTACTTATTTTGAAATAGTATCTCACGTATCCTGGGCTAGCTTCAACTCTCTTTGTAGCTGAGGATAACCTTGAAATCCTACCCCTCCTGTCTGCATCTCTGCAGCATTATCTAGGATGGCAGGCATTATCACTATGCCCAGGCCATTGAACTCCTAAGAATAACACTTTTCAGACTTGAGATGTCGCTCAGTTGGCAGAGTGCTTGCCCAGCAAGCGTGAAGCCCTAGGTTCTGTTCACACACCTACAATCCCAGTGCTGGAGACGTAGGGGCCAGAGAGTCCATCCAGGCTCATCATTAGCTATATAGTGGGTTTGAAGCCAACCTGGAACATACCTTTAATCCCAGCACTCGGGAGGCAGAGGCAGGCGGATCTCTGAGTTTGAGGCCAGCCTGGTCTACAGAGTGAGTTCCAGGACAGCCAGGGCTACACAGAGAAACCCTGTCTTGAAAAAACAAAAACAAAAAAAAACCTCTGTCTGGACAGGAGTCTTCAGGGAAGGGTGGCTGGCTTGAGGCTGTGTTCTTCCTGCTGGGGAGCATGTAGCCCACCCAGGCTGGTCTAAGGCAATCAGGTGACCAGAGCCCAGGACAGAAGACAGATATGCAAGGGGAAGTCTGTAGAGGCCTGTAGGTTTCCTGGAGAGGAAGCTGAGTCATGGGAGACCCTGAAAACTCACAAGGACCAGGATGGCAGACAGGACCTTGGGCTTGTAGTGGGGCAGAGAAAGTGAAGGCAGAGCCTGTTGTATAGAGTAACAGGACCAGGCCACCAAGAGCCTTCTTTTGGTAGTAGTTGACAGAGCCTTCACTGAGTGAAGATGGCCTCCCTCATGTCTCAGGCAGGTGCCTGTCCCTGCTTCCTTTATAACTGAGAGAATGTTGGCAGAAGATCTTGGGGAGGCTTCCTGTAGAGCCACAGTTCTCAACCTGTGGGTCTCGACCCCTTTCACAAGGAGTCACCTATCAGATATCCTGCATATCAGATAATTACATCGTGATTCACAGCAGTAACCAAATTACAGTTCTGAAGTAGCAAGGAAAATAACTGTATGGTTGGGGGGTCACCACCACATGAGGAACTGTATTAAAGTGTCACAGTGTTAGGAAAGGTGAGAGACACTGGTCTTGAGAGTAAGGTGCTAAGGCCTGAGGCAGCCAGAACAGAAACGTGAGAAGAGGGCAGGTTCCTTGTCTCAGCAATCCAGCAGAATTGGTGTGTGTATATCTGTATATTTCTATCTGTAGCTATACCTAACATATCTATCTCTATCTATCTATCTATCTATAGCTATAACTCTATATATCTATATCTGTCTATATCTATATATCTATATTTATAGATATATAGATAGAGATATATGGTAATAGAACCCAGGGCTTCACATATTAAAACCATGCTCCACTACTGAGCTAGATCCTCAGGCTCTAAAATAATGAAGTGAAATTTTACATATTTCCCTTCTTTTCCTGACCCCTGTAGTTCAAAACAACCATTTAGAACACCAGCCTGCTTCTGAGGCATCCTCGGTTGATCCCGGCATTCCCTTCTGGTGATGAGACATCTAACCGAACCCACCCTGACCTTACTGGTTGGGTCTGTCCTCCTAGTGGTGACCTAGGGGGAGTGTAATAAATTCACGCTGCTTTGAAAAAACAAGTTCCAGGGCTGGAGAGGTGGCTGAGTGGTTAAGAGCACTGGCTGCTCTCCCAGAAGACCTGGGTTCTATTCCCAGAATCCACAGGACAGCTCACAGCCATCTGTAAATTCAGTCCCCAAAGGTCTTATGCTTGCTTCTGACTGCAACGTGCACCACACATACACATAAACACATACGTGCAGGTAAAAAGGACTCATATCCAAAAAATAAAATAAGTCTAAATAAATAAAAAATATCTTAAAAAGAAAAACTAAGTTCCAAGTTTCTTTCTGAGTGTGGCGGTGCCCATCTGTGATGCCAGCACTAGGGAGGTGGAGTTCAAGGCTATCCTCAGCTATGGATGGAGTTAGGAGCCTGCCTAGGCTGTGAGACCCTGTCAGAAGAGACAGAAGGAAGGGAAGGAAGAAGGGAGGGACGGAAGTTCCTCATAATTCTGGGATACTGTTTTCACACACATAGTTTTTAGGAATGGGCCTCATTTTTACTTGCTGCCAAAGGAAAGTGTGTGTTTGAGAATTCTAGAATCATCCAGGCAACGAGCAAACATTTTGTACAGACATGGTAAGAATAATCCAAGTTTAAGCAAAAATTCTCCTTTGCTCTCAACAGGGTCGAGATGACCACAGCCACCACTTTGGGGGACGCTGTCTACTCGCTGAACATGACCAGGGGAGAGGACGCCCTATATAAGAGTAAGGTGGACTTGGGGGAAGGTGGCCAGGGCCAGTTGTGGGGTCAGCTTCCTGGTCCCCTCACTTGTCAACCCTGTGCACGGCTGCGTTCCCACTGAGGCACGGCTGGGTCTCAGTTCCCTCACCTGTGAGACAGAGGATACCAATGAAGGCCCCGCAGGAGGCTGATGTGAGGGTGTAAGTGGGCCCCAGGAAGGGCATGGCTCCCGCAGGAACGCACGTAAGCACACCAAGCGCCATGGCATTTACCTTGACAAGGGCTGCTGCTCCTGATTGTCTCCAACAAATCCCGGAGTCCAGGGAGGGATGGAAGTTTGAATCTTTCAAGATATTGAAATGGGTCTCCTCGAAAAGCTAAGTGCTTGCTAAGTTTGGCAGTGCCTACCTTTAATTCCAACACTGGGGAGGCAGAGGCAGGAGGATCTCTGTGAGTTCAAAGGTCAGACTGGGTCACACAGAGAGATCCTGCCTTGAAGATGATGAACAACAGCCCTAAAGAGTAACTGCTCAGATTCAATTGTTGCCTGCCCCCCTTTCTTAGTTTTTAAGGGTTTCTCTGTGTAGCCCTGGCTGTTCTGGACCTAACTCTATAGACCAGGCTGGCCTCAAACTCAGAGATGACCTGTCTGTGCCTCCAGAGTGCTGGCATTAAAGGCATGTGATATCACTATACACGTTCACATACTATTTTTTAAGGCAAATATCCTGCCTACTTCTTAAGAGAAAATGACTGAAGATGGGACTGGGTTAGTTCTGGGAAATGTTTACTGAAGACCAGGGGTTCTTAGGATAAGAAAAGCTGACAACGGCTCTTCAGAAAATTAGTCAGTTGGGCCCAGAATGTGGCTCAGTTGGTAGAGGGCTTGCCTAGCAGGCATGAAGGCCTGGGTTCAATTCCCAGCACTGGTGGTTGTGGAAGGAGGAAGATTGAGAGTTCAAGGTTATCTTCAGCTGCATAAGTTTGAGATCAACTTGAGCTGTACAAGACCCTGTATATTTAGTTATACATAGTATATATATATTTAGTATATATAGTTTATGTCTCTGTTGCTGTAATGAACGCCCTGACTAAGAGCTACTTGGGGAGGAAAGAGTTTATTTTAGCTTACAGCTTACAGTCCATCATCACGGGAACCTGAGACAGGAACACGGAGGCAGGAACTGAAGCAGAGGATAGAGGAGTGCTGCTTGCTGACTTCCTCCCATGGCTTGCTCAGCCCGATTTCTGATACAACCCAGGACAGCTCACATCAATTGTTATTCAGGAAGATGATTCTGCAGGCACGGGTCCACAGGCCAATCTGATGGAAGTAACTCTCCAACTGAGGTCCCATGGGGTAACTTTTCACAGTGCACTCACTCTGACACCAGGAACCGAGGGACACCAATGACTCCAAGATCCTCTTCCTTAAAGGAGCCCCCCCCATATACTGATTAGTTCTATATGGTTTTCAGTTTTGTGTGGCTGAAAAGAGAGCCATATGTGTTCTTTTGTATTTATCTTCTTTTTATATGCGTGGGTGTTTGCCTACACGTAAGTGCACAGTGTGTGTAGTGCCTGTGGAGGCCAGAAGAGAGCGTCAGATATCCAGGAACTATTACAGACAGTATGGGTGCTGGGAATCGAACCTGGATCCTCTGCAAGAGCAGCCTGTGCTTTTCACCACTGAGCCATCTCTCTGGTTCCCTATCTGGTTTCTTTAGCTGAACCATATGTTTCTATTCAAGTATGTTAGTGTTTTGTAATGTTGTATTCTATTCTCCATGCCTGAGACGGTCTTAAGTATTCCTGAGTCATTCATAGTTTTCAAAAATCATCAGTGAAAACATTCTAAAGTATTTTATGGGCTAGTCTACAATACCTTAGTAAACCACTTAACATGTCAATAATTTTGTTAACAGACATTTCAAACAGCCTTTCAATATTGGGGATTAGTTATTCCCTAAATATGAAATCCCCTTTGATGTGGCAGATTGGCTTAAAGCATGGATGTATTTATGGTTCTTGAGGTTTTTGAAACTCTGACAAGGATGTTGTTCTTGGGCCTGAGATGGGAGCCTATCATTGAAAGCATATAGGGATTAGCCTCTGACATGGTGAGCTACAGGACTTGCATAGTAGCCTTGTGTGTGTAAGACTGAAAACATAAGCAATCTCAGTAGGAACTTGATGAACAAATCATGGTACAGCCAAAACAGGGTAACGTGCAGCCATTGGAACCACAGAGAATATGTAAACACATGGAGAGATGAAGGAGATGATACCATAAGATAACATATAGAACTTTCCTAGCTGCACACACACAACACACACACACACACACACACACACGTGCTGGTGATAATGTGCTAGATCCTCTGGAACTGGAGTTACAGGTGGTTGTTAGCCATATGACGTAGGTACTGGGAACCCAAAACTAGGTCCTTTGTCAGAAGAGTGTGCACTCCTAGCTGCCGATCCATCTCTCCAGCCCCCTTATTTTGCTTTATTCTGTTTTGGAACAGGAGACACGTAGTTTAGACTGGCCTTGAACTTTCTGTGGAGTTGAAGATGACCTTGAACTCCTGATCCTTCTGCCTCTACCTTGAGTGCTGGGATTACAGGTGTGCTCTACCACAACTGGAAATCTAGGTGTCATTTTAACAATTGCTTGTTTTTTCCATATGTAGGAATAGTTTAAGGTGTTTTTAAGGATTTGTTCTTATTTTATGTATATGGGTGTTTTGCCTATACAAGTGTGCATGAGTATGTAGTACTCAAAAATGCCAGAAGAGGGCATCAGACCCTACAGGTATTGGAGCCACAAGACATTGTGTGGGTTCCGGGAACTGAACTTGGGTCCTGTGTAGGAGCAACCAAGGGTTCTTCACTGCTGAGCCTTCTCTTGTCAGCCCCTAATCCTAAAACCATAACAGACTATGGAGCACACAGGTGGCCACACCGGTGGATGGGTAGGTGTAGATGACCCATTTTGCTTATTTTTGCATTTCCAAAATCATCTTTAAAAAATCACACTAATTGTGCATTACCAAAAAGAGGGGAGGATGTTTTCCTGATCTGTTCTGCAGAAGCTTAGATCTGTGCTGACAGAAAGAGGCAGGCAGGCACCCTGGCACATACCCGCAAATCCTGGCCCTTTAGAGACAGAGGAGGAGAATCAGGAGTTCACGGCCATCACTGGCTTCTTAACAAGGTCATTCTGGGACACACGAGACTTGGTTTCTTACTGATGTAACAAAATGCCTGAAAAAGAAATCAACTTAAAGAAACGGTTTGTGTGGGCTCAGGTCTCAGTCCCAGTGGCTTGGCTCCTCCGCTGTGGGGCTGAGCCGAGATAGCGTTGGGCAGAGAAGGCATAGTGAGCTGCCCACTCATGACGCTGGGTCACAGAGATAGATAGAAAGGAACATGATAAGATGACCTTCAAGGGCCTCTAGTGCCCATTTCCTCTCACCAGGGCCCTCCCCCATACAGTTTCTGCCACCTCACAATAGTGCCATCAAACTATAAATTCGGTGGCTAAGTCTGATTAGACCATGACAATTGCGCACTGGGGACCCTCAATCTGCGTGTCAGCTTGTGTCTTTACCATCTCTGTTCTCTCTTATTTTGTATTTGAATTCATTAACCTTTTGTGTGTGTGTGTGCGCGCGCTCACGCGTGTACATTTGCTCATATGTGTCCATGCTGGCATAAGTGTGCACCAACACACACACAGAGGTCAGAAGACACCCTCGGTATCAGTCCTGCCTTCCTACCTTGCTTGCAACTGAGTCTCTTTGTTTATTTTCCCCATCATACCCCAGGAAACACCAGGCTGGGGGCTTGTAAGCTTCTGGGGATCCTCCTGTCTCTGCCTGCCATGCCCCTAGGAGCCCTGGGATCACCATGCAGACTCATGCGGTTTCTGGGGACTCCTATGCATCTGCCAAGGGCTTCTCCCACTTTTGGTTTCCTCTTCTCTGCAGGTTCTGGAGCCATCGTGGCTGCCATCGTGGTGGTTGTCATCATCATTGTGACCTTGGTACTGATCCTGCTGAAGATGTACAACAGGTAGGGGATGCCCAGAATTGTCTGCTTCTCCTCCCCCATACACAGACATCTTAGCCGTTTCTCATGTAGAGTGTTAGCTCACCTGCCATGCGTGACACTGCCCTCCTGCCCTCTCTGTCACAGCCGAGGTTCAAACCCAAACCATGCGGTTTCAGATATTCTCACCATAGCATGTAATAATAACAGGCTGGGGATGAGGTTTGGTGGGTGGGACGCTTGCCTAGCATACATGAAGGCCTGGGTTTGATTCCCAGTGCTGTATAAATCAAGTATGGTGGCACTCAGGAGATAAAGGCAGGAGGACCAGAAGTGTACAGGATGAATTTGAGGCCAGCCTGGGCTACAGAAGACCCTGTCTCAAAGCCAACAACAATAGTAGCATTAAGTGTTATTTTTAAAACCTTTAGGGGTGCTACCGCGTAAACCTATTGGAAACAAGGAAACAGCATTGAATTCCAGTGTTTCCTAAGGAATTAGAATCTATCAGTAGCTTGGGAGGCAGAGGCAGGTGGGCAGGTGGATTTCTGAGTTCGAGGCCAGCCTGGTCTACAGAGTGAG